>NC_041381.1:523289707-523428242 GCF_002162155.2 Triticum dicoccoides | reverse complement strand
GGGGGTTCGGCGAGGCGCGAGGAGGCCGTTCGGGAAGGAGCGTCAAGCGCCAGCGACGACAGGGCGGCACCGGGTGGCATCGGGGTCGCAGGGGCGAGCGTCGGGGTCGGCCCTGGTGCTCCGTTCCAGATGGGATCGGGAGAGAGAGGGGAAGTGGGGGTAGTGGGTGGATTAGGGTTAGGTTTCGGTGGGGGTGGAGGGTTTTGTAGGGGTAGGTGGGCCGAGGGGAGAGAGCTGGGCCGGTTGGCCCAGTTAGCCAGGGGCTTTCCCCCCTTTTTATTTTTGTCTTTTGTTTTATTTTCTCTTTTCTTATTTTCTCTTTTACTGTTTTATTTTAGTTTCTCTTTTATTTTAGTTTTATAAATTATAATATAATTTCCTAATTTAGTGTTATAACATAACCCACTGTCATAAAAAGTTTCGTCCCAAAATAGAATAGTTTAGTATTTTATATAAAGTACAAAAGGTGTTTAATTAATGGTTTTAGCTACTGTTTTAATTAGTTTAGTGCATTTAAATATTTTTTATAAAAATGTGGTTTCACCACCATTGTTACTCACTCCCTCCGCCTCATACTATAAGAGCATTTTTTATACTAGTGTAGTATCAAAAATGCTCTTATATTATGGGACAGAGGGAGCATGATTTATTTGTCACATTTGTAACATTTTAGTTATAATGTTTGAAAACTTTTATTATTTGACTTCATTTTAGTTTTGAATTTTGAACCGGTTTTGAATCATCGTCAGATTAACAACAGTAACAGCGCTGACATGGCATCATTAGTAGAGGGTTCTTGTAGATTAATTATCCGGACGTTACAAGAGGAGCCCCGAGTCACCTTGCTCGGGGAGGCAACGCGAGGGAAAAGAGACGATGTTCAAACATCGGTCCACTTCTCAAGCGACACATGCGTCTCCCACCTCTCCCTGTAGCTAACCAGTCAACGTCTCCCTCCCCTCTTTGGTAGGGAAGAAACCACACGTGTTACCGGCGGCGATGTGTGGCATCAGCAAATTGGGAGCAATGGAGGTGGAAGGGAGTGGATTCTCCTTGAGCACGCCATGGATCTCGAGCACATTGGGATCCTCCTCGCAGCCGATTGGGCACAAGGGTGTGGCCACCATCAGTGGCTGTTGGATCCGGCCGTGGACACCGACAACGACGGTAGGGCTCATCAGCAATTGATGGCTACAACGATATTGGGATCGTCAATGGTGTTTGATAGAACGTCAATTAGGGTACAATAACTGTGAGATGGATGTCTGTTATGCACATGGACGGTGACGACCCCATGGGTGCGAGTTTAACCTGGACCATCGAGCTTTTTTTATTCCCGTAAACCTTAGCAGTGGCGAGCACAAAACTACGCTCGTAATCGGTAACCTAAGTACTAGTGGCGCGCCCAAAGTAGTACTAGTGGAGGGTTCTACTTCAGGCCCATGACCCTAAGCTCATCGCCATCATTGCATCTTGTAAATCTATTCTGTCACCCATGTCGCACCGTAGTCGCCCAAGGAACCACCATCGTCGTGCTCATGAGCTCTGCATTGCCTTGTTGGCCCACAACAATTAGTCAAACCGCCTCTCGAGTTGTATGAAGGGATGAAGGGAAAGGATGACATGCCTCAACTACCTGTGTTGCCTCTGTCCTTCACCGTCGTTGGCCACCAATGTACCCTTTTTCGCCACCACATTGTTCGTCCTCGTGCTCCTTCTCATCGATTCCCGTCTTCCCGCGTCACCTCTCTGCCTTCCGAGCTACAGCAAACCCCAATGGTTGTCGCCACGAGCGCTCTGCACCATTGCCCTAAGGGTTACTTTCTTCCTTTGTTAGGCCAACAACAAGCCAGACGTGCGCAGAACGAAGGTGGTGCCCATGTTCTCTGTCGTAGCCCGTGGAAGCATATAGATGTGCGAGGATTGTTAGCCTTGTGCTCATCCAGTTTTTTCAAGTATTACTCCAAATTAACTTTTGTTCATGCTAGAAAAAGAAATGAGGCCGCATCCTAACATGCTAAAAATTCTTACTACTAAATGACATTATTTGAAAATATGTTGTTGTGTAACTACTCCATATTTTGTGCAAAATTACTATTAAAATGGGTCAAACCGTGTTACCCAATGGGACATGAGGCCAGTCACCACAAAACATTGGGTTAGCTCCATGTCCGTTGACAAAGCAGAGGGGCCAACCGAGTGTCAGGCCTAGAGAGGGATGACCCATTCTCATCTTTACTCATGTAAACACCTCCAGGCAAAAGTGGTTTTATGGGGTGTTTATATAATTAATAGGGGGAGTTGTCTAGTGTCAGGTCGAGAGAGGGCCGACCCATTCTCATCCTTACTCATGTAAATACATCCATGTAAAAGTGGTTTTATGAGGTGTTTATATAATAGGGGAAGTTGTCTAGTGACGTCTTTTTCCAGTTCCGTAAGCATCTTCTCGAAAAATATTATCTTTTTATTTTTCATTAAACAAGTCTAGCTAATGGCCTAGGATCTGCAAGTCATTGACATGTGCAATGTTGGCCGTCACCATCCCACAAGCTCAAGGACTGACTTATCCCCATATTTTCTTGATACAGACATTGAACATCTTTTTTTGTGATATAGGCTGGTGCTGATGCCAAGGGAGCTTTAACCTATGCTGTGGAGAATCTCCATTCTCAAAAACTCGTTTCAACTGACTTCGTCGATTGCATTAAGGAGGATGCTGCTGCCGACCGTGTTCTTCCAGATGATGTAAGATTTACCTCTTTGACACTATGCTTGTTGAGTTCAATCTTTTTGTCGAATCATTCATGTAGAGTTCTAATCAGCACTGCAAACATGGTGGCTAGGCACTGGGTTTTAAAACTCTACATGCATACACTTTGACCCTATCAAGTTGCAACCCATGCACACATGTTAGGAATTCTAGGGGCAACAAAATACACTATTCTTTCGGACCTTTAGTTGCCGACAATCCTCCAAGACCTAGGTATGTATCGGGTACTGCGTAAGGCTCCGGTACTTTCTTGCATATTCGAATAATTTCGTCCAAAAATAGGAAACCAAAATTCCGAAAGTGGCTTTGATACTGGAATGGCACAGTTGGAATTAAAGCCCGGGCTTGTTGGATTAATCATAGCACACAACACAACTTCCTCCCACGTGAAAAGAAGAAGCAAGGCCCATGCACCAAAGAGGAAGATAATGCAATGTTCTTTTTGTAGAAAAGGGAAGTGGTCATTACCACCGGGCTTTGCATCAATGGTGCCTGCAGCCTAAATCTTACTATAAAGTTTCTTACAAGCCAAAAACAACGCAGACAAATAAGAAATGTAGTGACAGGCGACAATTAAAAAGTTTAAGTACTAAGTAGACAATTTCCTATTACAGTCTTTCTAGATACAATGTGCGTGGGAAGTTTAAATGGAGGAAATCAGTACCTCCTTGCCAGTTATTAACAATGAAAATGTGACTTTCACATTGGCGGGTAAGGCCGGTGGAGACTTGCGATGTTGTATGTATGTAGATTAATGTAGCATGCATGTTCATATTTGTAGTTACCAAAGCATGATATCACAAATTTGTGTGAATTTAGTTGACAATTTAGGCGATAAATTCTTTGGTACAACACGGCGGAGATGCTTGGAGGTACTCACAGATATGCAGTCAATAGATATGTGAGCAAAAGGATTTTTATGTAATAGGATCCGATTCCAAATATTTACATCATAATTCGAAGTATTTTATAACTTATACAGTTTTGCGCATCTAAAGTCTTTCATTAACTTCGATATCATGATGATCCAGGACGAGCCTGTGTCTAAAAGCAAAACTAGAGCGGCAGGGTTTAAGAAACTTGCCAACAACTCTTTCAAGAAGGAGGATTATTTTTCTGCAGCAGGATCCTACAGTGTGGTAATATTAAAGCATCATATACTTCTTACATTGTCCCTTTCTAAAATTTCATTTAGTCCATATGTTATTAATGGATTGTGTATCACCATTTTTTCTTGTCGAACTTTCAACCTGAAGGAGGCAAGACTTCTTTCTGGAGTACGTATAAGCATGTGTATCATGGCATTAGAGAAGAAGCGGCAAAGAAGCCGGGTACAATGCCTTTCGGCCATTACAACGCTAATCACCAGGATTAGCAACCACACATCCCATGCGAACTACGAAATATGCATCACCTAGATCAAGCCCAAGCCAATGGCAATGATGCAAATCACAGAGCTACCAAGACACATCACAACCAACGCCAAAGATCTCGACAACACGACCAAGACCCGAGGACGACACAAACCAACATACCCCACCCATTTGCGCCAAGAAAAAGTCGGCAAGTCGATGACAGGGTCCGGGCAGACATGGAGAAGGTGTCGTCGAGAGAGCGTCGGCGATGATCTACATTGCGCCTCAGTGCCTCACGCCAGAGCAATTGCCGACACCGACTCGAGCTGCACCAACGGGACTCCTCGAGCAACAAGACGATGTCTTCAAGGAGGGAAACGATGCCATGACGCAGCCATCACCTGGTTCGGAGGTCGGACCAAGGGTTTCTCTGAGCACGAGGGAGAGATTCGGATTGGGGCCAAGACAATGCCTCCATGGAGGGGACGGCGCCCGCAGGCGTTGCCGTTGTCGGCCTTGGACATCGCGAAGCAGGAATTTCTCTCAACCCCAAACCACGAATCCCCAAGTCCATCGGAGATTCTCAAAATGAGCTGACTACCGTAGTGGGAGGAGAGGATATCTTGTAGCACCGCATACACCAGATCAAGAACAGGGCACATCCCTTCCCACGCCCACAGGACGCCACCACCTCCACCGCGATCTCTGGCCTTCCCCAACCACGTAGGTGGAGCGAACTACCATTAGGGATGTCAACCGGGTCCCGTTTAATCCCGTTTAAAATCCACTTATAATATGATAGTTCAAATAGTTTTTTCATTTGTTTAAGAAAAATGAACTATCAAGCTAGAAAAATGAACTAAACGGGATTGTGGACACCATTTATTTACCACTTACATCCCTAACTACCATCGTCCGGGCTGCCGGCGTCGTCCAAGCCACCACCACCCGCAGCCAACGGATCTGGGCAGGGAGAACCCCAGATCCGCCGCCACCGGTGTCCCTGGCCGACCGCCACGCTGCACTCGCAGCCGTGATGGCGCAACCCCGTCGAGATCCCCTGGGGTCGCCGCCCCGGCATCCAGACACCACGCACGTGCCGTCCAACCTTCTGCGTGCAAGGGCGCGTCGCCTCCGGCTGAGCAACGGTAGACTCGGCCCTGAGGACCAGATCCAGACACCAGCGTGCCGTAGGGGCCGCAAGCGCACATCCCCCACCCAGCACGCAGCAGCTCCGAGCCGAGAACGGCGCCTGAGCACCACGCCCACACGCCGCCCTGGATCGGGCCGCGACAACACGTCGACGCGCCCTTGACCTACCGCGCCCACCAGCACACACACAGCCATAATCGCCCGCGCACGCCACGCCGACAGACGCTAGCTCGCCGCGCCGCCCCACACCCCCCTTGGCCTAGCGGCCCCGTGCCACCCCAGCCTCGCGAAAGGGAAGTAATGAAGCGTCCCGCCGCCGCGCAGGCTCTACCCGGCGGCTCCTGCCAGTGGCGGCGAGGGGGGAGAGGGTTGGAGAGGGGGTGGTTGGCTCAGCGGGCAAGGCTTCTAATTTCATAGATTATGATATGGTTTTACATTATTCTTTAATGCGAATACATTGATCTAAAATATTCTTTTGGTCAAAACTTGTTCAAATACCAAAAAATTCACATCGAGTTGGGGGGCTTCTATCAAAGAACGGGCCAACAAAGGTTCCTACCGACGATGCCACAGGTCTGCAGCCTATTATTGCGGGAGCTGGTTTTGTTACAAATCATGGCAGAATTAAGACATCGTTGAGCTTCCAGCTTGTCATAAACATGAAGAGGGTAGATTAGTAGTGTGTTAACCTGATGATGGTGTATTTCTATGAGAATAAATTAAGTATAATTGTAATATTTTAGGAGTTACTGGCTTCTGGATTTGGTTAAAGCATAGTGGATAATGAATGAAGTGATAAAAAGCGTCATGATAGCCACTTGTAGGAAGACATAGGGGAAACATAATTTACGCACTGCCACTTTAATTCTCGCGTGGTATATCCTTAACATTGTGCTATATTTGTTAACTGTATGTCGGATTAATTGGCTTTGTTTTCCAGCCTTACTCATTCAGGATTAATCTACTATGTCGAGTCTCTTCTCAGTCATGTGGTAGATTTCCTATCTCATTGTCAGTGCCCACAAATTCCAAATATTTGCCTCGTTGGTTGTAGGCAACGATGCTTGATCCAGATGATGCGACCATGTACTCAAACAGGAGCCTTTGCTCGCTCCGCATGGGTGACGGAGACAAGGCTTTGGTAGATGCTAACGAATGCAGAAAAATGCGGCCTGATTGGCCAACAGCCTGTTACCGGCAGGGCGCGGCTCTAATGTTACTGAAGGTTACATAGAAGATACCATCTAAAAAAAAGATACTGCCGGATGTTTTTTCCTCTATATGAGTTTGTGTGCGAATTGTTTTTGGCTATTAACTTGTGTTTTATCATCAGGATTACAAGGGTGCTTGTGAAAGTTTTCTGGATGGACTCAAGTTGGACCCAGCTAACACTGAGATTGAGGATGCATTACGGTATCCCATCTGCCTCCTTTTTGTTGTTTGTGGCAAACACATCATTGGTTGCATTATGCATTGTGAGGAACCAGACATACTTATATTAGTATTTATTAAGTTCTTGTTGTGCTTTTGCTCCTAAGTGTTACTACAAGTGACTGAAGCAGTCTCTGATGGTCCTCTTTTGAATATGCAGGAAAGCTTATGATGCCATGCAAGATGTCTCGAAGCACCAAGGCTGAGTAACTGTTTGCAGGGGGAAGGAGTTCTTTGTTTTCTTTAAAAGTGGGAAGACGTTCGGGATCTGCTCTCTAGTCCCTGTAGTTGAGCGTTTCACCTTTTGCTTATAGGCTTTGAATTCCTGAACTCGTCTGATGGGAAATCAAGTAAACTACTGGCATAAACATCTGGGGGGTTTTATTTGGTTTCCTATCTTTTTGTGTCATTCATTCAGGCTGTCACAAGATAAATTATTATCTGTCCTGGAGCATCTACAACCACACTTAGGCAAATCGTCCCCTCATATGCCCTTCAAATCCATATAATCTCATGCAACATAGATCAAACAATGTACTTTATAATTCTTATAGAGCATAGAATTAACGAGCTATGGAGAAAGTTCATCCATTGTCGCCCTTGCACTTGTCCGGTTTATAGATATTGTAACGCTTGAAGATGATATAGAGACCGAGGCGGATCTGTTTTGCGCCTGGAGGTGTCGAATGCGACACCGTTCTTCTCTTTCTTCCTCTTTGGGGGGCAGGGCCAGCGAGGGCATGGACAATACGGGTATGCTCCACCGCAAGCGCACGTGCCGCCTGAGCTTATCGCTCGCCAGGTTACAAGCACGAATATCCTTCTGGCCTTGTCCGACGTGGCACGGTGCGACTCACGTTCTGCAACGCGGCGCACCTTGGCCATCTCACCATGGGCACGTTTGGCTCCAAACTTGAAGCCTAACACCGTGGGGACAAGGGCCCAATGCAGGGGTTGCTCAGACACACACCTCAAGCCATCGGCGGGCGGCGCATCACCGCCGTTCAATCTAAGCCCCACTGGCGCTAAGGCGCGAACGAAGCCATGTGGTTGAGTATCCTCCTGGAATCGACAGAAAGCTAGCCAAATCCAAGTTGACGTACTCAGATTCGCTGCCTACAATGTTGAAAATGACCCAAGATCACCAAAAAGGAGCTGGGCAAAGCGGACTGAAAGTGGGGTGGAGAGGCAAAAATGGCAAGGGTTTGATCCATAATGCAGATAAAGACAAGATAGGTGGGGTCGAGTTGGGTCGATCAGCCCAAACATTTAGGCTGGTTTAGAATGGTTTAGTTGGATGCGATTTTACGACCAAGCGAGACGTTTGTGGGGTCCAGTTCCTTGGTCCGAACCTGGTCCTTGATGGCCCCTCTTCTGTTTAGGGACATGGAGCCAACCCAATGGTTCAATAACGAGTTCATGTCTCATTGAACAACATGGTAATAGTGCACAAAAACAAAGACTATTTACAACAACATTATTTCAATTTATTTGATCAAAAAAATAGGCAGCTCCATTTCTATTTCTACCATGAATTGTTTGTATCTAAGGTACTACCTCCGTCTAGGTGAATAAGTCATTCACGTAGTTCTAGGTCATCGATTTAAGGATTTAAATATGTGTTATATGTCATGAAAAGTATATCACTAGATTTCTAGACGGATGTAGTTTCTAAATATATATTTTTTGTCACATATGATACATATTTAGATACTTAAATCATCGACCTAGAACTACGCGAATGACTTATTCACAGAGGTAGTAGCATATTTGTAACTTTAAAACAAAAACAGTCTTGGCTCTTGGGTTGATCTGACCATCCACCTTAAATTACGACTGGACCAATGCCACAATGGGTAACGACGGCCATTTCCATCATGAGGTCCGGTTGTAGATGATTTCTCTTTCTAGAAACCTGACTTATGGTCCACATAATGTATATAGTACTCCCTCTGGTGCTCGTCCTTTGTCTCTGAAGTCAAACTTCATAAAATTGATCAACTTTATTGAAAAAAAATATCAACATTAGATGCACCATGAATTTAATTTTCATATTGCATAAATTTAATACTATAAATGTTAATATTTTAATATAAAAGTATGGACAAACTTTATGAAGTTTGACCTCTTATATATGCGAAAAGTAAAAAAGGCACGTACGATGAAAACTACTTTTGAACAGGAATTAATTTGGTGACACATAAGATTAAATACTAGTATTCGTATCAAACTTGAATCTCAGAAAAACTTATGCAGATAGATTCATTTAAAAACGTATGCACTTCATTTATGAATTATAAAGTTTTTTGGACCATTTACATCGGATGGGAGGGAGATATCAGCAACTAGCAGGTTTATGTCTGGAGGAGCGAACTAAGCTTAGCTCAAATGGTTAGGTTCATTGTGGTGGAACTAAACCACGAGTCTGCATTTATTTCATCCCTTCCGGTGGTGTGCTTTCAATGAGAGAAGGCGTTTTCCAACTCTTGTTCATAGGATAGGGTGTGCATGCTTTCAAATATCCAGAGGAACTAAGCAGAAAATATAAAACCACCATGTTAAGCCATTACAATACAGTTCACATACATTCTACGTTGTGCTCTTCACATAAGATCTTTGATAAATCTCCTCGAGTTGAATTAAGAACCGTTCGACCAGAAGCCAAAAATCTTTAATTATCAACACTCTTCTTAATTTCACATGGTAAACTTCCTATTCCATTGGTTGATTAATCTGGTCAATGCACTCATAAATTAGTTTCTTAGTATTTTAATAATCAAATAACTAAAAAGCATAATCCAAACACTTTATATCAAGGCGCAAGAATGACTAGAAGATGATCGGTTTCAAACACCACTGAAGGCTCTATCGGTAAAGATTAAGGGTGGAGTGTCAAAATAATTATAGTAACGCATCATGTATGTAAGAGCCACGGTGCCCTTTGGAGATGTTTCGAATCAAAAGTGATCGGGTGTCTTGATCGATGGTTACAGGCCCCTTTTATACGTCCCGAAGAGACATGATGATCCATCGCTAGAGAGCGTCGGTTCCAGGGAATCAAAGGGAGGCGCCCGTTGCGGGAACAACCGCACGACGGTTGAGCAAGGGGAGATTTTCCCCTAATTACATAATTAGTTTTAACACTCCCCCTAATCTACGCTTGACCATGTAGAATCATCTTCATGATTATCTGGGAAGCTCTATCATCTCAAAAGATTCTCCTTCAAAAGTTCTTCATAAAATCTTTAATGCGATCCTGAAACGTAAACACACAAAGAGATAGCATAATTTGATGTCATTCAAATAAGGATATCTCAAGAAGAGACTCCCCCTGACACCTGCAAGTCTCTAAGTCGTCGCATACCGATTCCATGAACATATTTCTGGAATGTTGAATTTGGTAGAGACTTGGTAAATAATCGGCAAGATTGTCGCATGATTTGACTTGCAGAATGCTTATTTTCCCGCTTTTCTGAAGATTATTGGGGGGAGGGGCATTTAGGAGAAATATGCTTGGTGATATTACTCTTGACATATCATGTTTGCATCTATGCAACACAGGCCGCATTATCTTCATAGATAATGGTGGGTGATTCTATCGAACCAATTCCACATGACTGTTGTATGTGGTTTATCATTTTACGAAGCCATACACATTCGCATGTTGCTTCAAATAATGAAATTATTTCAGAATGATTGGTAGATGTTGCCACCAAAGTCTGTTTTGAAGACTTCCATGATATAGCAGTGCCACCATGTAGGAACATGAAGCCGGTCTAAGATCTGGCATTATGGGGATCAGACAAATAGCTAGCATCTGTATATCCAACCATACCAAGAGTCCTGATTTTTTCTGTAACTAGAAAAATAGGCCAAGATCCTTTGTGTCTTAGAGATATCGAAAGATATTCTTTATCCAAACCAATGACGTTTGGTGGGAGCACCGCTATGTCTAGCAAGTAGATTCACTTCAAATGCAATATCAGGTCTTGTGCAAGTTGCAAGGTACATAAGCGCTCCAACGACACTGAGGTATGGAACTTCAGGTCCCAACACCTCTTCTCCGTCACCCCTAGGTCTGAACGGATCTTTCTCTACGTCTAGAGATCAAACCACCATGGGAGTTTTGGATGGATAGGATTTGTCCATATTGAATTTCTCCAATATTTTCTCAATATAGGCAGATTGGTGTACCATGATTCCTGAGGGAAGGTGCTCAAGTTGAATGCCTAAGCAAAATTTGGTTTTACCCAAATCCTTCATCTCAAATTCCATCTTTAGGCGATTGTGTGCTTCATCAATGTCTGGTGTGCTGCCGATAATGTTGAGATCATCAGCATACACAGAAATGATGCCAAATCCTATAGAGGACTTTTTGATGAAGACAAATGGGCAATCAGCGCTATTGGAGTAACATTTTTTAAGAAGGAACTCACCGAGTCGGTTGTACCACATCCGTCCCGACTGCCTTAAGCCATATAATGACTTATTCAGCTTTACACAATACATGCTGCATTTTGCACTTCTATTCGGGACAGAGATTCCGTCAGGAACCTACATATATATGTCTGAATCTAGTGACCTGTAAAGATATGCGGTCACGACGTCCATCAACTGCATAGATAGATGATTTTGCACTACCAATGATATAAGGTATCGGAAAGTGGTTACACTCATTACTGGAGAATATGTTTCAGTGAAATCAATGCCAGGTTTCTGCATGAAACCTTCTGCTATGAGCTTTGCTTTATATCTCACCATCTCATTGTTCTCATTCCGTTTCCGGAGAAAAACCCATTTGAATCCCACAGGGAAAACACTGGGAGGTGTCGGTATTGCTTCAGTGAATACCTTTATTTTGTTAAGCGAGGCAATTTCTACTTGGATTGCATCCTTCCATTTAGGCCAGACGGAGTGCTTTTGGCACTCTACGGTAGACCTTGGATCATGATCAGTGAGAAGGGTATCTGTCGGGATCGTTGCAGAAATTAAAAAAATTCTACGCATCACCAAGATCAATCTATGGAGTAACTAGCCACGAGAGAGAGGGGAGTGCATCTTCATACCCTTGAAGATCGCGAGACGGAAGCGTTGCAAGAACGCGGATGAAGGAGTCATACTCGAAGTGATTCAGATCGCGATGGATTCCAATCTAAGCGCCGAACAACGGCACCTCCGTGTTCAACACACGTGCAGCCCGGTGACGTCTCCCGCGCCTTGATCCAGCAAGGAGGAGGGAGAGGTTGAGGAAGATGGCTCCAACAGCAGCACGACAGCGTGGTGGTGATGGAGTGGCAGTTCTCCGGCAGGGCTTCGTCAAGCTCACGCGGAGGAGGAGAGGTGTTGGGGAGGGGAGGGGCTGCGCCTTGGATGTGGTGCTGCAGCCCTCCCTCCACCCCTATATTTATAAGGAGAAGGGGGAAGGGGGCCGGCCCCTCTAGATGAGATCTAGAGGGGGGCGGTGGCCAAGGGGGAGGGGGCTTGCCCCCCAAGCAAGGGGGGCGCCCCCCCTTAGGGTTACCCCCAACCCTAGGCGCATGGGCCCTAGGGGGATGGCGCCCAGCCCACTTAGGGGATGGTTCTCTTCCACCTACAGCCCATAAGGCCCTCCGGGGCAGGTGGACCCCCGGAACCCCTCCGGTGGTCCCGGTACAATACCGGTATACCCCCGAATATTTCTGGTGACCGTATGATGACTTCCCATATATAAATCTTCACCTCCGGACCATTCCGAAACTCCTCGTGGCATCCGGGATCTCATCCGGGACTCCGAACAACATTCGGTAATCACACACAAATCTTCCCTATAACCCTAGCGTCATCGAACCTTAAGTGTGTAGACCCTACGGGTTCGGGAATCATGCAGACATGACCGAGACAGCTCTCCGACCAATAACCAATAGCGGGATCTGGATACCCATGTTGGCTCCTACATGTTCCACGATGATCTCATCGGATGAACCACGATGTCGAGGATTCAAGCAATCCCGTATACCGTATACAATTCCCTTTGTCAATCGGTACGTTACTTGCCTGAGATTCGATCATCGGTATCCCAATACCTCGTTCAATCTCGTTACCGGCAAGTCACTTTACTCGTTCCGTAATGCATGATCCCGTGACTAACTACTTAGTCACACTGAGCTCATTATGATGATGCATTACCGAGTGGGCCAGAGATACCTCTCCGTCATACGGAGTGACAAATCCCAGTCTCGATTCGTGCCAACCCAACAGATACTTTCGGAGATACCTGTAGTGCACCTTTATAGTCACCCAGTTATATTGTGATGTTACCCAAAGCACTCCTATGATATCCGGGAGTTACACAATCTCAAAGTCTAAGGAAATGATAATTGACATTAGGAAAGCTTTAGCAAACGAACTACATGATCTTGTGTTATGCTTAGGATTGGGTCTTGTCCATCAGATCATTCTCCTAATGATGTGATCTCGTTATCAATGACATCCAATGTCCATAGTCAGGAAACCATGACCATTTGTTGATCAACGACCTAGTCAACTAGAGGCTTACTAGGGACATGTTGTGCTCAGGGTCGTCTCTAGGAATTTGGGGGCCCGGTGCGAAATGGAAAGTAAGGCCCTAAATCTTACAAACTTCATATACCTAAATTAACAATATAACTTGAACATATAACTGAAGAACTATTTGAATCTAAGTGGACTTGTCATATGGGTACAAGTACCTTATGCTCCCTCCTTTGGTGTCCTACATTCATCGGGTGTTGACAACTTGTCAGGCATGACAGCAAATCACATATAATGTGCCAGATCGAATCTGACTGTCAACTTCTATAGAATACAAGGAAAAACATTTTTTTCATACAGGCATTCTTACAAATACCTTGTAAACAAACTCCATTCTAGGTATAAACTCACAATATACGTTCCAAAGTAAGAAATTGTCATAATTCTCATAACTAAACATGCAAGGGAAGCATATAATCTCACTATATGCAACAATTGCACAATTATAGAAACAAGAAATCAGAAGAAAGAAGGAAACACCAAACCAATCAAGGGACGAAGGGAGGGTAGAGTAGTTACCTGGTCGGGGCAACTGGAATTCGGCAAAAGACGGGGGAGAGGCTGGGATGGGGAGGCGGAAGCCTGGCATGGGGTGCCGTTGGCCGGGACTGGCCGCAGCAGAGGTAGGAGGGGATTCTGGAACCCTAGGCGCCCTTGTCCTCCTGATGGCATGGTGAATAGAAGTGTAGAAGACGTTACGTACGAGTGTGTGTACTGGGAATAAAAACGAACCTGTACGCTAACGTTTTCTCTGGTTTTCTTCCGATGGGGACCGGCTTTCCTAGGTTTTTCCCTCTGGTCGGGGCCCCATGACTTTGGGGGCCCTGTGTGGTTGCACCGCTCGCACATGCCCCTCGACGGGCCTGATTGTGGTCTATATATTCACACATGTATCACGGTTTCCGGTTAATACAATTATAGCATGAACAACAGACAATTATCATGAACAAGGAAATATAATAATAACCATTTTATTATTGCCTCTATGGAATATTTCCAACAGTCTCCCACTTGCACTAGAGTCAATAATCTAGTTACATTATGATGAATCGAACACCCATAGAGTTCTGGTGTTGATCATGTTTTGCCCGTGGAAGAGGTTTAGTCAATGGATCTGCGACATTCAGATCCGTATGTGCTTTACAAATCTCTATGTCTCCATATTGAACATTTTCACGAATGGTGTTGAAGCGACGCTTGATGTGCCTGGTCTTCTTGTGAAACCTGGGCTCCTTGGCAAGGGCAATAGCTCTAGTGTTGTCATAGAAGAGAGTCATCGGGCCCGACCCATTGGGAATAACTCCTAGGTCGGTAATGAACTCCTTCATCTAGATTGCTTCATGTGCTGCCTCCGAGGCTGCCATGTACTCCGCTTCACATGTAGATCCCGCCACGACGCTTTGCTTACAACTGCACCAGCTTACTGCCCCACCATTCATAATATTCACGTATCCGGTTTGTGACTTGGATCATCCAGATCTGTGTCGAAGCTAGCATCGATGTAACCCTTTACGATGAGCTCTTCGTCACCTCATAAACGAGAAACATATCCTTAGTCCTTTTCAGGTACTTCAGGATATTCTTGACCGCTGTCCAGTGTTCCATGCCGGGATTACTTTGGTACCTCCCTACCAAACTTACGGCAAGGTTTACATCAGGTCTGGCACACAGCATGGCATACATAATAGACCCTATGGTTGAGGCATAGGGGATGACACTCATCTTTTCTCTATCTTTTGCCGAGGTCGGGCATTGAGCCGTGCTCAATTTCACACCTTGCAAAACAGGCAAGAACCCTTTCTTGGACTGATCCATATTAAACTTCTTCAATATCTTATCAAGGTATGTGCTTTGTGAAAGACCGATGAGGCGCCTCGATCTATCTCTATAGATCTTGATGCCTAATATATAAGCAGCTTCTCCAAGGTCCTTCATTGAAAAACACTTATTCAAGTAGGCCTTTATGCTATCCAAAAGTTCTATATCATTTCCCATCAATAGTATGTCATCCACATATAATATGAGAAATGTTACAGAGCTCCCACTCACTTTCTTGTAAACGCAGACTTCTCCATAAGTCTGCACAAACCCAAACGCTTTGATCATTTCATCAAAGCGAATGTTCCAACTCCGAGATGTTTGCACCAGCCCATAGATGGAGCGCTGGAGCTTGCACACCTTGTTAGCATTCTTAGGATCGAGAAAACCTTCTGACTGCATCATATACAATTCTTCCTTGAGGAAACCGTTAAGGAATGCCGTTTTGACGTTCATTTGCCATATCTCATAATCATAGAATGCAGCAATTGCTAACAAGATTCAGACGGACTTCAGCTTCGCTACGGGTGAGAAGGTCTCATCGTA
This sequence comes from Triticum dicoccoides, assembly GCF_002162155.2. Taxonomy (NCBI): domain Eukaryota; kingdom Viridiplantae; phylum Streptophyta; class Magnoliopsida; order Poales; family Poaceae; genus Triticum; species Triticum dicoccoides. The sequence goes on along the minus strand of NC_041381.1, from coordinate 523,412,621 downwards.
GTCAACCCCTTGAACTTGTCGGTAACCCTTAGTGACAAGCCGAGCTTTATAGATGGTAACATTACCATCCGCGTCCGTCTTCTTCTTAAAGATCCATTTATTTTCTATTGCTTGCCTATCAATGGGCAAGTCTGTCAAAGTCCATACTTTGTTTTCATACATGGATCCTATCTCGGATTGCATGGCTTCAAGCCATTTGTTGGAATCTGGGCCCGTCATCACTTCTTCATAGTTCAAAGGTTCACCGTTGTCCAACAACATGATTTCCAGGACAGGGTTGCCATACCATTCTGGTGTGGAACGTGTCCTTGTGGACCTACGAAGTTCAGTAGCAACTTGATCTGAAGTACCTTGGTCATCATCATTAACTTCCTCTCTAGTCGGTGCAGGCACCACAGAAACATCTTCCTGAGCTGCGATACTTTCCAGTTCGAGAGGCAGTACTTCATCAAGTTCTACTTTCCTCCCACTTACTTCTTTCGAGAGAAACTCTTTCTCTAGAAAGGACCGGTTCTTAGCAACAAAGATCTTGCCTTCGGATCTGAGGTAGAAGGTATACCCAATGGTTTCTTAGGGTATCCTATGAAGACGCATTTTTCCGACTTGCGTTCGAGCTTTTCAGGTTGAAGTTTCTTGACGTAAGCACCGCATCCCCAAACTTTTAGAAACGACAGCTTAGTTTTCTTCCCAAACCATAATTCATACGGTGTCGTCTTGACCGATTTGGACGGTGCCCTATTTAAAGTGAATGTAGTTGTCTCTAAAGCGTATCCCCAAAATGATAGCGGTAAATCAGTAAGAGACGTCATAGACCGCACCATATCCAATAGAGTGCAATTACAATGTTCGGACACACCGTTACGCTGAGGTGTTCCAGGCGGCGTGAGTTGTGAAACAATTCCACATTTCCTTAAGTGCGTACCAAACTCGTGACTTAAATATTCTCCCCCGCGATCTGATCGTAAGAACTTTATTTTTCTGTCACGTTGATTCTCTACCTCACTCTAAAATTCCTTAAACTTTTCAAAGGTCTCAGACTTGTGTCTCATTAAGTAGACATACCCATATCTACTCAAGTCATCAGTGAGAGTGAGAACATAACGATAGCCACTGCGAGCCTCAACGCTCATTGGATCGCACACATCAATATGTATGATTTCCAATAAGTTGGTTGCTTGCTCCATTGTTCCGGAGAACGGAGTCTTGGTCATTTTGCCCATGAGGCATGGTTCGCACGTGTCAAATGATTCGTAATCAAGAGACTCCAAAAGTCCATCTACATGGAGCTTCTTCATGCGTTTGACACTAATGTGACCAAGGTGGTAGTGCCACACGTATGTGAGACTATCATTATCAACCTTACATCTTTTGGTATCTACACTATGAATATGTGTAACATCACGTTCGAGATTCATTAAGAATAAATCATTGACCAGCGGGGCATGACCATAAAACATATCTCTTGTATAAATAGAACAACCATTATTCTCGGATTTAAATGAGTAGCCATCTCGTATTAAACGAGATCCAGATACAATGTTCATGCTCAAAGCTGGCACTAGATAACAATTATTAAGGTTTAAAACTAATCCCGTAGGTAAATGTAGAGGTAGCGTGCCGACGGCGATCACATCGACCTTGGAACCATTCCCGACGCGCATCGTCACCTCGTCCTTCGCCAGTCTCCGCTTATTCCGCAGCTCCTATTTTGAGTTACAAATATGCGCAACCGCACCGGTATCAAATACCCAGGAGCTACTATGAGTACTCATAAGGTACACATCAATAACATGTATATCACATATACCTTTGGTGTTGTCGGCCTTCTTGTCCGCTAAGTACTTGGGGCAGTTTCGCTTCCAGTGACCGTTTCCCTTGCAATAAAAGCACTCTGTCTCAGGTTTGGGTCTGTGCTTTGGCTTCTTCCCGGCAACTGGCTTACTGGGCGTGGCAACTCCCTTGCCGTCCTTCTTGAAGTTCTTTTTACCCTTGCCTTTCTTGAAACTAGTGGTTTTATTGACCATCAACACTTGATGTTCCTTTTTGATCTCCACCTTCGCTGATTTCAGCATTGAAAATACCTTAGGAATGGTTTTCGCCATCCCCTGCATATTGTAGTTCATCACAAAGCTCTTGTAGCCAGGTCGGAGCAACTGAAGGATTCTGTCAATGACCGCGTCATCCAGGAGGTTAACTCCCAGCTGAGACAAGCGGTTGTGCAACCCAGACATTTTGAGTATGTGCTCGCTGACAGAACTATTCTCCTCCATCTTACAACTGTAGAACTTGTCGGAGACTTCATATCTCTCGACCCAGGCATGATCTTGGAAAACCATTTTCATCTCTTGGAACATCTCATATGCTCTGTGCTGCTCAAAACACTTTTGGAGCCCTGGTTCTAAGCTGTAAAGCATGCCGCACTGAACTAGGGAGTAATCATCATTACGCGACTGCCAGGCGTTCATAACGTCTTCAGTTGTTGGGAAAACGGGTGCTTCACCTAGCGGTGCATCTAGGACATATGCTCTTTTGGCAGCTATGAGGGTGATCCTCAAGTTCCGGACCCAGTTCGTATAGTTGCTACCATCGTATTTCAGCTTGGTTTTCTCTAGGAACTCGTTGAAGTTGAGGGCAACATTAGTGTGGGCCATTTGATCTACAAGACATATTACAAAGATTTTAGACTAAGTTCATGATAATTAAGTTCATCTAATTAAATTATTTAATGAACTCCCACTCAGATAGACATCCCTCTAGTCATCTAAGTGATCCGTGATCTGACTCAACTAGGCCGTGTCCGATCATCACGTGAGACGGACTAGTCATCATCGGTGAACATCTTCATGTTGATCGTATCTTCTATACGACTCATGTTCGACCTTTCGGTCTCTTGTGTTCCGAGGCCATGTTTGTACATGCTAGGCTCGTCAAGTCAACCTAAGTGTTTTGCATGTGTAAATCTGGCTTACACCCGTTGTATGCAAACGTTAGAATCTATCACACCCGATCATCATGTGGTGCTTCGAAACAACGAACTTTCGCAACGGCGCACAGTTAGGGGGAACACTTTCTTTAAATTTTATGAGGAATCATCTTATTTATGCTATCGTCGTTCTAAGCAAATAAGATGCAGAAACATGATAAACATCACATGCAATCAAATAGTGACATGATATGGCCAATATCATTTTGCTCCTTTTGATCTCCATCTTCGGGGCGCCATGATCATCATCGTCACCGGCATGACACCATGATCTCCATCATCATGATCTCCGTCATCGTGTCTCCATGAAGTTGTCTTGCCAACTATTAATTCTACTACTATGGCTAACGGTTCAGCAATAAAGTAAAGTAATTACATGGCGTTATTCAATGACACGCAGGTCATACAATAAATAAAGACAACTCCTATGGCTCATGCCGGTTGTCATACTCATCGACATGCAAGTCGTGATTCCTATTACAAGAACATGATCAATCTCATACATCACATATATTTCATTCATCACATCCTTTTTGGCCATATCACAGCACACGGCATATGCTGCAAAAATAAGTTAGACGTCCTCTAATTGTTGTTGCAAGTTTTTTACGTGGCTGCTATAGGTTTGTAGCAAGAAAGTTTCTTACCTATGCTAAAAACCAAAACGTGATATGCCAATTGCTATTTACCCTTCATAAGGACCCTTTTCATCGAATCCGATCCGACTAAAGTGGGAGAGACAGACACCCGCTAGACACCTTATGCAACTAGTGCATGTCAGTCGGTGGAACCTGCTCACGTAAGCGTACGTGTAAGGTCGGTCTGGGCCGCTTCATCCCTCGATGTCGCCGAAACAAGATAAGACTAGTAGTGGCAAGTAAATTGACAAAATCGACGCCCACAACAAACTTGTGTTCTACTCGTGCATAGAAACTACGCATTGACCTAGCTCATGATGCCACTGTTGGGGATCGTTACAGAAATTAAAAAAATTCTATGCATCACCAAGATCAATCTATGGAGTAACTAGCAATGAGAGAGAGGGGAGTGCATCTTCATACCCTTGAAGATCGCGAGACAAAAGCGTTACAAGAACGTGGATGAAGGAGTCGTACTCGAAGAGATTCAGATCGCGGTGGATTCCGATCTAAGCGCCGAACAACGGCACCTCCGCGTTCAACACACATGCAGCCCGTTGACGTCTACCGCGCCTTGATCTAGCAAGGAGGAGGGAGAGGTTGAGGAAGATGGCTCCAACAGTAGCATGACGGTGTGGTGGTGATGGAGTGGCAGTTCTCCGGCAGGGCTCCGCCAAGCTCACGCGGAGGAGGAGAGGTGTTGGGGAGGGGAGGGGCTGCGCCTTGGATGTGGTGCTGCAGCCCTCCCTCCACCCCTCTATTTATAGGGAGAAGGGGGAAGGGAGCCGGGCCCTCTAGATGAGATCTAGAGGGGGGCGATGGCCAAGGGGGAGGGGGCTTGCCCCCCAAGCAAGGGGGGCTCCCCCTTAGGGTTCCCCCCCCCCCACAACCCTAGGCGCATGGGCCCTAGGGGGGGATGGTGCCTAGCCCACTTAGGGGCTGGTTCCCTTCCACCTACAGCCCATAAGGCCCTCCGGGGCAGGTGGACCCTCCCGGTGGACCCCCGGAACCCCTCCGGTGGTCCCGGTACAATACCGATATACCCCCGAATATTTCCGGTGACCGTATGATGACTTCCCATATATAAATCTTCACCTTCGGACCATTTCGGAACTCCTCATGACGTCCGGGATCTCATCTGGGACTCCGAACAACATTCGGTAATCACACAAAAATCTTCCCTATAACCCTAGCATCATCGAACCTTAAGTGTGTAGACCCAACGGGTTCGAGAATCATGCAGACATGACCGAGACAGCTCTCCGGCCAATAACCATCAGCGGTATCTGGATACCCATGTTGGCTCCCACATGTTCCACGATGATCTCATCGGATGAACCACGATGTCGAGGATTCAAGCAATCCCATATACAATTCCCTTTGTCAATCGGTACGTTACTTGCCCGAGATTCGATCGTCAGTATCCCAATACCTCGTTCAATCTCGTTACCGACAAGTCACTTTACTCTTTCCGTAATGCATGATCACGTGACTAACTACTTAGTCACATTGCGCTCATTATGATGATGCATTACCAAGTGGGCCCAGAGATACCTCTCCGTCATACGTAGTGACAAATCCCAGTCACGTATCGTGCCAACCCAAAGATACTTTCGGAGATACCTGTAGTGCACCTTTATAGTCACCCAGTTACGTTGTGACATTTGATACACCCAAAGCACTCCTACGGTATCCGGGAGTTACACAATCTCATGGTCTAAGGAAATGATACTTGACATTAGGAAAGCTTTAGCAAACGAACTACACGATCTTGTGCTATGCTTAGGATTGGGTCTTGTCCATCACATCATTCTCCTAATGATGTGATCTCGTTATCAATGACATCCAATGTCCATAGTCAGGAAACCATGACCATCTGTTAATCAATGAGCTAGTCAACTAGAGGCTTACTAGGGACATGTTGTGGTCTATGTATTCACACATGTATCAAGGTTTTCAGTTAATAAAATTATAGCATGAACAACAGACAATTATCATGAACAAGGAAATATAATAATAACTATTTTATTATTGCCTCTAGGGCATATTTCCAACAGTATCTGCAATCCTTTCAACAAAATATATGTCGACAGTCGTAGTCTTACGGTCAAATGATTCTCCAGAATCAACATAGTTGATGGAAATTTCCTGTAACCCTAGTGACTCTTTGTGACTTTCCAACATGATTGAGTTTGGGTGTTCCAATGTCCCAGCTAGCTTGTGCATAGGGAAGCTGGGTTGTGGAGGTTGCCCTTTCACTGGGTGTATACAACCCATCAGGTGTTTGTCAATGTTGAGTTGACGTGCATTTACTGACTCCGAGGTTTTTCTTTGCTGCTTGCTAGAATCATGCTCCAGGTCAAAGGACGTACTACTCCCCCTCTGTTTAGGAATAGGGGTTCGGTGGTTTTTATTGGTACCTCCACTCTTTCTGGCGCGTTTCTGGCCGGATTTAAGGATTTTGTAACACCTTTTAGATCAGTAAATGAATTTGGCAGATTATTTGCAAGATGTTGCAAATTAATGATCTTTTGAACTAGAAGTTCGGCCTCTTGGGTACGTGGATCAGAGTATGAAATGGCATGGGCATTCCAATCAATTTCTGGGCATTCTTTTTTGTACTTGAAATCTCCCCCTAATGCCTGAAAATGTTCCTCATTAAATATGCAATCAGCATGACGGGTTGTGAATAGATCCCCAAATAGGGGTTCCAGGTACTTGATAATCGACGACGATTTGTACCCCACATAGATCCCCAACTTCCTATGTGGGCCCATAGATGTCCGCTGTGGTGGTGAGATCGGGATGTATGCAGCACATCCAAACTTATGCAAATGGGAAATGCTTGAAGGATTTCCACGTACCAATTCTAGAGGGGAAGAACTGTGATATGCAGTTGGCCTCAAGTGTATCAAGTCAACAGCGCGTAAAATAGCGTGACCCCAACAAGAGGTTGGCAAGTTGCAATTCGTCAACAAAGGTCTTGCAATGAATTTAATCCTCTTAATTAATGCTTCAGCCAAACCATTTTGTGTATGGACATATGGAACAGAGTGTTGAACTTCAATCCCAAAAGCCATGCAATAATCATTGAAAGCACGTGAGGAGAATTCTGCAGCATTGTCCATTCAAATTGACTTAATTTGACTTTCAAGATAATGGGCTTGCAACTTAATGACTTGCCTCATTATCTTCGCAAATGCATGGTTTCATGTGGACAGAAGGCACACATGTGACCATCGTGTAGATGCGTCAATCAGAACCATGAAATACCTGAAAGGTCCAGATAATGGCAGAATGGGACCACAAATGTCTCCTTGAATATGTTCAAGGAACTAAAGTGATCCATCTTGTATTTTGAGGTGTGAGGGCCTCAAAATTAGCTTTCCTGTGGCACAAGATGTGCACACAAAATTAGAAGATTGAGGAAATTTTGACTCAAGCGAATTATGACCAATGGAATTGCTAGTAATTTTTCTCATCATCCCGATTCTGGGATGGCCTAGGCGATCATATGCCAGGTTTGGAATGCGTTAACATTTTAAAAAATTACTTTGTACGCAACATGTTCCACGGGTTTGATATACGTATAGTACAAACTAGACGATAGAGAAGGTATTTTCTCATGTACCTCTTTGTTGTCTTCATGGGTTTCAATATGAAAACCATTCTTACGGATATCTCGATAACTGATCAGGGTACGTGATGAGTCAGGTACAATAAAGCATCCTCAACCGTCACTTGTGTACCACTTGGGAGGGTGAATATGGCACGTTCGGTGCCAACAATCATTGTATCGCGTATATATCCATTCATCTTTTTCAGAGTTTGGAAATATTTCATCTCCCTCTGTATGGAGTTTGTGGTACCGGATTGTCCCTGTAGAAAACTATATAAAACAAAGAATTTTCAATAAGAAAACTTCATGTCAATACATAGAATACAATCTTATTATATCAAGTGTGCTAATACAATACAATATAAAGACAACAACAAACTTATGTTCTTATTACAATCATCACAAATGGACATAATTAAGTAGATCACTAAGGAGATTGAGGGACTAGTTGAAGTCGCCAAACACGTTGTTTGGGATGTACTCAATCAACATATTCTTCGTTTCAGCAGGATCCTCGGTCGGATAAGGAATCATGGCGTTTCTCGGTCCGGGAGGAACATCGTGTGAACCACCGGCTCCTTTTGTGTTGTGCGGATGAAGGTTGAAGTTGCCTTCAAACCTTTTCCCTTGAGGTGCTTTGCGACCCTGAGATTGCTGGTACATCATAACCAAATGCTTGGGCATTGTGCACTTTTTAGTAGAATGCGTGTAGCATCCACACTTGTTGCAAAGCTTAGATTTATCAAACCTGGGTTTTGAAGTGCCTTTTCCTTTTCCTGGGTTTCTGGATTTCCTGTTCCCATTGCGCTTTCGCTTATGCTCGAAATTGGATTGTTTACCCCGAGATGTACCATTAAAGTTTTGTCTATTTGCAACATTCAAATGGACTTCAGGTAAAGGTTGTGCCCCAACTGGGCGCTGAGAGCCATTCTTAGCGAGTAGCTCATCATGCTTTTCAGCATAAAGTAACATGTGAATAAGCTCGAAATAAATAGTGTAGTTACGAGCACGATATTGTTGTTGGAGGATCCTATCTGAAAGGAGCATAGTAGACAAAGTTATCTCTATCTTCTCCCCCTCGGTAGGTTCCTTCTCACAAAAGCGCAGTTTGAAACATATCTTATGAACAGCATGATTGTACTCACGGATGGACTTGAAATCCTAAAGACGGAGATGAGTCCAATCATGGAGTGCTTCTGGCAGGACTACTGCCTTTTGTTGTTCATACCACATTTTGAGGACCAGAAACAGAGTACTAGGAGATTCCTGAATATGATGCCTTATGATGAACAAAGCAGCATAGTTGGATTGCACGCGCTAGCTCACGGGACGCAAGACTGATTTTGATGTTCATAGCCCATGTAGGGTACTTGTGGCCATTGAGGGCAAGCTCCTTAAATTCTTTGGCAGTCATCTTTGCCTACATGGGGAACCAAAGATAATTAATTTACGGGCGGTAAATTAAAAACCATCATGGTTGTGTAATAAGAATGCAAAAATTTGAATACTCAAGTGTAAACTTGAAAAATTCTCAACCTCAATTGTGTGAACCACTTTGAAGATCACTTAGATCTCACAATAATAGGCTGCATGGCCGTTACCTTGTGTATGCTACAATTTAGATATAAGGAATACGTTGGAGATAACCGCTTGTCGAGAATGACAAAGTGTAGACCTCACAGTAAGAGGGGATAATCTACAAATGAGCAGTAGATCCCAACTCATTACCTTGTAATTCCAAATATAATGAAGGAGAAATATTCAGAAATTTGCAAATTTGATATGCGAGAGAAGATTATCTCCATCGCAAAAACATGTTCAAGAAAACTTGATGTGTGGTAAACACATGGAAAATGGCATTCTTCCCAGATTAAATCCGGTACTTCATTTATATTATCAATCCATTACATAATATCAACACAGTAATAATTACTCAAGTCCTAGTCAGATGTAATCTAGAACTAGACTAGAATGTAAGTAGCAGTCAAACTAGGTACTAAACAAAGTCTAAAACTGCACAAAATGGGCGAAGCGATGGACAGGCTTCATCCTACAGCGAAAACGCCAGAGTCCTTCAACACTATGGTGGCGACGACGGTAGCGATGGCCATCCTCGCGAAACAGGCAGAGAAAAAAGGAAAAGGCCAGGCATCTCACCGACGAGTCTTGATCTCTTCCTCGGTCTGATAACGTGTTTCCAATCAAAAGTGATTGAGTGTGGTTACAGGCCCCTTTTATACATCTCGAAGAGACACGACAATCCATTGCTAGAGAGCGTCGGTTCCACGGAATCGAAGGGAGGCGTCCATTGCCGGAACAACCGCACGATGGTTGGGCAAAGGGAGATTTTTCCTCTAATTACATAAGTAGTTTTACAATAAAAAGTAGCTAAGGATACAACGGGTCAATGTTGCTTCAAGGGAACGAGTCCAGTCCAACCGGCATACACACAACAAGGGGCTGCAAGCGGGTGCCAACCGGCATACACACAACTCATGACAAGGGGCTACAAGCGGATGTCTTTGAGGGAACGAGATCTTCTGACGTAATGAAAACTACTCGTACTGCCGAGGGCGCGAGCACCAGCAAAACAGATATGCTAAGCAGTATCGAATCCATGCTGCAAGCAGCAAGCGTAGGCTAAAAAGGCAATAGTCTAACGTTGGGGTAGGGCGCGCCAAAACAACCGGAGGCCCCGGAGGGGTCAGTACAAAAGTACTATATTCTTTCCACTTACTTTCATTGGCTAGCTGCCTTTTGTAGCGCGCGTACTCTGATCCTCTTCTACGAATCTACAACTCTCTTTACTGAGCGAGACTTCATCTATATCCCTAAAAGTGGATTTGGATTCCCATTTATTCTTTGAATGACAGCTTCAACTAGGCTCCACCTTAGAGAGGGTTTTCGGTTTGAATCAAGATAGGGTCAGGGGCGCGTCGGAACGGTAGCTGCTTAGTCTCATCCGAGAGTCCAATCTCTTTTGTGCTTGCTTTTGTGTCTTTGAATAAAAAAGAAAGAAGGGGGTCGATTAGGCTCCTTCCCTTCCACTGCATAGCTGCGCTATCAGGTACTACGAGCCCTCTGCCCCACGCATCTAACCAGCTCGCGTGGTTCACCGGTTCCACCGAAAACTCTCATTTGTTGAAGCAGAGCATAGTGTGGCGTCGAGCGAGAAAGGTCTCTTTTTTGGTTTATTCACTGATCTGAAATGAAACTTAGCACTTGTTTTTTTATTGATTCCTGGGGCTAGGCGTTCGCAGAATCAGTCTATCCAAACCGCAGACGCACTTTTCAGATCAGTGACGGCCTCTCCAACAGAGCTGGGCGCCGGGGCCCTGGATGCGCTAGCGATCGGCACAATAGGGGAGTACTTGCCCGGGTTTCTCGGCCTGGTATCCTTATCCTCGCGTTCATGACATGCTCTGGTCCCGGGTTCATGACAGTTGTGCCCCGGAGACACGGTCGAAGCATGCCCGCCCCGTGTGCGTCTTTCACGACATGCTCTGGTCCCGGGTTTCTTCCTGTGGTCTTCTAGCGTTAGAAGAAGTCGTGTCCGTCCCGGACATCTGCAACGTCCTCTCACGAAAAAGGACGCGGGATCCAGGAAAGCAACGCCAGACTCCAGGAAGGAATCGGTCGCCGGAGGGACGAGCTGCTCTCCTCGCCAATCTTGTGAGTACATCTTATCTTAAAATTCCTCCGTTCCAAAATAAGTGACTCACTTTGTACAAAACTTCATTATTTCGGAACGGAGGGAGTATTAATCTTCCACATCATATTGCTTCAAAACTGACCCCTTTCCATTACCAGAATGCTTTGGAACTGATCTATCTTCCATTACTGGATTGCTTTGAACTCAATCAAGCTGTCCCTATTGTCAAGGAAGAAGTATCTAGTAGCACACACCCCAAATCATTGTGCTCACAATTTGAAGCATAAATAATAGAGTTTGGTTCTATTTCCGATCCTAACTACTTGTTCTTTCATGGCACAGTTACCTGCTGCAGCAGCCAATATATTATTGCAGACAAACAAATTGCAAGCTGTTACATATTTATCAGCATAGATAACCAATAACTAAACCAGCAATTGGAATGCCACTCACGGAGTAGTCTACCAATATAGTGGAGTTTGGAAAGATTCTCCAGTTGTACCGTCTCAGGTCGTGATACAGTCCACAAAACTGAACGGTGTTCCAGAGTATTCACCCGTAAAGTGGTAGAGTTTAACTAGCAAATGGAAAAGCAAGTTTACATCAAAACTGAAAACCAACACTCTGTTGCTATTCCCGCATTCAGTGCTAGATACATCCGTTTCGGCGACAACTAATATGAAACGGAGGGAGTACTATCTAGACGTATTTCAGTCCTAGATACAACTAATATGGGAGCGACAACTAATATGGAATAGAGGGAGTATTACCCTGATTCGAATAATCATTTATTTGGTACCGCTCAAGGAGCGGGAACTGCCATTCTAACTCTTCTTGGGGGATGCCATCCACAAACACAAAGTTTAGGCTAATACGTTGATACTATGGGAGTGTCATCCACAAGGATATGGGAGTGTCATCCACAAGGATGTAAGTGCTGGACAATCGCATTAAAATCAAGTAAATCGATTCTATCTAGAATCAAAAAACAAAATCTCAGTGAAAAAAGGGGAAACAGCATAAAATACACATTGAAACCAGAAGAAATTAGTCCAATGGTGCTCAGATTCTATGGGTGTATAGATGTCGTTCACAGGGATTTCCCATCAGTACGAGGAATGTTTTATAATCACTGCACCCAAAAAGGCTCAATTCACCAATCAGCAGTCCCACAACAGCTATAATTACAGACAAAATAACGCAACAAATACAGAAAGAACAGAGATTAAACTGGAATTTGGGGGCGAGCGTAACCCAAGATCCATCTGAATGGATTAGTGCTCTAAGCGCCACCTGAATACATCTCAGGAGCGATGTAAACTCGGATGCAAGAACAGCAGCCAAACATTGAAACAGTGCTCCCCACATAACAAGACGAGAACATCAAATGAAAGACAACAAGTATGAGGATATTAATAAGGATCGGCGGCATCTGCGAATGTTTTGAGAAACAAGCCTTAAATTTATCCATCGCCATAACATATCCCCAAAACTGATCAAATCATATCGACTGAACTCACAAAAATATCAACAAAAATAACCAGCTCTGTAGGGTGTATACCAACCAAAATACACCTATCAACAGAAAAACAGAGCAAACAATATAAGAGAATCCCTCAGAGACCCATTTAAAATCATGCACACAGATGAACCAAACCAGGTGCAAATGGATATTCCAGCCCTGACCAAACCACAAAGGTTATAGCCAAAGGAGGACACATGCAGTGGTGAGAAACAACTGCTGTTTACAGTGTCATACGGCACTTCCTGGTCTAAGAATCTTCACTGGGATAATTAAAACTGAACAGAATTAAGAATATAATTAAATAAAAAAAATTAAGCTCTTGGTTTTATGCCTCAGAAAGCCGCAAAAATATCGTCAATTAGAATCAGACGGTAATTCCAACATGAAGCTAATCATCATTGGCTTTAATTAAATTACAGGTCACTCGTGTAAAAGAAAAGACTGCTCTCCAGCCAATACCACAAAACTAAGATAGTGCCCAAGAAAACATAGTGTATCATCAGAACATAAAAGCCTTCTCATCCACAGGAAAATAGGCACTGTGTCAGAAGGTGTCCTAAGATAGATAAGGTTTCATCACATGACACTGACAACATCAAGAAGAAAATAAAAAAAAACTCTAATGGCTAAAGTTGCGAAGATGATCACAGGCAGTCCATGTTACTACTCCGATCAAGAGTTTGGATTATGCATCAATACCTCCGCACAACCCAAACAGATAATCTAAATTGAAAGGCAAAAATGATGGCCAAAAAGATTGAAGATGTAGCTGCTCAGTGGTGGCAATGTATAATTGGTTCGATTCTGCCAACAATGTCGTCAATGCTTTCAGAAGAGGGAGCTTGTTATCCTCATCGCAGCTAGACTCTCTAAAGGAAACGAACAATGAAAAGCACATTGAAAATAAAGGATATCAGATGGCTCGGTTCAGCGGGATAATCGGCATACAAATCAACTCCTGAGAGAAAACCTGTGATTTGGTCTGTTGAGCTTGAATATTTGCAAATCGTCACTGCCATCACGAGGAAATTAAGTAAAAAAAACTAACTGTTCAAACTCAGATTTGCAAGTCAGATTCAATAGTATGTCAATCAGCACAAATCCACCTGAGTGGACCCTAAGACTGGGGCGACAAATTTGAAATCATCATCCTCATAACTACAACAAAGATCTGTTAACTATGTTCCTCGGTCAAGAAGACTCGGAATATGGGTGGTGATGTCATGGTGATATAGCAGGATGGTCGGCAAGTAAATGCCAGTAAAGACAAACGAGACCAAAGATGAGGAATTCCTACAAATAGAAGCCAGGGGAGAACTCAAATCACACAAACAGAAGAAATAGACAAGGCATCAGAGAACATATGAATGCACCATTACACACAAAGTGTCTCAGACGACCGTCGTGAGTTGCATATGCTTTCTCATCACATGCATACCACAGTATTAGTCATATTTGTATGACACTGAAATTTCCATTTGAAATGTACCAATGAAAATACTAGACAGAGGACCCTAAAGAAAACATAAGCGATATTTTTCAAGTGGATGGATCAGATTTATGGCTTGGAATCCTCTGATAAAGGATTACATTTGCGCACAGTATAATCATAGTCGATCAGCTGGGGAAAGGATCCTCACTTCCATCTTAATGACTCAGAACGCCATCTCAAAACAGAAACTAAAAAAACATAACCTAAGAGCAGCAATCATTGGCAAAGTTCTTGTTTACACAGGCAATTTGATTATCAAATAACTACAAAAACATCATCTCAAAGGGCAAGAACTGAATATCAAGGATTGTGTATGCCAAAGGTTGGGTTACAAAGATGGAACTAGGATACTTGTTTTGATGGGTCTAGGGCCATGATAGATGATTCAATCAATTAAACAGAGTGGAGCAACAGATTAATTATAATCAGGATATGTATGTAAGAGCCACGGTGCCTTTGGAGAGACACATCCTAGGGCACAACAGTAAGTAGCTCAGGATACAACAGGTTAATGTTGCTTCAAGGGAACGAGTCGACTGGAAACCGATCAGAGACTGATCCTCCCAATGACCAGATGACGAAGCACAGAAAATTCAAAGAAACATCAAAAGAGACAATTATAAGTAGGAAAAAATAGATTCAACCGTCTAAGTTAACCATACAAAACGAAACTAAAAGCGTGGCTTGGATCTCAGCAGGTAATGCTTTCCTCATTACTTAGAAGTTCGAGAAAGATAACGCAGTTAACAATAACATCACCGATCCACGACTTGAAGCAGAGCAGATCCACTGAAAAAACAGGCCGACAAATCTAAACAAAAGCAAGAACATGAGAGCATCTCAGACTACATATTCCCCAATGTTTTTCTTCACTGCCGAGACTCAAAGTGCAAGGATGAGTTTAAGTGGATGTAACATCACGGATGCCCTCGAGAACAAATCAAATACGGCAGACGCAATCTGAATCTCGCAGCAAGGAACGAAAAGTAGGCAAATAAATGGGCGGGTAGCGTGGAGAAGAACCAGCGGAAGCGTAACTCGCCGGGTTCGGATGCCGCCGCCGACGGCGACGGCGGATCCGGTTCTTACCAGATGCCAACGGATCGGTGGTTCGGAGATGACGGCGGCAGGGTGGCTCTCTCTGAGGTTATAAAGGAGGCGTCCTAACCCTAAACGTTGGGGAGCCGGGACTATAGGCGGTCACGCGGTGGCGGCACGTGATGGGCCTGGGAGCCTGGCGGGCTTATGCTGGAACTGGAATGGGCTGTTATTCTCTTGGGCTAACCGACCAGATTTAGGGCTGCAAGTTTAAGATGATTACAAATTTTCCTCTTATCAGATATCAGAAAAATACATTTGTTCCCCTAAAAAAGAAAAATACATTTGTGCTAAAAATATATGAAATTCGTTTTTTCTAATAGGATTTTGGAAAAATTATATATATTTATGGTTTGGCGACTAGCAGCAACTGCATGTCATAGTTTAACACCATTTGTTTTTGTTTTTCTAAGTCATTACAAAATCATATTTGTTGTTGTATACTCAGAAATTTTACACGATAAAGCATGTCCACCAACCTCCAATAAATGACACACGTTTGACACTGTACACATGATAAAATAACAATAATTGAGAAGTTACATCTATGAATTAACTAAAACAATGCCCGTGCATTGCAATGGGATTGTGATTTACTTGTCTAAAATAACGCGATTGTGTAAATAAATATATGATCACCAAATTCTGCCCATGAATTACCTTATATTTTGATCTGAAGTTTGGTAAGTAAAATAGTAAATTAAAATGAAATTGGTTCAGAAGATAAGTAAATTAAGTTGATTTATTATCATACAAGGAAGATTGGACAAAGAGGTGGTGGGAAGATGTCATTACATCCAATATACTCATATATTGGATGTAATAACATTTTGTATTACCCTGCAAAAAAACATCTTATATTATGAGACAAAGGGAATATCACATAAGAACTTCTCTGATGGTTCGGCAATGACGGTCGGGTGGCTCTGTCTGAGGTTATAAAGGAGGCACCGTAACACACATGATGGGCCTGGGAATCTAGTGGGCTTACCTCGAATTGGAATGGTTTGTTGTTCTTTTGGGGTAACTTATCATCAGATTTAAGGATGGAAGTTTAAAATAATTACAAAATTTCCTCTTCTCAGGAACAAAATAGATTTGTACTGAAAATATAGGATTTTCTTTTTTTTCATGGAGGATTTTGGAAAATGTTTTGTATATTTATGGTACAATAAATTTGGCGACTAGTAGCAACTGTGTATCATACTTTATCATTTTTTTAAGTTTTCAAAAATTACTAAATCATGGTTCTATACTCCGTCGTGAGCACATGCAAGAATTTATCCAAATGTCGCTTCCGTCTTTGATGATGACAGTCAAGTAATAGTTCAAGAAGAAGAAAATTCAAATCTCAAGGATTAAATATTTTTCAATATTAAATATAATTAAATTTCCTTTTCTAAATGTATATTCCATCAATGGCTTCTAAGCTCGTGTATCTTCAGAAATTATACACATATAGGAATGGCCATAACCTGTATTCAGAGCAATCACTGCAAGGTCCAATAAATGACACCCACGTTTGACATTGAACACATATGATAAGAAACCAATAATTGAGAAGTATTACATATATGGATTAACTAGTGAAATACTCTACTCCATAGAAGTGGTGAAAACCAAACATATAATACTACAGTGCCTGGTTTATGAGAGGCACTCCAAATCATATCACATAAGAACTTCTCTGATGCTTCTATGAAAATGGGAACATGAGTGTTCCATTCCTTCATAATAAAAAGTCCATCATGCAAAAAATTATCAGGCATAACAAGAAAAAATTACAGCGGACAAATGCAAATACATCATGCACATACAAAAGAACAATGAAAGATCAGAGTTAGGCACCTGCCGTCTAGTTTGTTGTTTGTCCCGGATAACCAATAAATTAGTAGCTGAGCACAACTGCACATCTCAACAGGGTGCATACACAAGGCACAGCTATACAACCATCAACAAAGACTATCGGAAGAAGGGGTGAAGCACGAGAAGATTTACATGAAGCCTAGTTGAGTGCAAATATCTCAATCTTCGAGGAAGCAAACCGAAGAACTATATAGCATACCACTTCCCACTGTCAGAATGTAACAAACTTCACAAGTATAGTGATTCCATTAAGAAGGATCAATGGAAATCTCATGTATTGAGCAGCGTATATGAGGCCAATCATCTGTCCTTTGAAGGTGTTTGCTCCATGCATGCCTCTAGCGTCAGCGAAGCTCCATCCTCTGGGATTAAGAAAACGGTCTTCATTCAATATTGCCAAAGCATTAGCTATAAGCAGGACACCCTCAAGAAATGACCACAACCCCATGCCTGCAAAATAAGAAGGGATCACAGTCGGACATCAGTCACAAGGAAAGGAGCCCATGAGACAGTCCTTTTTAACCCTCTGAATTTTGTTTCCAAATCCTCATTATAGAATGCAATTGTAATGTAGTTCTCGGTCCTTTTTCTAAAGGTGTTTTTGTAGCTTCTTCACTCCAGCACCTTATTCTGTCTGAAACATTTCCTAACCCATAACCTTTTCCACAGAATGAATCCTAGTGGTGTATCGCGCACTAGAGTTCATCCGGCATAAGCTTATTTCTTAATGACCAGGAGGATTATCTGAGAGCATTATGATCTTGGCGTGATACATCCTACAGTCACAGTCCCTCGGTTAACGGAACCCATCTTTATTGCCTGGGCTTGCAGCAAATTAATCTGACACAAACTGCCCCATTCAAAATAAGTTCAATCACTGCAGTTCTGCTTTTTCAATTAAAATTTTCCCAACCACGGTATAAATCCTGCCGATTATGAATTATGCTGTTTTATCCCGACATATGTATACAAACCACGGTATAAATCCTACCGATTATAAATCCTACGGGTGGGAGGAAATCTTTCAATCTCCCTTCTCCACCAACATCTTCATAACAAACTACTTGACAGAAATAGAGCAAGTGAGCTGCCGAATTCAACGGCCAACGATGGTGTCTGTCTCAAGACCGTCAACCTGGTGGCCTCCAACCCAGGGTTGTGCAAAGCTAAATGTCGATGCAGCTATCTCAGTATGCAACAGGTATGGCGCAGTTGGTTCAGTATGCAGGGATCAACAGGGGGTCTTTCTTGGTGCATCGGCCATTGTTGTCAAGCACATCACAGATCCAGCAACACTTGAAGCGATGGCAGTAAGGGAAGCTTTATCCCTCGCGGCAGATCTTTATGTCCAAGATATCCATGTTGCATTGGATTGCAAGATGGTGGTAGATGATGTGAGGAAGGGCACGTCCGCGGCTTATGGGTCTGATATCAAAGAAATTATAGATAGATCTTCAGAGTTTCATTTTTTAACATAGTTCATGAATTTAGGAGCTTCAATTTTGAAGCTCACAACCTTGCAAAGCACGCACTTACTCTCCAGGTCGGCCGCCATGTTTGGTTAGGTCAGCCTGGAAATCTTTCTTTCGTCCCTGTAAACATTGTGACGGGATAATAAAGGATTTGCGAGTTTGTCTCAAAAAAACTAATTAACCAGCGCTCCTTCGGGAGTCTCGCAACGATCGCGTCACCTGGCGCGCTCTCAGCGATTCGCCACGTGTCGCGCTCTAGGCGCTCTATCTGGATTTTTTTCGCACGCGTTTCATCTTTCTAAACGTTTTTTTTCGGGGTTTTTTGATGTTTTGGTTTTCCACCGGTCTTCCCTAGCTTTTCGACCAAAAAAACTTTTGAGAAAAAAATTTGTGCAAATAACGCGTTTCCTTTTTTTTCCCTTTCGCGAGAATCACGGTTTTGATTCTGCGAGAGTCACGGTTGTGCTTTCACGAGAGGCACGGCCGTGCCTCTTGGAAACGAAAAAAACACGTTTTATTTTTTTCTTTTCGCGAGAGTTACAGTTTTGCTTCCGCGAGAGGCACGGTTGTGCTTTCGCGAGAGTCACGGCCGTGCCTCCTCAGAAATGAAAAAAAACACGTTTTTTGTTTTTTTCCGCTAGAGTCACGGTTTTGTTTCCGCGAGAGGTACGGTTGTGATTTCGTCAGAGGCACGGGTGTGCCTCTTTCGGAAAGGGGAAAACCCGTACTCCCGGTTCGGTTTTTTCGTCTGGTTTTTTCATGGAAAAAAAGTTCATCAAAACCTATCAACATGGGATATAGTTTGAAGATCTCGATGCAAGGAATCCAACGGCAAAAACGGTTCGATATTTGGACGCACGGTTTAAGAGATAAAACATTTTGAATAAACGGATCTACGAAAAAAGGGAAAACTCTCGGGATGCGACAAGTGGCGCACATGGAGTGCGCCACTTATCATAACCTGGGGAATTGGAATGATCTTCATAACAAGTACTCCTTAACTAGTGATTTCGGGATATGTCTACCAGTCAAAAAAAAAGGTGGGATATGTCTCACTTGTGAGCCCCTATTTCGCACCTAGGCCGGCGAATAGCCATCAATCGCGCACCCCCTGCGCCACCCTGCGCATTTTGGACCACTCCATGTGGGGGCTGGGCGCTCCTTTTTTCGTAGATCCTTAAAAAAATGCAGAACTTCATTAACAGATTTCTGGGC
Organism: Triticum dicoccoides; assembly: GCF_002162155.2. Taxonomy (NCBI): domain Eukaryota; kingdom Viridiplantae; phylum Streptophyta; class Magnoliopsida; order Poales; family Poaceae; genus Triticum; species Triticum dicoccoides. The sequence continues at coordinate 523,393,061 of NC_041381.1, read as the reverse complement.
ATGGCAATTTTGAAAAGAAAATAGATTTTTTTGTTAGATCGGCATACCGAAGTTGATCGGTATGAGAAATTGCAAAGAGAATTTGTTGGGTTGGAGAGGAGCTATTTCTAATGGCGCGGCAGAAGAGAAGAATTGGAAATCTTTATGGAACACCCATGTTATCGGTAAGATCAGAACCTTCCTTTGGACTCACATCTGTTGGAGGATGTGCGTCACCATATAAAGATGTGCGACACAGATATTCGCCAATTTTGTGGTGGTGCTAGTTCTTGTAGGCATTCTTTCATAGACTACACTCCTGTGAGATGTGTTTGGGCGTAGGGCAACGGATAATTGACTGGTCATATTGTTGAGTCACACGAACCAAATGCGAAGCTTTGGCTCTTTGACATGATGGAATTATTATTGCATGCGGACTTCATGAAGATGAACGTGACCCTTTGGGTAGTGTCGACTATTGGGGAACATAGCATGTAATTTCAAAAAAAATCCTACAATCACACAAGATCTATGTAGGAGATGCATAGCAACGAGAGGGGGAGAGTGTGTCCACTACCCTCGTAGACCAAAAGCGAAAGCATTATGTTAACGCGGTTGATGTAGTCGAACGTCTTCACGATCCAGTCGATCTAGCACTGAACGTACGGCACCTCCGAGTTCAGCACACGTTCGGCTCGATAACGTCCCTCGAACTCTTGATCCAACATAGGGTCGAGGGAGAGTTTTGTCAGCACGACGGCATGACGACGGTGTTGATGATGTGATCCGCGCAGGTCGCCTATGCACTATGATGATACTATCGGAGGAGTAAACAGTGGAGGGGGGCACCGCACACGGCTAAGACAATGTTGTGTCTTTGGGGTACCCCCTGCCCCCGTATATAAAGGAGGGAGGAGGAGGCCGACCACCAGGGGCGCGCCAAGGGAGGGGGAGTCCTACTAGGACTCCACTCCTAGTAGGATTCGCCCCCCCCCCCCCTCTTTTTTCCTTCTTACGAAGCTGGAAAGGGGGAAGGAGAGGGAGTAGGACAGGGGCCCCCTTTCCCTAGTTTAATTTGGCCTCCTCCCTTGTGGGGGGTGCACCAGCCCCTTGTGGGCTGGTTAGCCTCCCTCCCATGGCCCATATGGCCCATATCTTCCACCGGGGGGGTCCGGTAACCCTTCCAATACTCCGGTTTGTACCCGATACACTTTGGAACCCTTCCGGTGTCCGAATACCACCTTCCAATATACCAATCTTTACCTCTCGGCCATTTTGAGACACCTCGTCATGTCCGTGATATCATCCGAGACTCCGAACAAACTCCGTTCACCAAAACACATAACTCATAATACAAATCGTCATTGAACGTTAAGTGTGCGGACCCTACGGGTTCAAGAACTATGTAGACATGATCGAGACACATCTCCAATCAATAACCAATAGTGGAACTTGGATGCTCATATTTGCTCCTACATATTCTACGAAGATCTTTATCGGTCAAACCGCCAACAACATATGTTGTTCTCTTTGTCATCGGTATGCTACTTGCCCGAAATTTGATCGTCGGTATCTTCATACCTAGTTCAATGTAACTTTACCGGCAAGTCTATTTACTCCTTTCGTAATGCTTCATCCTTCAACTAACTCATTAATCACATTGCTTGCAAGTCTTATAGTGATGAGCATTACCGAGAGGGCCCAGAGATACCTCTCCGATACACGGAGTGACAAATCCTAATCTCGATCTATGCCAAAACAACAAACACCTTCAGAGACACCTGTAGAGAATCTTTATAATCACCCAGTTACGTTGTGACATTTGATAGAACAACAGGTGTTCCTCCGGTATTCGGGAGTTGCATAATCTAATAGTCAGAGGAACATGTATAAGTCATGAAGAAAGCAATAGCAATAAAACTTATCGATCATTATGCTAAGCTAACGGATGGGTCTTGTCCATCACATCATTCTCTAATGATGTGATCCCGTTCATCAAGTGACAACACATGTCTATGGTCAGGAAACTTAACCATATTTGATTAACGAGCTAGTCAAGTAGAGGCATTTAGAGACTCCTCGTCATGTCCGTGATCTCATCAGGGACTCTAAACAACATTCAGTCATCAAATCATATAACTCATACAATACAAATCGTCATCGAACGTTAAGCGTGCGGACCCTACGGGTTCTAGAACTATGTAGACATGACCAAGACACCTCTCCGGTCAATAACCAATAGCGGAACCTAGATGCCCATATTGGCTCCCACATATTCTACGAAGATCTTTATCGGTTGAACCATTCTGCAACATACGTTATTCCCTTTATCATCGGTATGTTACTTGCCCGAGATTCGATCGTCGGAATCTTCATACCTAATTCAATCTCGTTATTGGCAAGTCTCTTTACTCGTTCCATGTGCATCATCCCGCAACTAACTCATTAGTCACATTTCTTGCTAGGCTTATTATGATGTGCATTACCGAGAGGGCCCAGAGATACCTCTCCAATACTTAGAGTGACGAATCCTAATCTCGATCTATGCCAACCCAACAAACACCTTCGGAGATACCTGTAGAGCATCTTTATAATCACCCAGTTACGTCGTGACGTTTGATAGCACACAAGACATTCCTTCGATATCCGGGAGTTGCAAAATCTCATAGTCGGAGGAATATGTATTTGACATGAAGAAAGCAGTAGTAATAAAACTGAACGATCATAATGCTAAGCTAATGAATGGGTCTTGTCCATCACATAATTCTTCTAATGATGTGATCCCATTCTTCAAATGACAACCATGTCCATGGCTAGGAAACTTAACCATTTTGATTAACGAGCTAGTCAAGTAGAGGCATACTAGGGATTCCTTGTTTTGTCTATGTATTCACACATGTACTAAGTTTTCGGTAATACAATTCTAGCATGAATAATAAACATTTATCATGATATAAGGAAATATAAATAACAATTTTATGATTGCCTCTAGGGCGTATTTCCTTCAGTCTCCCACTTGCACTAGAGTCAATAATCTAGTTCACATCGCCATGTGATTTAACACCAATAGTTCACATATGTATGTGATTAACACCCATAGTTCATATCGCCATGTGACTAACAACCAAAGGGTTTACTAGAGTCAATAATCTAGTTCACATCGCTATGTGATTAACACCCAAAGAATACTAAGGTGTGATCATGTTTTGCTTGTGAGAGAAGTTTAGTCAATGGGTCTGCTAAATTCAGAGCCGTATGTATTTTGCAAATTTCTATGTCTAGAATGCTCTGCATGAACTACTCTAGCTAATTGCTCCCACTTTCAATATGTATCTAGATCAAGACTTAGAGTCATCTGGATTAATGTAAAAGCTTGCATTGACGTAACTATTTACGATGAACTCTTTTATCACCTCCATAACCAAGAAATATTTCCTTAGTCTTCTTAGGTAACTAAGGATAACTTTGACCGATGTCCAGTGATCCACTCCTGGATCACTATGTACCCCCTTGCCAAGCTCATGATAAGGTGCACAATAGGTCTGGTACACAGCAAAACATACTTTATAGAACCTATGGCTGAGGCATAGGGAATGACTTTCATTCTCTTTCTATTTTCTGCTGTGGTCGGGTTTTCAGTCTTACTCAACTTTACACCTTGTAACACAGGCAAGAACCCTTTATTTGACTGGTCCATTTTGAAATTCTTCAAAACTTTATCAAGGTATGTGCTTTGTGAAAGTCCAATTAAGCGTCTTGATCTATCTCTATAGATCTTGATGCCCAATATATAAGCAGCTTTACCGAGGTCTTTTTTTGAAAATCTCCTTTCAAACTCTCATTTATGCTTTCTAGAAAATTCTACATCATTTTCGATCAACAATATGTCATTCACATATACTTATCAGAAAGGTTGTAGTGCTCCCACTCACTTTCTTGTAAATACAGGCTTCACCGCAAGTCTGTACAAAACTATATGCTTTGATCAACTCATCAAAGCATATATTCCAACTCTGAGATGCTTGCACCAGTCCATAGATGGATCGTTGGAGCTTGCACACCTTGTTAGTACCTTTTGGTTGCATCATATACAACTCTTTTTTAAGAAATATCCATTTAAGGAATGCAGTTTTGACATCCATTTGCCAGATTTCATAAAATATGGCAATTGCTAACATGATTTGGACGGATTTAAGCATCACTACAGTTGAGAAAAACTCATTGTAGTCAACACCTTGAACTTGTCGAAAACCTTTTGCGACAAGTCGAGCTTTGTAGATAGTAACACTACTATCAGCGTCCGTCTTCCTCTTGAAGATCCATTTATTTTCTATGGCTTGCCGATCATCGGGCAAGTGCACCAAAGTCCACACTTTGTTCTCATACATGGATCCCATCTCAGATTTCATGGCCTCAAGCCATTTCGCGGAATCTAGGCTCATCATCGCTTCCTCATAGTTCGTAGGTTCATCATTGTCTAGTAACATGACTTCCATAATAGGATTACCGTACCTCTCTGGTGCGTACCGCACTCTGGTTGACCTACGAGGTTTGGTAGTAACTTGATCTGAAGTTTCATGATCATCATCATTAGCTTCTTCACTAATTGGTGTAGGAATCACTGGAACTGATTTCTGTGATGAACTACTTTCCAATTCGGGAGAAGGTACAATTACCTCATCAAGTTCTACTTTCCTCCCACTCACTTCTTTCGAGAGAAACTCCTTTTCTAGAAAGGATCCATCTTAGCAACGAACATCTTACCTTTGGATCTATGATAGAAGGTGTACCCAACAGTTTCTTTTGGGTATCCTATGAAGACACATTTCTCCGATTTGAGCTCGAGTTTATTAGGTTGAAGCTTTTTCACATAAGCATCGCAACCCCAAACTTTAAGAAACGACGGCTTAGGTTTGTTGCTAAACCATAGTTCATACGGTGTCATTTCAACGGATTTTGACGGTGCCCTGTTTAACGTGAATGCAGTTGTCTCTAATGCATAATCCCAAAACGATAGTGGTAAATCAGTAAGAGACATCATAGATCGCACCATATCTAATAAAGTGCAGTTACAACGTTCGGACACACCATTACGCTGTGGTGTTACAGGTGGCGTGAGTTGTGAAACTATTCCATTGTTTTAAATGAAGGCCAAACTCGTAACTCAAATATTCACCTCCACGATCAGATCGTAGAAACTTCATTTTCTTGTTATAATGATTCTCCGCTTCACTCTGAAATTCTTTGAACTTTTCAAATGTTTCAGACTTGTGTTTCATTAAGTAGATATACCCATATCTGATCAAATCATCTGTGAAGGTCAAAAAATAATGATACCTGCCACGAGTCTCAACACTCAACGGACCACATACATCGGTATGTATTATTTCCAATAAGTCATTAGCTCGTTCCATTGTTTCGGAGAACGGAGTTTTAGTCATCTTGCCCATAAGGCACGGTTCGCAAGTATCAAATGATTCATAATCAAGTGATTCCAAAAGCTCGTCAGCATGGAGTTTCTTCATGTGCTTTACACCAATATGACCTAAACGCCACATGTATGTTGCACTATCATTATCAACTTTGCATCTTTTGGCATCAATATTATGAATATGTGTATCACTACGATCGAGATTCAATAAACCATCAACATTGAGTGTATGACCATAGAAGGTTTTTCTTCGTGTAAATAGAATAACAATTATTCTCTATCTTAAATGAATAACCGTATTGCAATAAACATAATATAATCATATTCATGCTTTAAAGCAAACACCAAATAACATTTATTTAGGTTCAACTCTAATCCCAAAAGTATAGGGGGGGGGGTGCGATGATGATCATATCAATCTTGGAACCACTTCCAACATACACCGTCACTTCACCCTCAACTAGTCTCTATTTATTCTGCAACTCCTGTTTCAAGTTACTAATCTTAGTAACTGAACAAGTATCAAATACCCAGGGGTTACTACGAGCACTAGTAAGGTACACATCAATAATATGTATATCAAATATACCTTTGTTCACTTTGCCATCCTTCTTATCCACCAAATAGTTGGGGTAACTCCGCTTTCGGTGACCATTTCCTTTGCAGTAGAAGCACTTAGTTTTAGGCTTAGGTCTAGCTTTGGGCTTCTTCACGGGAGTTACAACTTGCTTGCCATTCTTCTTGAAGTTTCCTTTCTTTCCCTTTGCCCTTTTCTTGAAACTAGTGATCTTGTTTAATCATCAACACCTGATGCTTTTTCTTGATTTCGACCTTCGTTGATTTCAGCATCATGAAGAGCTCAAAAATTGCTTTTGTCATCCCTTGCATACTATAGTTCATCACGAAGTTCCAGTAACTTGGTGATGATGACTAGAGAACTTTGTCAATAACTATCTTATCTGGAAGATTAACTCCCACTTGATTCAAGCCATTGTAGTACCCAGACATTCTGAGCACATGCTCACTAGCTGAGCTATTCTCCTCCATCCTTTTAGGCGAAGTACTTGTCAGAAGTCTCATACCTCTCGACACGGGCATGCGTGTGAAATACCAATTTCATCTCTTGGAACATCTCATATGCTCTGTGGCGTTTCAAAATGTTTTTGAAGTCCCGGTTCAAGCCGCAAAGCATGGTGCACTAAACTATCAAGTAGTCATCATATTGAGCTGGCCAAACGTTCATAACGTCTGCATTTGCTCCTGCAATAGGTTTGTCAGTTAGTGGTGCATCAAGGACATAATTCTTCTGTGCAGCAATGAGGATAAACCTCATATCACGGACCCAGTCCGCATCATTGCTACTATCATCTTTCAACTTAGTTTTCTCTAGGAACATATCAAAAAACATAGGGAAGCTAGAACGCGAGTTATTGATCTACAACATAATTTGCAAATACTATCAGGACTAAGTTCATGATAAATTAAAGTTCAATTAATCATATTACTAAAGAACTCCCACTTAGATAGACATCCCTCTAGTCATCTAAATGATCACGTGATCCATATCAACTAAACCATGTCCGATCATCACATGAGATGGAGTAGTTTTCAATGGTGAACATCTCTATGTTGATCATATATACTATATGATTCACGTTCGACCTTTCGGTCTCAGTGTTCTGAGGCCATATCTACATGTGCTAGGCTCATCAAGTTTAACCCGAGTATTCTGTATGTGCAAAACTGGCTTGCACCCATTGTATGTGAACATAGAGCTTATCACACCCGATCATCACGTGATGTCTCGGCACGACGAACTGTAGCAACGGTGCATACTCAGGGAGAACACTTATACCTTGATTTAGTGAGGGATCATCTTATAATGCTATCGACGTACTAAGCAAAATAAGATGCATAAAATATAAACATCACATGCAATCAAAATATGTGACATGATATGGCCATCATTGATGACCCACAAGTATAGGGGATCTATCATAGTCCTTTCGATAAGTAAGAGTGTCAAACCCAACGAGGAGCAGAAGGAAATGATAAGCGGTTTTCAGCAAGGTATTCTCTGCAAGTACTGAAATAAGTGGTAACAGATAGTTTTATGATAAGATAAATGGTAACGAGCAACAAGTAATAAAAGTAAATAAGGTGTAGCAAGGTGGCCCAATCCTTTTTGTAGCAAAGGACAAGCCTGGACAAACTCTTATGATAGGAAAAGCGCTCCCGAGGACACATGGGAATATCGTCAAGCTAGTTTTCATCACGCTCAAATGATTCGCGTTCGGTACTTTGATAATTTGATATGTGGGTGGACCGGTGCTTGGGTACTGCCCTTACTTGGAAAAGCATCCCACTTATGATTAACCTCTATTGCAAGCATCCACAACTACAACAAAAGTATTAAGGTAAACCTAACCATAGCATGAAACATGTGGATCCAAATCAGCCCCTTACGAAGCAACGCATAAACTAGGGTTTAAGCTTCTGTCACTCTAGCAACCCATCATCTACTTATTACTTCCCAATGCCTTCCTCTAGGCCCAAATAATGGTGAAGTGTTATGTAGTCGACATTCACATAACACCACTAGAGGTTAGACAACATACATCTTATCAAAATATCGAACGAATACCAAATTCACATGACTACTAATAGCAAGACTTCTCCCTTGTCCTCAGGAACAAACATAACTACTCACAAAGCATATTCATGTTCATAATCAGAGGGGTAATATTGTGCATAAGGGATCTGAACATATGATCTTCCACCAAATAAACCAACTAGCATCAACTACAAGGAGTAACCAACACTACTAGCAACCTACTAGCACCAATCCCGGACTTGGAGACAATAATTGGATACAAGAGATGAACTAGGGTTTGGAGATGAGATGGTGCTGGTGAAGATGTTGATGGAGATTGCCCTCTCCCGATGAGAGGAGAGTTGGTGATGACGATGGTGATGATTTCCCCCTCCCGGAGGGAAGTGTCCCCGGCAGAAAAGCTCCGCCAGAGCCCTAGATTGGTTCTGCCAAGGTTCCGCCTCGTGGCGGCGGAGTCTCGTCCCGAAAGGTTCTCTCTTATTTTTTCTCATCGAAAGACTTCATATAGGAGAAGATGGGCGTCAGAGAGCCACCAGGGGGCCCACGAGGTAGGGGGCACGCCCGGGGGGGGGGCGCCCCCACCCTCGTGAGCAGGGTGTGGGCCCCCTGGCCTTCATCTTTGGCGACGATTTTTCTTTATTTATTTCAAGGTATTCCGTGGAGTTTCAGGAGTTTTGGAGTTGCGTAGAATAGGCCTCCAATATTTGCTCCTTTTCCAGCCCAGAATTCCAGCTGCCGGCATTCTCCCTCTTCATGTAAACCTTGTAAAATAAGAGAGAATAGCCATAAGTATCGTGACATAACGTGAAATAACAGCCCATAATGCAATAAATATTATCATAAAAGCATGATGTAAAATGGACGTATCAACTCCCCCAAGCTTAGACCTCGCTTGTCCTCAAGCGAAAAGCCGATAACAATAAATATGTCCTCATGTTTAGAGGTAGAGGCGTCGATAAAAATAAAATACGGACATGAAGGCATCATGATTATTTCATAACAGCAACATAAATAGATTTTGTCATATGATTACTCATGTTCAAGTAGTGATCTATTCACGAAGCCAAAGCATGAATCAGAAACATTATTGGGCACTAACAATTATAATCTCAGTCATTGAAGCAATTGCAATTTATCATAACATCGAAAAGAGTCTATGTCAGAGCTTAAAAGCAAGTCCACATACTCAACTATCATTTAGTCCTTCATAATTGCTAGCATTCACGCGATACTTGTGGTTACGGAGTTTTAATCGGACACAGAGAAAAATAGGGGCTTATAGTTTTGCCCCACAACCTTTTACCTCAAGGGTAATGTCAACAATAACAATTCATGCTCCCCCACATCCAATTAGATATGTATATCATACTCTTTCCAACATGCTGAGCTTGCCAAAGGATAAAATGAAAAAAGAATGGTGAGGATCACCGAGACTCTTGTAAGGTAGAGGATAATAATAAAAGATAGGCCCTTCGCAGAGGGAAGCAGAGGTTGTCATGCGCGTTTAGGGTTGATGCACAAAATCTTAATGCAAAAGAACGTCACTTTATATTGCCCCTTGTATGTGAACCTTTATTATGCAGTCTGTCGCTTTTATTGCGTCCACAACAAGTTCGTACAAAGCTTATTTCTCTACATTAATAAATCATGCATATTTAGGGAGCAATTTTTATTGCTTGCACTGATGACAACTTACTTGAAGGATCTTACTCAATCCGTAGGTAGATATGGTGGACTCTCATGGCAAAACTGGTTTAAGGGTGTTTGGAAGCACAAGTAGTATTTCTACTTGGTGCTAAGAATTTGGCTAGCATGAGGGGGAAAGGCAAGCTCAACACGGTAGAGGATCCATGACAACATACTTTATCTCGAATGTAAGAAAACATAACTCATTATGCTGTCTTCCTTGTCCAACCTCAACTCTTTAGCATGTCATATTTTAACGAGTGCTCCCAACCATAAAAGACGTCAATGATAATATATCTATATGTGAAACCTCTCTTTCCTTATTACTTCCTATTAATTGCAACGATGACCAAAGCTATATTTTCCAACTCCCAACAACTTTTAATCATCATACTCTTTCTATGTGAAGTCATTACTTTCACTAAGATCAATATGAGCTCCTTGATTCTTTTTATTCTTTTCTTCTACTTTCCCAAGATCATGGCAAAAAACTCAAGCCCTTGACTCAACACTAATCTTTATTATATAGCTCATGGACTCAATTACAAGGAAAGATCATAAAGCAAAACTCAAAACTAGATCATGCCATGACTTTATTCTACTAAATCAAGATACTACTAATAGGATCGAACTAAGAAAAACTGTAAAGATAGGAGTTGTGATGGTGATACGATACCAGGGCACCTCCCCCAAGCTTGGCAGTTGCCAAAGGGAGTGCCCATACCCAGGTGATTATTTCTCCTTCTTTGTTGTAGGTGTAATATTCTTGGCGATGATTCCCCTCAGAATACGGTTCTCCTCCTCGAGCTTATTGACTTGTTGCTTGAGGTCCATTATTTCCTTGCGAAGCTTTCCTGTAACGGCTAAAGCTCCTTGCACCCAAGGGTGTTGCATAGCTGCGGGAGAACAAGAGACACTCCTCCTCATATTTTCATAGGAAAGAAATTTAACATTGGAAGGGATAACCGAGTTTGGAATAGCTGAGCTCTGTAGTTCCCCCATTGTAAATCCATCTCGGAGGCGGGAGGTGACTTCTTGATCTTCCATGGCATCTACTCTCATCAGGTCAGCCTCCATATCTTCCTCCATTGCCGGCCCAAAGTGGTCAGCGTCACTGTTTACCGTTGGTTTTGGTGTCGGGTTAGATACCCGGCTTTCTCTGACTGACTCCTGAGAAGACATCTTGCTTTAATCTACAGCAGCAACAGCTCGAACGAAAACAGAAGATATTTGCACGATACGAGAGTCAAAACCTCCGGGAGTATATATAATGAATTTTTACCGACCAAAATACGTATCGTGCAAGGAAACGGAGTCTGGAGGGCACACGAGGTGCACACGAGGTACCCCCCTAGACGCGCCCTCCACCCTCGTGGAGGCCTCGTGTCCTCCTCGGACTGCTATTTATTTTTCTATTTTTCTAAATATTCCAAAACAGAGAAATATTGCCTTAAAAATTGTTTTGGAGTCGATTTACTTACCGTACACATACCTATTCCTTTTCGGAGTCTGGAACATTCTGGAAAGTGTCCTTTATGTACTCCTCCGGGGTCACGGTTTCAATAATATTAGTTTCAACATTTATAGGATTACCTGAGATATAGTGTTTGATCCTTTGACCGTTTACCACCTTCCGATTTGTGCCTGCGAAGTTGTTGATTTTTATGGCACCAGAACGATAGACCTCCTCGATAACGTAGGGACCTTCCCATTTAGAGAGAAGTTTTCCTGCAAAAAATCTTAAATGAGAGTTGTATAGCAATACATAATCACCTACATTAAACTCACGCTTTTGTATCCTTTTGTCATGCCATCTTTTAACTTTTTCTTTAAACAACTTGGCATTTTCATATGCTTGGGCTCTCCATTCATCAAGTGAGCTAATATCAAATAACCTCTTCTCACCGGCAAGTTTGAAATCATACTTGAGCTCTTTAATAGCCCAATATGCCTTATGTTCTAGTTCGGGAGGTAAGTGACAAGCTTTTCCATAGACCATTTTGTACGGAGACATACCCATAGGATTTTTATATGCAGTTCTATAGGCCCATAATGCATCATCAAGTTTCTTGGACCAATTCTTTCTAGACCTATTAACAGTCTTTTGCAAAATTAATTTGAGCTCCCTATTGCTCAATTCTACTTGACCACTAGACTGAGGATGATAAGGAGATGCAATTCTATGATTAACGTCATATTTAGCAAGCATCTTATGGAAAGCACCATGAATAAAGTGTGAACCACCATCAGTCATTAAGTATCTAGGGACTCCAAACCTCGGAAAAATAACTTCCTTAAGCATTTTAATAGAAGTGTTGTGATCAGCACTACTAGTTGGAATAGCTTCTACCCACTTAGTAACGTAATCAACAGCAACTAGAATATGAGTGTAACCATTAGAGGCAGGAAAAGGTCCCATATAATCAAAGCCCCAAACATCAAATGTCTCAATAACAAGTGAATAATTCATAGGCATTTCTTGACGTCTACTGATATTACCAATTCTTTGACATTCATCGCAAGACAAAACAAACTTATGGGCATCCTTGAAGAGAGTAGGCCAATAAAAACCGGATTGCAATACCTTATGTGCAGTTCTATCTCCAGCGTGATGTCCTCCATAAGCTTCGGAGTGACACTTGCGTAGGATCTGTTCCTGTTCATACTCAGGTACACAACGTCTAATAACACCATCCACTCCTTCTTTATAAAGATGTGGGTCATCCCAAAAGTAATGTCACAAGTCATAGAAAACCTTTTTCTTTTGTTGGTATGTGAAGCTAGGCGGTATAAATTTAGCAACAATATAATTAGCATAATCAGCATACCATGGAGTGCTATGAGAAGTACTTATGACATTTAATTGCTCATCAGGAAAGCTATCATCAATAGGTAGTGGGTCATCAAGAACATTCTCTAACCTAGACAAGTTATCTGCAACAGGGTTCTCGGCTCCCTTTATATCAACAATATGCAAATCAAATTCTTGAAGCAGGAGAACCCATCTAATAAGTCTAGGTTTTGCATCCTTATTTTCCATAAGATACTTAATAGCAGCATGATCAGTGTGAATAGTAACTTTGGAATCAACAATATAAGGTCTAAACTTATCACAAGCAAATACCACTGCTAAAAATTCCTTTTCAGTAGTAGCATAATTTCTTTGAGCACTATCTAGAGTCTTACTAGCATAATGGATAACATTTAATTTCTTATCAACTCTCTGCCCTAGAACAACACCTACAGCATAATCACTAGCATCACACATAATTTCAAAGGGTAAATTCCAATCAGGTGGCTGAACAACAGGTGCAGAGACTAGTGCGTTCTTAAGTATTTCAAATGCTTCTACACAATCATCATCAAAGACAAACAGTACATCTTTTTGCAATAAATTAGTCAGAGGCCGAGAGATTTTTGAGAAGTCCTTAATGAACCTCCTATAAAATCCGGTGTGACCAAGGAAACTTCTTATACCGTTGATGTCCTTTGGACATGGCATCTTTTCAATAGCATCAACCTTGGCTTTATCAACTTCAATACCTCTTTCAGAAACTTTGTGCCCCAAGACAATACCTTCATTAACCATAAAGTGGCACTTTTCCCAGTTCAAGACAAGATTAGTTTCTTCACATATCTGCAAAACTCAATCAAGATTGCTTAAGCAATCATCAAAAGAGGAACCATAGACGGAAAAGTCATCCATGAAAACCTCACAAATCTTTTCGCAAAAGTCAGAGAATATAGCCATCATGCATCTTTGAAAGGTATAAGGTACATTACATAAACCAAAAGGCATACGTCTATAAGCAAAAGTACCAAAAGGGCATGTAAAAGTAGTCTTTGATTGATCTTTAGCTGACACAGGTATTTGAGAGAAACCAGAATAACCATCTAGAAAGCAATAATGTGTATGTTTGCATAGCCTCTCTAGCATTTGATCAATAAAAGGTAAGGGGTAATGATCTTTCTTAGTAGCTTTATTTAATTTATGGAAATCAATTACCATCCTATAACCTGTGATAATTCTTTGAGGGATCAATTCATCTTTATCATTAGGGACAACTGTAATACCTCCCTTCTTAGGGACACAATGAATAGGACTTACCCACTGACTATCAGCAACGGGATAAATTATACCTGCCTCCAGAAGCTTGAGTATTTCTTTTCTTACCACTTCTTTCATTTTAGGATTCAAACACCGTTGAGGATCACAAACTGGTTTGGCATCAACTTCCAAATTTATTTTATGTTGACATAGAGTGGGACTAATGCCCTTAAGATCATCCAGAGTATATCCAATAGCAGCACGGTGCTTCTTCAGAGTTTTCAATAATCTTTCCTCTTCATGCTCTGAAAGGTTAGCGCTAATAATGACAGGATATATTTTCTTTTCATCAAGATAAGCATATTTATGATTATCAGGCAACGGTTTAAGCTCAAAAACGGGATCGCCCTTGGGTGGAGGGGGATCCCCTAGGATTTCAACAGGCAAATTGTGTTGCAGAATCGGTTCCTGATTAAAGAATACTTCATCTATTTCCCTTCTTTCATTCATGAACATATCGTTTTCATGGTCTAGCAAATAGGTTCCTGTTTAAAGACCAATAATTTCATCCTTACTAGGCAATTCTTCCTCACGATGTGGTTTACTAAATTTAGAGAAATTAAACTCATGAACCATATAATCCAAGCCAACAGTAACAACATTCTTTTTGCAATCTATCATAGCATTAACAGTATGCAAGAAGGGTCTACCAAATATAATGGGACAAAAGCTATCTTGTGGAGAACCAAGAACAATAAAATCAGCGGGATATTTGGTTTTCCCACACAAGACTTCAACATCTCTAACAATTCCCATTGGAGATATAGTATCTCTATTTGCAAGTTTAATTGTAACATCAATTTCTTCTAACTCAGCAGGTGCAATCTCATGCATAATTTCTTTGTATAAGTCAATGGGTATAACACTAGCACTAGCACCCATATCACATAAGCCATGATAATAATGATCTCCTATTTTAACAGAAATAACAGGCACGCCTACCACAGGTCTATGTTTATCTCTATCACAGGGTTTAGCAATTCTAGTAGTTTCTAGTGAATTGAATAACACGCCCATCAATATTATCTGACAATAGATCTTTAACAATAGCAATATTGGGTTCTACTTTGACTTGCTCAGGGGGTGTATAAGTCCTAGTATTGCTTTTACGAACAACAGTTGAAGCTTTAGCATGATCCTTCATTCTAACAGGGAAAGGAGGTTTCTCAACATAAGAAGTAGGAACAATAGGATCATTATAAGTGATAATCTTTTCTTCAACTTTAATAGGTGCAACTGCTTTTACTTCTATGGGAGGATGACATTTAAACCACTTCTCCTTGGGGAGATCAACATAAGTAGCAAAAGATTCACAGAAAGAAGCTACTATCTTAGAGTCAAGTCCATATTTAGTGCTAAACTTACGAAAAATATCGGTATCCATAAAAGATTTAACACAATCAAACTTAGGTGTCATACCTGACTCCTTACCTTCGTCGAGGTCCCAATCTTTAGAGTTGCGTTTAATTCTATCCAATAAATTCCATCCAAATTCAATAGACTTCATCATAAAAGAGCCAGCACAAGAAGTATCGAGCATGGTGCGATTATTATCTCAAAGCCGAGCATAAAAATTCTGGAGAATTGTCAATTTTGAGAGCTCATGATTGGGGCATGAATATAACATTGATTTAAGCCTCCCCCAAGCTTGAGCGATGCTTTCTCCTTCGCGAGGCCAAAAATTATATATATAATTGCGATCACGATGAACAAGATGCATAGGGTAATACTTTTGATGAAATTCCAATTTCACTCTTTTATAGTTCCATGATCTCGTATCATCACATAGCCTATACCATGTCAATGCGTCTCCCTCCAAAGATAAAGGGAAAGCCTTATTCTTAACAACATCATCGGGTATACCTGCAAGCTTAAATAGTCCACAAATATCATCCACAAAGCGTAGATGTTCGTCAGGATGCTTTGTTCCATCTCCTACGAAAGTGTTAGCTAGCAGTTTTTCCATCATACCCGAAGGAATTCCAAAAGGAGTTTCATTTTCAATAGATTCAGTAGGTTCAGTGGGTTGAGGAGCAACTCTTGGCTCAACCGGACGGGGTGAAGATACCCCGAACAAGCCCCTCAAACAATTACTTTCCATAGTAACAAGTGACAGAAAATTTCAGCACATTAAATAAATTTTTCCTTACCAAATTCCACCTACCAAAGGCGCTTCACTCCCCGGCAATGGCGCCAGAAAAGAGTCTTGATGACCCACAAGTATAGGGGATCTATCGTAGTCCTTTCGATAAGTAAGAGTGTCGAACCCAACGAGGAGCAGAAGGAAATGATAAGCGGTTTTCAGCAAGGTATTCTCTACAAGTACTGAAATAAGTGGTAATAGATAGTTTTATGATAAGATAAATGGTAACAAGCAACAAGTAATAAAAGTAAATAAGGTGCAGCAAGGTGGCCCAATCCTTTTTTTAGCAAAGGACAAGCCTGGACAAACTCTTATGATAGGAAAAGCGCTCCCGAGGACAGATGGGAATATCGTCAAGCTAGTTTTCGTGACGCTCAAATGATTCGCATTCGGTACTTTGATAATTTGATATGTGGGTGGACCGGTGCTTGGGTACTGCCCTTACTTGGACAAGCATCCCACTTATGATTAACCTCTATTGCAAGCATCCGCAACTACAACAAAAGTATTAAGGTAAACCTAACCATAGCATGAAACATGTGGATCCAAATCAGCCCCTTACGAAGCAACGCATAAACTAGGGTTTAAGCTTCTGTCACTCTAGCAACCCATCATCTACTTATTACTTCCCAATGCCTTCCTCTAGGCCCAATAGTGGTGAAGTGTTATGTAGTCGACGTTCACATAACACCACTAGAGGTTAGACAACATACATCTTATCAAAATATCGAACGAATACCAAATTCACATGACTACTAATAAGCAAGACTTCTCCCTTGTCCTCAGGAACAAACGTAACTACTCACAAAGCATATTCATGTTCATAATCAGAGGGGTAATAATGTGCATATAGGATCTGAACATATGATCTTCCACCAAATAAACCAACTAGCATCAACTACAAAGAGTAATCAACACTACTAGCAAACTACTACCACCAATCCCGAACTTGGAGACAAGAATTGGATACAAGAGATGAACTAGGGTTTGGAGATGAGATGGTGCTGGTGAAGATGTTGATGGAGATTGCCCTTTCCCGATGAGAGGAGCGTTGGTGATGACGATGGTGATGATTTCCCCCTCCCGGAGGGAAGTGTCCCCGGCAGAAAAGCTCCGCCAGAGCCCTAGATTGGTTCCGCCAAGGTTCCGCCTCGTGGCGGCGGAGTCTCGTCCCGAAAGGTTCTCTCTTATTTTTTTCTCATCGAAAGACTTCATATAGGAGAAGATATGGGCGTCGGAGAGCCACCAAGGGGCCCACGAGGTAGGGGGGCGCGCCCAGGAGGGTGCCCCCACCCTCGTGAGTAGGGTGTGGGCCCCCAGGCCTTCATCTTTGGTGACGATTTTTCTTTATTTATTTCAAGGTATTCCGTGGAGTTTCAGGACTTTTGTAGTTGCGTAGAATAGGCCTCCAATATTTGCTCCTTTTCCAGCCCAGAATTCCAGCTGCCGGCATTCTCCCTCTTCATGTAAACCTTGTAAAATAAGAGAGAATAGCCATAAGTATCGTGACATAACGTGAAATAACAGCCCATAATGCAATAAATATTATCATAAAAGCATGATGCAAAATGGACGTATCAATCATCATCTTGTGCCTTTGATCTCCATCTCCAAAGCACCGTCGTGATCTCCATCGTCACCGGCTTGACACCTTGATCTCCATCGTTAGCATCATTGTCGTCTTGCCAACTATTGCTACTACGACTATCGCCACCGTTAGTGATAAAGTAAAGCAATTACATGGCAATTGCATTTCATACACTAAAGCGACAACCATATGGCTCCTACCAGTTGCCGATAACTCTGTTACAAAACATGATCATCTCATACAACAATTTATATCACATCATGTCTTGACCATATCACATCACAACAAGCCCTGCAAAAACAAGTTAGACGTCCTCTACTTTGTTGTTCCAAGTTTTACGTGGCTGCTACGGGCTTCTAGCAAAAACCGTTCTTACCTACACATCAAAACCACAACGATTTTTCATCAAGTGTGATGTTTTAACCTTCAACAAGGACCGGCTGTAGTCAAACTCGATTCAACTAAAGTTGGAGAAACAGACACCCACCAGCCACCTGCGTGCAAAGCACGTCGGTAGAAATAGTCTCATGAACTCGGTCATGTAATGTCGGTCCGGGCCGCTTCATCCAACAATACATCTGAATCAAAGTAAGACGTTGGTGGTAAGCAGTATGACTATTATCACCCACAACTCTTTGTGTTCTACTCGTGCATATCATCTACGCATACACCTGGCTCGGATGCCACTGTTGGGGAACGTAGCATGCAATTTCAAAAAAAAATCCTACGATCACGCAAGATCTATCTAGGAGATGCATAGCAACAAAAGGGGGAGAGTGTGTCCACATACCCTCATAGACCGAAAGCGGAAGTTTTATGTTAACACGGTTGATGTAGTCGAACGTCTTCATGATCCAACCGATCTAGCACCGAACGTACGACACCTGAGTTTAGCACACGTTCAGCTCGATGACGTCCCTCGAACTCTTGATCCAGCAGAGGGCCGAGGGAGATTTTCGTCAGCATGACGGCATGATGATGGTGTTGATGATGTGATCCGCGCAAGGCTTCATCTAAGCACTACAATGATAGAGAGAATTCCTTATATAACACTATTTTAAATGTTGTTTCCCTATTTAACACTGCAAAAAAAATGTCTTCCTTATCTAACACTAGTTCTAAAATTTGTGCCTTTTGTAACACTTCCGTCACTTTTGTTAGCATATACCGTTTAGATGCTTGTTAGTTTTTTTAAGTAGACAAAGCTGCCCCTGCTGACTATATCGCATGAGAAAACAGAAAGCTCGCCCAGATCGCGACCCATCCCTGTCTTTTGCCCCTGTCCTCTTATACGTCTCCAACGTATCTATAATTTATGAAGCATTCATGCTATTTTATTATCTGTTTTGAATGATTACGAGCTTTATTATACACTTTTATATTACTTTTGGGACTAACCTATTAACCGTAGGCCCATCCCATATTGCTGTTTTATTGCCTATTTCAGTATTTCGAAGAAAAGGAATATCAAACGGAGTCCAAACGGAATGCAACCTTTGGGAGCATGATTTTTGGGAAGAATATGATCCTGGAGACTTGGAGTTCATGTCAGAAGATCCTCGAGGAGGCCAGGAGATAGGAGGGCGCGCCCACCCCTCCTTGGCGTGCCCCCTGTCTCGTGGGCCCCTCGAGCACCCCTCGACCGACTTCTTTCGCCTATATAAGTCCACGTACCCTAAAAACATCGACAACAAAGATAGATCGGGAATTCCACCGCCGCAAGCCTCTGTAGCCACCAAAAACCTCTCGGGGGCCCATTCTGACACCTTGTCGGAGGAGGGATCCCTCACCGGTGGCCATATTCATCATCCCAGCGCTATCCATGACGAGGAGGGAGTAGTTCACCCTCGGGGCTAAGGGTATGTACTAGTAGGTATGTGTTTGATCTCTCTCTCTCTCTCTCTCTCTCTCGTGTTCCCTCTATGGCACGATCTTGATGTATCGCGAGCTTTGCTATTATAGTTGGATCTTATGATGTTTCTCCCCCCTCTACTCTCTTGTGATGAATTGAGTTTTCCCTTTGAAGTTATCTTGTCGGATTGAGTCTTTATGGATTTGAGAACACTTGATGTATGTCTTGCCGTGCTTATCTGTGGTGACAATGGGATATTCACGTGATCCACTTGATGTATGTTTTGGTGATCAACTTGCGGGTTCTGCCCATGAACGTATGCATAGGGGTTGGCACACGTTTTCGTCTTGACTTTCCGGTAGAAACTTTGGGGCACTCTTTGAAGTACTTTGTGTTGGTTGAATAGATGAATCTGAGATTGTGTGATGCATATCGTATAATCATGCCCACGGATACTTGAGGTGACAATGGAGTATCTAGGTGGCATTAGGGTTTTGGTTGATTTGTGTCTTAAGGTGTTATTCTAGTATGAACTCTATGATAGATTGAACGGAAAGAATAGCTTCATGTTATTTTACTACAGACTCTTGAATAGATAGATCAAAAAGGATAACTTTGAGGTGGTTTCGTACCCTACCATAGTATCTTCGTTTGTTCTCCGCTATTAGTGGCTTTGGAGTTTTCTATTGAACCAATCTCATCAATAAGGAGCTCAAAGAAGAGGGTTGAACCCACACATAATGTGAAGAAGAAAAGGAAGAGAAGGAGCAGCAAAGGTAAAAAGGTATCCCTTCCAAATGATATTGCTCCTACTACTCATTGTGATGATGATAATTGCTATACTATTGGTGCTATCCACACTATTAATGATGAGAGTGATTATACTTATGATATGAAAAGGGCCAAGCATGGGGAAGCTATGTTTGATGAGGATGAAATATTTGATAATATATTTATTGAAATTAATGTTTGCCCCAAGCTTGGGGGTGCTATGTTTAATGAAGATGATATTTTTAGCCTCCCAAGTTTTGATATGCAAAGTTGTTATGATGATAGCATGCCTCTTGCCTATGATGATTATATTGATGAAAATGGGTTTGGAAGAGTGTCAACTTTAGGAAGTAGTGATCCCACTATTTTGGAGGATGTTGAATCTTATTGTGATGAATATGAAAGTGGATTTGGAAGAGTGTCAACTTTATTTAGTGATGATTCCACCATTTTGGAAGAGGTTTCAATCGATTATGATGAGAACAAAGTTGCTACTTATGATGATTATTGTGATGAAACTTATGCTATAAAAAGTAGTGATGATTATATTTATAAAAATTGTCATGATTATGATTACCCTTTTTCTGAACATTACTCTTTTAATGTGGAAACAATTTATAGTATCCAAGTCTCTTATGATACTCCCACCATTCCGAATGAGAAGAATTTTGCTTATGTGGAGAGTAGTAAATTTTCTATGCTTGTAGATTATGAAAAGAATGCTTTAGGTGCTGGTTATATGGTTGAATTCATTCATGATGCTACTGAAAACTATTATGAGGGAGGAACATATGCTTGTAGGAATTGCAATAATGTCAAGTTTCCTCTGCTATGCTAGTTCTCTTTATGAGTTATGCTTGTTTTGCCTTCCTATGCTAGTTGATTATTGTTCCCATAAGTTGTTTGCTCACAAAATCCCTATGCATAGTAAGTGGGTAGGATTAAATGTGATAGTCATATTGTTCATGATGCTCTCTTTATGTTTCAATTCTTATCTTTTATGCGAGCATCATTGTCATCATCATGCCTAGCTAGGGGCGTTAAACGTTAGCACTTGTTGGGAGGCAACCCAACTTTATTTTTGCTTCTTGATTTTTGTTCCTGTTTAGTAATAAATAATTCATCTAGCCCCTGGTTAGATGTGGTTTTAGGTTTAATTAGTGTTTGTGCCAAGTAGAACTTTTGGGAAGACTTGGGTGAAGTCTTTATGATCTTGCTGTAAAAAACAGAAACTTTAGCGCTCACGAGAATAGCTGCCATTTTTTACTGAAGAGTGATTTTAGGTTGATTCGTTTTGCAGATGATTAATAGACAAATTCCTCAGGTCCACTAATTTATTTCAGAATTTTTGGAGTTCCAGAAGTATATGTTTGATACAGATTACTACAGACTGTTCTGTTTTTCACAGATTCTGTTTCTATGTGTTGTTTGCTTATTTTGATGAATCTATGGCTAGTATGTTGTGACGTCCGGATAATTAAGCTACAGTAATCCCACGTTAATGATGCCACGTCACCATGGTTATTTTTTCCAATCTCGCGTTAGTTCGAAACTGATTATAATTCAAAATTCAAAATCAAGCAAACAATAAAGTTTTCAAATATTAAAACTAAAATGTTCAATAAATAATAGATAAATTAGAGACTATGATTAATTGTAAACAACATTATTGATATTTAATAAGTGACTTAAACAACCTCAAAAGGTGGCTGAAAACATTATTTAATAACCTTTTCATTAATACAAAATAAATATGAAATGATAATTAACCCAAACTAGTTTTTGGTGGTAGGATTTATAGTGCTGTGATTTGTGGGCCAGCTCTCATCTTTTACAAAACTCATTTGGTGCCCAAACAATTAGCCAAAACAGAAGAAAATAAGAAAAGTAAAACAAAACAAAACAAACAAAAAAAGGAAAGGACCCCCCACTGGGCCAACCGGCCCAGCTGGCAGCTAGCCCAGCCGACTGACCATCGTCGTAGGCCCACTCCCCGCCCACCCTTTGTCGTCTTCTTTCCCCATGCACTGTTCCACCGACCGCGCCTAAACAGGGGCGCGCCCCCGTTGAACCTCTTCACCGTCGATGGCGGATGGATAAGGATGCCGCGCCCGCGCTTCCTCGGGTTCCCCTCCCCACTCGCCCCCTGCCAGATCTCCCCCTCCCATCAGATCCACCTCACCTCTCCCCTCTCCTCACGCTCGATCCCGACCTCGGTCGCTCGAGCTCGTTGCCGCTGCTCACCGTCGACGCGGCCACCGACCCTCCCTCACCTCGTCGACGTGCTCAACAGCCCCGCCGTCGTCCCCTACACCTCCCGCCACCTCGGGCTGGAACTCGGAGCCCCTGCCGCGACCGCGCCGACCTCGTCTCCCTCCTCTGCTCCGTTGTCGCCATCGCCGGAATCCGCGCCGCCTCGAGCACATTGAGTCTTCCCCGGCCCCTCTCTGCAACGGCTGTGAGCCCCTGAACCTCCTCCTCCTCCGCTCCTAGCTCATCGCATCCCGTAGCTCGCTCCCTCGTTGCGCTCACCCTCCCGCCGCTGCGGTCGAGCTCTCCGTCGCGGCCACCGCAAGCGTGGCTCGCGTCCGACCGCGTCGTCGTTCTCAGCACGTCTCCAGGGCCCCAACGCACCTATCCCTGTCCCCGGCTGTGCCTCTCCCCGCCGTAGCCGCCCACAACCGAGCTCCGGCATCCGCCTCGGTGCTCGCCGCCGTCAGCTTCGACGAACTCCGGCGATGCCACCGGTCCTAGTAGATGCGGCATCGACTCCCCGTTCGAACGCAACCCCCCGCCTCAATTTTGGTGGCCTGTAGCCAAATCCCGCGGCCTCCCGTGCGCCTCCGTCGCGTTTTGCCTCGCCGGCGTCGTTCCGGCGCCGTCTGCTGACGTGGTTAGGCGGGCCCCACCACTGGGTCACTGCGTGTGGGCCTGGGGCCCCAACTGGCCACGTTGATTGAAGTCAACTACGCTGATGTGGCGGCTACTGCCACTGACATGCGGGCCCGTGTCGTTTAAAACATTTTTGTAAATAAATAAAATGCTAATTATTTCCTTAATTAATTTAGTTAACTAAATAGTCACTAACTGTTGGGACCCACCCACTAATTAACCAATTTAGTTAGTCTAAACCCCCGTTAGTGCCCCTGACAATGACATGTGGGTCCCCTTGGACCCACTTGTCTGGTTTGACTAGTCAACCGACCAGTTGACCTACTGACATCACTATGATGTCATGCCTGCGTCAGCATACACTATTCTGGATAATGTTAGAATTAAATAATTAAATAAAATTCTAAAAATGGTTAAATCTTTTAAAATTAATATAAAATAAACCGTAGCTCGGATGGAAAAACTTTGTACATGAAAGTTGCTCAGAACGACGAGACAAATCCGGATACGCAGCCCATTCGTCCGCCACACATCCCTAACATGTCAAACACGCAACTTTTCCCCTCTGATTCACCTGTCCAAAAACGCGAAACACCGGGGATATTTTCCCGGATGTTTCCCCCCCTTCACCGGTATCACCTCCTACTGCGTTAGGGCACACCTAGCACCGTTACTTGTCATGTCATGCATCGTGATGCATCTGTTTGCATTGTATTCATTGTTTCTTCCCCCTCTTCTCTTCGATAGACTACGAGACCGACGCCGCTGCTACCCAGTACGACTACGGAGTTGACGACCTCTCCTTCTTGCCAGAGCAACCAGGCAAGCCCCCCCCCCTTGATCACCAGATATCGCCTATTCTCCTCTATACTGCCTGCATTAGAGTAGTGTAGCATGTTACTGCTTTCCGTTAATCCTTTTCTGATGCATAGCCTGTCATTGTTGCTACATCTATTGATACCTTACCAACAATCCTAAATACTTAGTATAGGATGCTAGTTTATCATCTGTGGCCCTACATTCTTGTCAGTCTGCCTTGCTATACTATCGGGCCGTGATCACTCGGGAGGTGATCACGGGTATATACTATTCATGCATATACTATACAGATGGTGACTAAAGTCGGGTTGGCTCGTTGAGTACCCGCAAGTGATTCAGATATGGGGGCTGGAAGGACAGGTGGCTCCATCCCGGTAGAGGTGGGCCTGGGTTCCCGACGGCCCCCGACTGTTACTTTGTGGCGGAGCGACAGGGTAGGTTGAGACCACCTAGGCGAGAGGTGGGCCTGGCCCTGGTCGGTGTCTGCAGTTGCTTCATAATAATATGCTTAACGAGATCTTGGTATTTGATCTGAGTCTAGCCACTGGCCTATACGCACTAACCAACTACGCGGGAAAGATATGGGCACTCGACGTCGTGGTATTAGCCGAAGCCTTCTTGACGTCAGCGACGGAGCGGCGCGCGCCGGATTGGACTGGAACGCCTGCTCTTGTATTAGGGAGGCTAGGTCTGCTTCCGGCCGCCCTCGCAACGTGCAGGTGTGCAATGGGCGATGGGCCCAGGCCCCTGCGTGCATAGATTTAGACCGGCGTGTTGACCTCTCTGTTGTGCCTAGGTGGGGCTGCGATGTGTCTATCTTCCGAGGCCGGGCATGACCTAGGAAAGTGTTTCCGGCCAAATGGGATCGAGCGTGTTGGGTTATGTGGTGCACCCCTGCAGGGAAGTTTATCTATTCGAATAGTCGTGTCCCTCGGTAAAAGGACGACCTGGAGTTGTACCTTGACCTTATGACAACTAGAACCGGATACTTAATAAAACACACCCAAACAAGTTCCACAGATAACCCGGTGATCGCTTTTCCACAGGGCGACGAGGGGAGGATCGCCGGGTAAGATTATGCTATGCGATGCTACTTGGAGGACTTCAATCTACTCTCGTCTACATGCTACAAGACGAAGGCTGCCAGAAGCGTACACTTCGATAGGACTAGCTATCCCCCTCATATTCTGGCATTCTGCAGTTCAGTCCACTGATATTGCCTCCTTACACATATACCCATGCATATGTAGTGTAGATCCTTGCTTGCGAGTACTTTGGATGAGTACTCACGGTTGCTTTGCTCCCTCTTTCCCCCCGTTTTCCTCTTCTTCTCGGATGCCGCAACCAGACGTTGGAGCCCAGGAGCCAGACGCCACCGTCAACGACGACTACTGCACTGGAGGTGCCTACTACTACGTGTAGGCCGCTGACGACGATCAGGAGTAGTTTAGGAGGATCCCAGGCAGGAGGCCTGTGCCTCTTTCGATCTGTATCCCAGTTTGTGCTAGCCTTCATAAGGCAAACTTGTTTAACTTATGTCTGTACTCAGATATTGTTGCTTCCGCTGACTCGTCTATGATCGAGCACTTGTATTCGAGCCCTCGAGGCCCCTGGCTTGTATTATGATGCTTGTATGACCTTTTTTATTTGTAGAGTTGTGTTGTGATATCTTCCCATGAGTCCCTGATCTTGATCATACACGTTTGCGTGTATGATTAGTATACGATTGAATTGGGGGCGTCACAAGATGGTATCAGAGCCGACTGCCTGTAGGAATCCCCCTTCCACACTCCTTGGACGAAGTCTAGTCTAGTCACTACAAAACTTTTACTAACATGGATGTGTGCCTTATGGGCCCACATTGCCATTGGGTGGTATTAGGATCTTTTATTCCTCGTCTATACTCTGGGACTCTGAGCTCTCTTCTATTCGGGTTAAATGATTTTTGCTAACTCTAACACTAGGTTCTCGTAACTACTTTCTCCCGGAGAGCCCCTCACTCCAGATGATTGCTTGGTGCATCGAAGGATTCCAAAGATTCCCTCTGATGTTCTCTCAAGACTTTGTGCCTGTTGCTTTTGCAATTCCCTACCACCGAAATATCCCTATGGATAAATACATACACCTGTCGTTCTTACTTTTATCCCCAGTTGATCTTGATCTCTATTGATATGAGAATACCTTGTGTCTACTGCTTTGCAGTTCTTTACCACATGGATACCCCTGCAAATAATTACTCGCACTTATCGAGTATTCATCCATCCCCATTTGTTCATATGTTTCATATGATACTTTGAAATTCTATCCGATCATTCGAGAATCCTCTTTAAAACTATTGCTCTACATATACTTGTCTGCTTACACTATGGTTGCTTCCCATAGGTCTAGCAACATTCATTAGTCTCCTTTGACACCGTAATTTTGATCCTATTGATTCAACATGAGTGCGAATGCATGATATGTCTCCAACGTATCTACTTTTCCAAACACTTTTGCCCTTGTTTTGGACTCTAACTTGCATGATTTGAATGAAACTAACCTAGACTGACGCTGTTTTCAGCAGAACTACCATGATGTTGTTTTATGTGTAGAAAAGAAAAGTTCTCGGAATGACCTGCAAATCCACGGAGGGACTTTTCAGAATTAATAAGAATTTTTGGCGAAAGAATCAGGCCCAGGGGGCCCAAGGCCTATCCACGAGACAGGGGGCGCCCCCCCCCTAGGGCGCGCCCCCTATCTCATGGGCCCCTCGGACCTCCTCCGACCTCAACTCCAACTCCATATATACCGTCTCACGGAGAAAAAATCAGCGAGAAAGTTTCATCGCGTTTTACGATATGGAGCCGCCACCAAGCCCTAATCTCTCCCAGGAGGGCTGATCTGGAGCCCGTTCGGGGCTCCGAAGAGGGGGATTCGTCGCCGTCATCATCATCAACCATCCTCCATCACCAATTTCATGATGCTCACCGCCGTGTGTGAGTAATTCCATCGTAGGCTTGCTGGACGGTGATGGGTTGGATGATATTTACCATGTAATCAAGTTAGTTTTGTTAGGGTTCGATCCCTAGTATCCACTATGTTCTGAGATTGATGTTGCTATGACTTTGCTATGCTTAATGCTTGTCACTAGGGCCCGAGTGCCATGATTTCAGATCTGAACCTATTATGTTTTCATCAATATATGTGTGTTCTTGATCCTATCTTGCAAGTCTGTAGTCACCTATTATGTGTTATGATCCGACAACCCCGAAGTGACAATAATCGGGATACTTCTCGGTGATGACCGTAGTTTGAGGAGTTCATGTATTCACTATGTGTTAATGCTTTGGTCCGGTTCTCTATTAAAAGGAGGCCTTAATATCCCTTAGTTTCTGCTAGGACCCCGCTGCCACGGGAGGGTAGGACAAAAGATGTCATGCAAGTTCTTTTCCATAAGCACGTATGACTATTTAGGAATACATGCCTACATTACATTAATGAACTGGAGCTAGTTCTATATCACCCTATGTTATAACTATTGCATGAGGAATCACATCCGGCATAATTATCCATCACTGATCCATTGCCTACGAGCTTTTCATATATTGTTCTTCGCTTATTTACTTTTCCGTTGCTACCGTTACAACTATTACAAAACCCCAAAAACATTTATCTTTACTGTTGCTATTGTACATTACTATCATACCACTTTTGCTACTAAACACTTTGCTGTAGATACTAAGTTATCCAGGTGTGGTTGAATTGACAACTCAACTGCTAATACTCAAGAATATTCTTTGGCTCCCCTTGTGTCGAATCAATAAATTTGGGTTGAATACTCTACCCTCGAAAGCTGTTGCGATCCCCTATACTTGTGGGTTATCAAGACTAATTTCTGGTGTCGTTGCCGGGGAGCATAGCTCTATTCCCTGAGTCACTTGGGATTTATATCTGTTGATCACTATGAAGAACTTGAAAGACGCTAAGACCAAGATTTTTCCCTCAACTACGAGGGGAGGTAAGGAACTGCCATCTAGCTCTGCACTAGATTCTCCTTCCGTTATTGATAGGCTTGCGACACCTAAACCTGCTACTGCTATGAATTCTGATATGTCGCATGTTATTGATGATGCCACTTCTGCTATGCATGATGAAACTACTTCTGTGCGTGATACTACTTTGCCATTAGGTGAATTTCTTGATGAACAACTTGCTAGAGTTAGGGGGAATGAAAATGTTGAAGAACCTATTATTGATGATAGTGATGATGAACGTTCCCCCAATGATTATGTATTACCTGTTGTTCCAAAGGGTTATGTTATGAACAAAGAAGCTGCTAAAGCTATTATTGCTTGCAATTATAGAAATGATCTTAAGAAATTATTAGCTAAATGGAAGCACCAGTCTCTTAATGCTAGAATGAAACCCGATCCTACTTTTGCTACTTCACCTATCTGTGTTACTGATAAGGATTATGAATTCTCTGTTGATCCTGGTATTATTACTTTAGTTGAATCTGATCCTTTTTATGGCCTTGAATCTGAAATAGTTGTGGCACATCTTACGAAGTTAAATGACATAGCCACCCAATTTACTCATGATGAGAAGTCTCGCTATTTATATATCCTTAAGATCTTCCCGTTCTCATTAAAGGGTGATGCTAAGACTTGGTATAATTCTCTTGCTCCTGGTTGTGTGCGTAGTCCCCAGGATATGATTTATTACTTCTCTACTAAATATTTCCCTGCTCATAAGAAACAAGCTGCCTTGCGGGAAATATATAATTTTGTGCAAACCAAAGAAGAGAGTCTCCCACAAGCTTGGGGGAGGCTTCTCCGGTTGCATTATGCTTTGCCTGATCATCATCTTAAGAAAAATGAAATACTTGATATCTTTTATAATGGACTAACCGATGCTTCCAAGGACCATTTGGATAGTTGTGCTGGTTGTGTTTTCAGGGAAAGAACAGTCGACAAAGCTGAAATATTATTGAACAATATGTTGACTAATGAAAATAATTGGACTCTTCCTAAGCCAGTTCCTGAAGTAATTCCTGAACCAATTGAGCCAACTCCTAAGCCTATTCCTAAACCCACCCCGAAGAAGAGAGGTGTTTTATTTCTCAGTCCTGAAGATATGCAAGAGGCAAAGAAATCAATGAAAGAAAAAGGTATTAAAGCTGAAGATGTTAAGAATTTACCTCCTATTGAAGAAATACATGGTCTGAATATACCACCCGAAGAACCACATTGTCTTGATAACCCGACACAGGTAGTAAAGGTAAATTCTCTCTATAGATACGATAAAGTTGAAATACCCTCTACTAAATTTCATAGCCCATGCTTAGATGAATTTGATGACTTTATGGCTAGACAAGAAAGTTTTAATGCTTATGTTGGTCGAGAGTTAAAGAATAATGCTTTCGAGATAGGACGCGTAGGTGATAATCTGGCTAGAGTTAAAGATGAACTTCACCGCGTTAGCAAATATGCTTCTATGGTTGCTACTCAAGCCGAGCAAGTGCTCAAGGCTCAAAATGATTTGCTTGAGGAATTGAATAATAAAAATGACTTTGCCGTTAGAGTGGCTACTAGAACTGGTAGAATGACTCAGGAACCTTTGTATCCTGAAGGTCACCCTAAAAGAATTGAACAAGATTCTCAGAATAATAATCTAGATGTTCCTAGTTCTTCTAAGAAGAAGAAAAAGAAAAACGACAAGACTTTGCAAACTTCTAGTGAACCTAATATTGAAACACTTGAGAATCCCAATAATACTTCTATCTCTGATGCTGAAACGCAATCAGGTGATGAACATGAACCTGATGATAATGCTAATAATGATGTTCATGTGGATGCTCAACCTAGTAATAACAATGATGTAGAGATTGAACCTATTGTTGATCTTGATAACCCACAATCAAAGAATCAATGTTATGATAAGAGAGATTTTGTTGCTAGGAAGCACGGTAAAGAAAGAGAACCATGGGTTCAGAAACCCATGCCCTTTCCTCCTAAACCATCCAAGTCAAAGGATGATGAGGATTTTGAGCGCTTTGCTGAAATGATTAGACCTATTTTCTTACGTATGCGCTTAACTGATATGCTTAAAGTAAATCCTTATGCTAAATACATAAAGGATATCATCACAAATAAAAGAAAGATAACGGAAGCTGAAATTTCCACCATGCTTGCTAATTACACTTTTAAGGGTGGAATACCAAAGAAACTTGGAGA
This sequence comes from Triticum dicoccoides, assembly GCF_002162155.2. NCBI lineage: Eukaryota > Viridiplantae > Streptophyta > Magnoliopsida > Poales > Poaceae > Triticum > Triticum dicoccoides. Next base: position 523,362,963 of record NC_041381.1, on the reverse strand, counting down.
TCCGGGTGTTCCAACTATACCATGCTCCATTAAAAGAAATTATGTTAGAACTGCTTTATGTGATCTTGGAGCCGGTGTTAGTGTTATGCCTCTCTCTTTATATCGCAGACTTGAATTGAATAAGTTGACACCTACTGAAATATCTTTGCAAATGGCTGATAAATCAACTACTATACCTGTCGGTATTTGTGAGGATGTGCCTGTTGTGGTTGCAAATGTCACTATGTTAACGGACTTTGTTATTCTTGATATTCCCGAGGACGATAGTATGTCTATTATCCTTGGTAGACCTTTTCTTAATACTGCAAGGGCTGTTATTGATTGCAACAAAGGCAATGCCACTTTTCATGTTAATGGCAATGAGCATACGGTACACTTTATGAGGAAACAATCTCAAGTTCATAGCATAAATACTATTGAAAAAGTTCCAACTATCATTTTTGGAGATTTTGAATTTCCTCTTCCTACTGTCAAGAAAAAGCATGATATTCTTATTGTTGGGGATTTTCATATCCCCGCTGAGGTAACTTAGTGTTATTCAAAATTTCTCCGGTTCCGTGTTATTCGGAATGAGTTTGTTAACAAGACTTGATCAACCTTGTTAGCGGGTTCATTTTGATGATCATGAGATGGATGAAACTAGAAGGCACAACCCTCTGTACCCTCTTTTTTACTTTCTGTTAATTAGAAGAAATAAAGCAAAAATATTATTATCTGTCTGTTTTCTGATTTATCCGTGCAATAAAAAAATAGTCCGAAAATAAAAGTGCTCCAAATGCGCTACAAATTTAGTATGATTTTTTCTGGAATATTTGAGGATTTTAGGCACTAAAAACATTGCAGGAGGGCCAAGCACCAGGCCACGAGAGAGGAGGGCCCCCCGTGTAGGGCGCGCCCCCTTGTCTCGTGGGCTCCTGGTGGCTCCCCTCCACTTATGCCAGCACTCACACACTCCACCTTCTACCCAAAAAAAATCCCCATCCAGCTCAAGCACGAGTTCTAGCTCGTTTTGCTGCGATTTTCGATCTCTTAGCTCAAAGCTCCATTCACAAAACTGCTTTGGGAGATTGTTGCTTGGTATGTGACTCCTCCATTGGTCCAATTAGTTTTTGTTCTAGTGCTTTATTCATTGCAAATCCTTGCCTGTAGTAGGAATTAAAATGAAAAAAAACCAAAAAGATTTCTCGTTCTTCTTTTACTTGTTGGGAGCTTTCTCGTGTAAATAAGTTTTATTTTCTTTTCTTTCCTTTGGGGGTCAAGAAGACCTTATTAAAAATGCTTAGTGGCTCTTGTATGCATGATTGTTTATTTAATTTAGAGCCCATATTACTTGTCTTCTCTCTTGAGTTGAATGCTTGCAGATTCCAGCTTAGTCCAATGCACATACACTTTTATTATTATACACATCGTTCGGTCGTGCGAGTGAAAGGCAATAATGACGATATATGATGGACTTATTGGGATGAGAAAAGCTGGTATGAACTCGACCTCTCTTGTTTTTGTAAATATGATGATTCATCATTCCTGAGTCAGCTATTATGAAGTAAACATATTTGCAATGACATTTAGAGATTATAGTTACTTGTGCCATGCTTAATTAGCTATGAGTTATAATGGTTTACCTTGTGTGCCAACATGCTATTAGAATGATTATGATGTGGTATGATGGGATGGTATCCTCCTTTAAATAAATTGAGTGACTCGACTTGGCACATGTTCACGCATGTAGTTGAATCAAATCAATGCAGCCTTCACGATATTTATGTTCATGGTGGATTATATCCTACTCATGCTGTACTTGGTGTGAATTAATTTTAATGCATGCTTACGACTGTTGTCGCTCTCTCAGTTGGTCGCTTCCCAGTCTTTTGCTAGCCTTCACATGTACTAAGCGGGAATACTGCTTGTGCATCCAAACTCCTTAAACCCCAAAGTTGTTCCATATGAGTCCACTATACCTTCCTATATGCGGTATCTACCTGCCGTTCCAAGTAAATTTGTATGTGCCAAACTCCAAACCTTCAAATGAAATTCTGTTTTGTATGCTCGAGCAGCTCATGTAACAACTAGGGCTGCCTATATCTTCCATGCTAGGTGGGTTATTGTCACGAGGAGTGGACTCCGCTCCTCATTCACGAGAAAGGGCCGGTAACCGGGATGCCCAGTCCCATGATCCAAAAAGATCAAAGCAAATCAAAATAATTAAACAAAACTCCCCCAGGGCTGTTGTGTGTTGGAGGCACTCATTGTTTCGAGCAAGCCATGGATTGATGCTTGTTGGTGGTTGGGGGAGTATAAACCTTTACCATTCTGTTTGGGAACTGCCTATAATGCATTTAGTGTGGAAGATACAGCCATCTCATAGGTGTTGCGTTGACAGCAAAAGTATGCCGCTCAAAATGTTATTCAATCTCTATTTTAAAATCGAGCTCTAGCACCTCTACAAATCCCTGCTTCCCTCTGCGAAGGGGCTATCTATTTACTTTTATGTTGAGTCATCACCCTTCTTATTAAAAGCACCCGCTGGAGAGCACGCTGTCATTTGCATTCATTATTATTGGTTTATATTGGGTATGACTTGACTGGATCTCTTTTACCATGAATTATAATGTTTAGTTAGTCCTTGATCTTTAAAGGTGCTCTGCATTTATGTTTTGCGGTCTCAGAAAGGGCTAGCGAGATACCATTTTGTTATATCATGTTATGATTATTTTGAGAAAGTGTTGTCATTCAAGTTTTATTATTATGACTCGCTAGCTGATTATGCTATTGATATGAGTAATTGTGAGACCTTTGTGTTATTGTGAGTATGGTTAGTTCGTAATATTTGCTGAAACTTGAATGCTGGCTTTTCATGTTTACAACAACAAGAGCAAACAGAGTTTGTAAAAGTTTTTCTTTTTCACTTTCAGTTTATCAACTGAATTGCTTGAGGACAAGCAAAGGTTTAAGCTTGGGGGAGTTGATACGTCTCCAACGTATCTACTTTTCCAAACACTTTTGCCCTTGTTTTGGACTCTAACTTGCATGATTTGAATGAAACTAACCCGGACTAACGCTGTTTTCAGCAGAACTACCATGATGTTGTTTTATGTGTAGAAAAGAAAAGTTCTCGGAATGACCTGCAAATCCATGGAGGGACTTTTCAGAATTAATAAGAAGTTTTGGCGAAAGAATCAGGGCCAGGGGGCCCAAGGCCTGTCCACGAGACAGGGGGGCGCGCCCCCTATCTCGTGGGCCCCTCGGACCTCCTCCGACCTCAACTCCAACTCCATATATACCGTCTCGCAGAGAAAAAAATCAGCGAGAAAGTTTCATCGCGTTTTACGATATGGAGCCACCGCCAAGCCCTAATCTCTCCCGGGAGGGCTGATCTGGAGCCCGTTCGGGGCTCCGGAGAGGGGGATTCGTCGCCGTCGTCATCATCAACCATCCTCCATCACCAATTTCATGATGCTCACCGCCGTGTGTGAGTAATTCCATCATAGGCTTGCTGGACGGTGATGGGTTGGATGAGATTTACCATGTAATCAAGTTAGTTTTGTTAGGGTTCGATCCCTAGTATCCACTATGTTCTGAGATTGATGTTGCTATGACTTTGCTATGCTTAATGCTTGTCACTAGGGCCCGAGTGCCATGATTTCAGATCTGAACCTATTATGTTTTCATCAATATATGTGTGTTCTTGATCCTATCTTACAAGTCTATAGTCACCTATTATGTGTTATGATCCGACAACCCCGAAGTGACAATAATCGGGATACTTCTCGGTGATGACCGTAGTTTGAGGAGTTCATGTATTCACTATGTGTTAATGCTTTGGTCCGGTTCTCTATTAAAAGGAGGCCTTAATATCCCTTAGTTTCTGCTAGGATCCCGCTGCCACGGGAGGGTAGGACAAAAGATGTCATGCAAGTTCTTTTCCATAAGCACGTATGACTATTTACGGAATACATGCCTACATTACATTAATGAACTGGAGCTAGTTCTATATCACCCTATGTTATAACTATTGCATGAGGAATCACATCCGGCATAATTATCCATCACTGATTCATTGCCTACGAGCTTTTCATATATTGTTCTTCGCTTATTTACTTTTCCGTTGCTACTATTACAACTATTACAAAAACCCAAAAACATTTATCTTTACTGTTGCTACTGTACCATTACTATCATACCACTTTTGCTACTAAACACTTTGCTACAGATACTAAGTTATCCAGGTGTGGTTGAATTGACAACTCAACTGCTAATACTCGAGAATATTCTTTGGCTCCCCTTGTGTCGAATCAATAAATTTGGGTTGAATACTCTACCCTCGAAAGCTGTTGCGATCCCCTATACTTGTGGGTTATCAATGCACGCAATCATCAGTTGATTCTTTTTAAAATTACCTTTCCGGCTGAGATGTCATTTTGAACATGAACTGTTTATCGACCAATCAAATTGTCGTCGATTGTACCCCTAAGTCTATTCAGCTTAACCATCCTTAATCAGAGCGTTTGCTTCTGATCCCTTGAATCAGAAATCATGATTCTTTACATTGAGCTTTGAATTAGTCTGTTGCTTCTATAATCCAATGCCTTCGCATTGTTTCTTCCTCTGCTTGTGTACCGATACTCACATCCGCTCCGCTATGGACCGTCGGATCCTTTGTTGTAATATCATCCAACAGTGTCCTTCGTATACAAAAACCTTGAGAAGATCTTTCCCTGATACATAATGCATTCGGTAAATTGTATCCTCTCCTTTTGTCATCCATGCTCTACTATCGAGCTTGTGTTAATTACTATTGAAGTTGTGGTATATGTTCCTAAGATGCCTTGATGGGTTGAACCTACGCGTTCCCTAATCCGTGTGAACCCGAAAGATTTCACGGGTCATACTTATCTGGTATTGCACCAGGTAAAACTTTCAAGAACTAATGTCATTTTTGAAATACGAGAGGTGAATGGAAGGTTATGCATTGACGAAGTGGGAGTCGAGCTTGAACCTTTGTGTTCATGCCCATGGACACAGTGTAGATCCTATCATGGAAGCTTCTTGCAATAATAACTATTTCCTTGAAAATATAATCTGGATCTGTGAATTGATCATTTGCAATTGTGGTTCCGACCATAATTTCTTCCTTTGAATCCATTTCTCAGACAAGTATAAGTGCTTGTCTTCTATAGGTCAATACACCCCACTTCAACCTTTAATTTGATATGCCTTCGAGTATTATCTCCCTGGTATCTCGAGGATATCATGCCATTGCACTACATCTTATGCATTTGTGCCGGAGTAATACCTTTCCATATCATAGTCACTCGATGAGTTTTGGGTTGTCGTCAACCGAGAACACCGAATAGTGAATCGAGTCCGCACCGCGATTCGACAACTCTTAGTAATCTTCATTGCTTATGAGTTTAATACTCCATCATGTCATTCCTAGCCTTATCGTCTACATCATTATCGTGCTAAATTTAACTGTGCTATCTGGTTCTTCCCAGAGCACAAATTTTGACGGTGAGCTAATCTTACATCAATCTTCCTTGTCATATCATTTCTCCTTGAACAAGAAACTTGATTTTGAGTTTGTGTCATACCCATGGTTCCAACAACCTTTCGCTTCATCATTCCTTCAACTTGATGTCATCACCCATCGATTACATCTTCATGAGATCTCTCGACAAATGTGTCGTGATCATCATCAGCATTCCGAGCTCTTCCAGGATATCAGTTGAATTCATGATGAGAAATACCATCCTTGCCCTCGATGATTTGTTTTATCATCGACCACTTTATTGCCTTCCGTTCAACACAAACTTGTTCATGTTTCGTGTTATACCTTGAGATCCTTGCTATCCAACATTTGTTATTTTTTTTACCTTGGAGTATTACCATCTTTTATGTCAAAAATGTCGTGAGAATTTCACCATCTCTTAAGAGTTCTTGATACAGATGATCCTTCTTGCAATATCCGTTCATTCCTTGGTCCCCGTGTTGTTTCTAACCGGAATAACGAGAATTGAACTATGATGCGTGAATTCAAAACTTCTAGCAACTCTATTGCTTTGAAGTGAATGGTCGATAGCTTCATTCTAAGTCTTTTGGTTATCGAATCACCATTCTAGCATTGATCATACTACCTATGCCCATATCTCGGGTGCACCTTTCAACCAGTGATTAATTATGTATGTTTCCCTTGAGCATACATCATTATATCATTTGATCTGTTAAATGTTATCTCCGTGTTCACATAATTGTGGAGATCCATCTTTTGGAAATCTCGATGAATTGTCGCTGAGACCATCAGCCACCTCCTCATCCTCTCTTTGATTTAATGATGAACTCTTGTTTCGGAACTCGCTTCCATAGTTCAATTCCCGAGAATCTTACAATGTCATCTCGACAATTTGTGTTGCACCTTTCTTCTCACGCATCCTGAGTCTGAGTTATCCTAACACTAATCAGATCTGAATCTTGGTCAGATATGATGGTTGGAACATATTTCCAAGAGTTATAACATTGGTCTATATATATATGACCCGGCAAGATGATGTCATGCCTAGCACCCCCTGGCTGGAGGACCTATCATTATAATTTTTTTTGCAAGGTTATCCATTATTCCCTGAGGAATTTGTAAGGCTTATTCTATAAGTTGTTCCTGATGAATCCTTTGTATATCCAAGTCCAACCTTTGCTTCAAGACCATGTCAGTGCTATCTCGGAGCATGTCTATGGTACTCCGATTTTCAATAACAACATTTGATGCACAATGCTAAATTTTCTTTATCAATTATCCAAATACCGTTGTATGGGTAATGTCATGAAGTTTCTCTCCCCTTATCTAAAGGGTTTTCTACTTTATATCCTGTCTTGGATATCATCCTCAGCTTGACTTTGGGAAGAATATACCCATGATATCTGTGTTTAAACACATTTTACCTTTCCATAGGTTTGTTTGATCTTTCTAGTGATCTATATGATCTAAGAAGTAATAATTCACTGCTTATGTAAACACCTCTGTTGTACAACTCTGTCAGTAAGGCCATTTTACTATTGCTGATGACATTCCGGTAACCACCGATGGACGAGAACTTTGCCTATTGGTCCGCCTCGTTCAACGAGCAGGAAAATGGTTCTCTTCGTCCCTCGCCCTAGGTACCAACATTGTTGCCAACAAAACTGGCAGGCTATCCTCTGACATACCTTGCTATCTTGACCGTGCAGATGTCAACGTCCTTTCTAGGTTTAAAACACATGGTGGGCCCATAACCCACAGTTCCACTGGATCGAAACCTGACTCTCCTGTACACCCTTGTTGCCAAAGTTATTCCTCGCGCTTGTCTTCGTATGTAATTCATGGGTCATCTTCCTAGTAATCTGCTTTGGTATCAGACGCAATACTTATTCTCGTTGCTTTGGACCCCTTTCACACTTTGTTTAGGCATCGAACGCTTGCCTACCCGCTTAAACTTCTCATGGTACCTTCTTACTTTGCTCTCGAAATTTTCTTAAGTTTCAGTTCGAGAGTTACTTTTCCGCCACTTTCCCTCGATGTTAGCTACCAGGAAGTCAACCTTGCACAGGTCCGTTCTTCTGGAATAACCACCCTTTATTCTTTCATAAGTACAATGGACTTCCCAAAGAAAGGATATCGACTTCATCATGATGACCTGAAACAGAGAAATAAAGACATCAACGAAGAGGATCAACTACTTCAGGGAGAGAAAACATGAATGAGAAGATCCGTTAGAATATCGTAACCTATTCTCCCCCCTTACTTCCCTCTTAAATCTCGGGACGAGATTTCTTGTAGTGGAGGAGAACTGTGACGCCCGGATAATTAAGCTACAGTAATCCCACGTTAATGATGCCACATCACCATGGTTATTGTTTCTAATCTCGCGTTAGTTCGAAACTGATTATAATTCAAAATTCAAAATCAAGCAAACAATAAAGTTTTCAAATATTAAAACTAAAATGTTCAATAAATAGTAGATAAATCAGAGACTATGATAAAATTGTAAACAACATTATTGAAATTTAATAAGTGACTTAAACAACCTCAAAGAGTGGCTGAAAACATTATTTAATGACCTTTTTATTAATACAAAATAAATACGAAATGATAATTAACCCAAACTAGTTTTTGGTGGTAGGATTTATAGTGCTGTTATTCGTGGGCCAACTCTCATATTTTACAAAACTCATTTGGTGCCCAAACAATTAGCCAAAACAGAAGAAAATAAGAAAAGTAAAACAAAACAAAACTAACAAAAAAAAGGAAAGGACCCCCCACTGGGCCAACCGGCCCAGCTGGCAGCCAGCCCAGCCGACTGACCATCATCGCAGGCCCACTCCCCGCCCCCCTTTGTCGTCTTCTTTCCCCGTGCACTGTTCCATCGACCGCGCCTAAACCGGGGCGCGCCCTAGTTGAACCTCTTCGCCGTCGACGGCGGATGGATAAGGATGCCGCACCCGCGCCTCCTCAGGTTCCCGTCCCCACTCGCCCCCTGCCAGATCTAACCCTCCCATCAGATCCACCTCACCTCTCCCCTCTCCTCACGCTCGATCCCGACCTCGGTCGCTCGAGCTCGTTGCCGCTGCTCGCCGTCGATGTGGCCACCGACCCTCCCTCACCTCATCGACGTGCTAAACAGCCCCGCCGTCGTCCCCTATGCCTCCCTCCACCTCGGGCTGGAACTCGGAGCCCCTGCCGCGACCGTGACGACCTCGTCTCCCTCCTCTGCTCCGTCGTCGCCATCGCCGGAATCCGCGCCGCCCCGAGCACATCGAGTCTTCCCCGACCCCTCTCTGCAACGGCCGTGAGCCCCTGAACCTCCTCCTCCTCCCCTCCTAGCTCACCGCATCCCATAGCTCGCTCCCCCGTCGCGCTCACCCTCCCGCCGCCGCGGTCGAGCTCTCCGTCGCGGCTACCACAAGCGTGGCTCGCATCCGACCGCGTCGTCGTTCTCAGCACGTCTCTAGGGCCCCAACGCACCTATCCATGTCCCCGGCTGTGCCTCTCCCCACCGTAGACGCCCACAACCGAGCTCCTACATCCGCCTCGGTGCTCGCCGCCGTCAGCTTCGACGAACTCCGGCGACGCCACTGGTCCTAGTAGACGCGGCATCGACTCCCCGTTCGAACGCAACCCCCCGCGTCAATTTTGGTGGCCTGTAGCTAAATCCTGCGGCCTCCCGTGCATCGCTGCCGTGTTTTGCCTCACCGGCGTTGTTCCGGCGCCGTCTGCCGACGTGGTTAGGCGGGTCCCACCCCTGGGTCACTGCCTGTGGGCCTGGGGCCCCAACTGGCCACGTTGACCGAAGTCAACTGCGCTGATATGGCAGCTACTGCCACTGACATGCGGGCCCGTGTCGTTTAAAACATTTTTGTAAATAAATAAAATGCTAATTATTTCCTTAATTAATTTAGTTAACTAAATAGTCACTAACTGTTGGGACCCACCCACTAATTAACCAATTTAGTTAGTCTAAACCCCCTGTTAGTGCCCCTGACAATGACATGTGGGTCCCCCTGGACCCACCTGTCTGGTTTGACTGGTCAACCGACTAGTTGACTTGCTCACATCACTATGATGTCATGCCTGCGTCAGCATACACTATTCTGGATAATGTTAGAATTAAATAATTAAATAAAATTCTAAAAATGGTTAAATCTTTTAAAATTAATATAAAATAAACCGTAGCTCGGATGGAAAAACTTTGTACATGAAAGTTGCTCAGAACGACGAGACGAATCCGGGTACGCAGCCCGTTCGTCCGCCACACATCCCTAACATATCAAACACGCAACTTTTCCCCTCCGGTTCACCTGTCCAAAAACGCGAAACACCGGGGATACTTTCCCATATGTTCCCCCCCTTCACCGGTATCACCTCCTACTGCATTAGGGCACACCTGGCACCGTTGCATTGTATTCATTGTTTCTTCCCCCTCTTCTCTCCGGTAGACTACGAGACCGACGCCGCTGCTACCCAGTACGACTACGGAGTTGACGACCTCTCCTTCTTGCCAGAGCAACCAGGCAAGCCCCCCCCTTGATCACTAGATATCGCCTATTCTCCTCTATACTGCTTGCAATAGAGTAGTGTAGCATGTTACTGCTTTCCGTTAATCCTATTCTGATGCATAGCCTGTCATTGTTGCTACATCTGTTGATACCTTACCAGCAATCCTAAATACTTAGTATAGGATGCTAGTTTATCATCTGTGGCCCTACATTCTTGTCAGTCTGCCTTGCTATACTATCGGGCCATGATCACTCGGGAGGTGATCACGGGTATATACTATTCATGCATATACTATACAGATGGTGACTAAAGTCGGGTTGGCTCGTTGAGTACCCGCAAGTGATTCGGATATGGGGGCTGGAAGGACAGGTGGCTCCATCCCGGTAGAGGTGGGCTTGGGTTCCGACGACCCCCTACTGTTACTTTGTGGCGGAGCGACATTGCAGATTGAGACCACCTAGGCCAGAGGTGGGCCTGGCCCTGGTCGGTGTCTGCGGTTGCTTCATAATGACACGCTTAACGAGATCTTGGTATTTGATCTGAGTCTGGCCACTGGCCTATACGCACTAACCAACTACGCGGGAAAGATATGGGCACTCGACGTCGTGGTATCAGCCGAAGCCTTCTTGACGTCAGCGACGGAGCGGCGCGCGCCGGATTGAACTGGAACGCCTGCTCTTGTATTAGGGAGGCTAGGTCTGCTTCCGACCGCCCTCGCAACATGCAGGTGTGCAATGGGCGATGGGCCCAGACTCCTGCGTGCATAGGATTTAGACCGGCGTGTTGACTTCTCTGTTGTGCCTAGGTGGGGCTGCGGCGTGTTGATCTTCCGAGGCCGGGCATGACCCAGGAAAGTGTGTCCGGCCAAATGGGATTGAGCGTGTTGGGTTATGTGGTGCACCCCTGCAGGGAAGTTTATCTATTCGAATAGCTGTGTCCCTCGGTAAAATGACGACCCGAAGTTGTACCTTGACCTTATGACAACTAGAACCGGATACTTAATAAAACACACCCAGACAAGTTCCACAGACAACCCGGTGATCGCTTTTCCACAGGGCAGTGAGGGGAGGATCGCCGGGTAGGATTATGTTATGCGATGCTACTTGGAGGACTTCAATCTACTCTCTTCTACATGCTGCAAGACGGAGGCTGCCAGAAGCGTAGACTTCGATAGGACTAGCTATCCCCCTCATATTCTGGCATTCTGCAGTTCAATCCACTGATATTGCCTCCTTACACATATACCCATGCATATGTAGTGTAGATCCTTGCTTGCGAGTACTTTGGATGAGTACTCACGGTTGCTTTGCTCCCTCTTTTCCCCCATTTTCCTCTTCTTCTCGGATGCCGCAACCAGACATTGGAGCCCAGGAGCCAGACACCACCATCGATGACGACTACTGCACTAGAGGTGCCTACTACTACGTGCAGGCCACTGATGACGATCAGGAGTAGTTTAGGAGGATCCCAGGCAGGAGGCCTGTGCCTCTTTCGATCTGTATCCCAGTTTGTGGTAGCCTTCTTAAGGAAAACTTGTTTAACTTATGTCTGTACTCAGATATTGTTGCTTCCGCTGACTTGTCTATGATCGAGCACTTGTATTCGAGCCCTCGAGGACCCTGGCTTGTATTATGATGCTTGTGTGACCTTTTTTATTTGTAGATTTGTGTTGTGATATCTTCCCGTGAGTCCCTGATCTTGATCGTACACGTTTGCGTGTATGATTAGTGTACGATTGAATCGGGGGCGTCACATATGTAAGGGTATGAACCATAGAGAAGTTGGAATATAGTAGGTTTAACACAAAAATAAATAAAGAATGAGTTCATTATAGTACCTTAAAGTGGTGGTTTGTCTTCTTATACTAACGGAGCTTACGAGTTTTGTGTTGAGTTTTGTGTGGTTGAAGTTTTCAAGTTTTGGGTAAAGATTCGATGGACTATGGAATAAGGAGTGGCAACAGCCTAAGATTGGGGATGCCCAAGGCACCCCAAGGTAATATTCAAGGACAACCAAGAGCCTAAGCTTGGGGATGCCCCGGATGGGATCCCCTCTTTCGTTTTCGTTCATCGGTAACTTTACTTGGAGCTATATTTTTATTCACCACATGATATGTGTTTTGCTTGGAGCGTCATTTTATTTTATTAGTATTTGCTTTCTGTTATTTAGAATAATGTCTTGCATCTATATTTTCAATAAAAATGTCAAGGATAGCCTTTTCCATGCTTATTTTGCAAGTATACATGTTGCTGTTTCAAAATAGAAAGTTTACCGCTGTTGCAAAAATTCCCTAGAAAAGTCAGAGAATGATATAATGTTGAATCTTTTTGCATGATGAGCTCTGATAAACCTTATACAGCATATATTTTAATTTTAATTTTTGGAGTTAGGGAAGTATGATGAATCTTGCATTCTTTACAGACTATACTGTTTTGGCAGATTGCTGTTATGTTTGCATATGTTTACTTGTTTAATGATTCTATTTGAGGATGGGAGTATTAAATATGCAGAGACATTTAATATGAAATGTTGAATAATAATGTTAGTAATTTCTTACAATAGAAAACGATAAAGTTTTTGAATTGATTTATACTAACCTATCTCACAAGTTCTTGTTGAGTTTGGTGTGGATGAAGCTTTTGATAAAAAGAGAAACCATGATATGAAAGGAATTAAGGAGACACAAAAGCTCAAGCTTGGGGATGCCCAAGGCACCCCAAGATAATATTTCAAGAAGTCTCAAGCATCTAAGCTTGGGGATGCCCCGGTAGGCATCCCACCTTTCTCCTTCAACAACTATCGGTTAGTATCGGTTGAGCCTAAGTTTTTGCTTCTTCACATGAGTTGTGCTATCCTTGCATTGCCATTTTGTTTTGCTTTGCTTGCTGTTTGAATAAAATACCAAGATCTTAAATTCTTAAATGAGAGAGAGTCTTCATATAGTTGCATAATTATTTAACTACTCATTGATCTTCACTTATATCTTTTTGGAGTAGTTTGTCATTTACTTGTGTGCTTCACTTATATCCTATGAGTAAATGGTTGAATAAGTTGAATGTCATAAATCTGAAATTATATATGTTTCATTTGCTTATCCCATGGGGAGTAATGATTTCACATCTAAGAAGTAGAGGTTGTAAATTTATTGAAGGTTAGCAAGCATTGTATTGGTCATTTGAACAATTCGTGAAAGAATATTGAAGGAAGAGAGATTTCACATATAAATATACTATCCTAGACACCTTTTTATAATTGTGAGCACTCATTAAGTATGACATGCTAAAGAGTTGATGTTGGACAAGGAAGACAATGTAATGGGTTATGTTTTCTCACATCTCAGTTAAAGTATATTGTCATGGATCATTCAAACATGTTGAGCTTGCCTTTCCCCCTCATGCTAGCCAAAAATTCCTAGCACCAAGTAGAGATACTACTTGTGCTTCCAAATATCCTTAAACCCAGTTTTGCCATGAGAGTCCACCATACCTACCTATGGATTGAGTAAGATCCTTCAAGTAAGTTGTCATCGGTGCAAGCAATAAAAATTGCTCTCTAAATATGCATGACTTATTAGTGCGGAGAAAATAAGCTTTGTACGATCTTGTTATGGAAGCAATAAAAGCGACGGACTGCATAATGAGGGTCCATATACAAGGGGCAATATAAAGTGACGTTCTTTCGCATCAAGATTTTGTGTATCCAACCCTAAAAGCGCATGACAACCTCTGCTTCCCTCTGCGAAGGGCCTATCTTTTACTTTATGTCTTTTACTTTATGCAAGAGTAAAGGTGATCTTCACCTTTCTCTTTTTCATTTTATCCTTTGGCAAGCACTTTGTGTTGGGGTGATCCTGATATATATATATATCCAATTGGATGTAAGTTAGCATGAACTATTATTGTTGACATCACCCAAAGGTGAATACATTTGGAGGCAACATTATAAAGCCCCTATCTTTCTTTGTGTCTGATTAAAACTCCATAACCACAAGTATTGCGTGAGTGTTAGCAATTGTAGAAGACTATATGATAGTTGAGTATGTGGAGTTTGCTAAATCAAAGCTCTGACATAGACCCTTCCTAAAAATAAAATGAATTGCAATTGTTTGATGACTAAGAATAAAGTTTGCTAGTTTTCAAGAAAGTTTATGCTCTATGCTTTAACATGTGAATAGCTTGTTACTTGATCTTGAGAAGTTTTATGAGATGAACCACTGTTATGACATATAATGATGCTAGTAAAGGTGATTGAAATTATCATTGATCAAACTTGTGCACCTGCTAGCATTCACACTTCATAAATTCTTTCTTTATCATTTACCTACTCGAGGACGAGTAGGAATTAAGCTTGGGGATGCTGATACGTCTCCAACGTATCTATAATTTATGAAGCATTCATGCTATTTCATTATCTGTTTTGAATGATTACGGGCTTTATTATACACTTTTATATTACTTTTGGGACTAACCTATTAACCGGAGGCCCAGCCCATATTGCTATTTTATTGCCTGTTTTAGTATTTTGAAGAAAAGGAATATCAAACGGAGTCCAAACGAAATGAAACCTTCGGGAGCGTGATTTTTGGGAAGAATATGATCCTGGAGACTTGGAGTTCATGTCAGAAGATCCTCGAGGAGGCCAGGAGATAGGAGGGCGCGCCCACCCATCCTGGGCGCACCCTCCCTGTCTCGTAGGCCCCTCGAGCACCCCCCGACCGACTTCTTTCGCCTATATAAGTCCACGTACCCTAAAAACATCGACAACAAAGATAGATCGGGAGTTCCGCTGCCGCAAGCCTCTGTAGCCACCAAAAACCTCTCGGGAGCCCGTTCTGGCACCCTGCCGGAGGGGGGATCCCTCACCGGTAGCCATCTTCATCATCCCGGTGCTATCCATGACGAGGAGGGAGTAGTTCACCCTCGGGGTTGAGGGTATGTACCAGTAGCTATGTGTTTGATCTCTCTCTCTCTCTCTCTCTCTCTCTCTCTCTCTCTCGTGTTCTCTCTCTCGTGTTCCCTCTATGGCACGATCTTGATGTATCGCGAGCTTTGCTATTATAGTTGGATCTTATGATGTTTCTCCCCCCTCTACTCTCTTGTGATGAATTGAGTTTTCCCTTTGAAGTTATCTTGTCGGATTGAGTCTTTATGGATTTGAGAACACTTGATGTATGTCTTGCCGTGCTTATCTGTGGTGACAATGGGATATTCACGTGATCCACTTGATGTATGTTTTGGTGATCAACTTGCGGGTTCCGCCCATGAACCTATGCATAGGGGTTGGCACACGTTTTCGTCTTGACTTTCTGATAGAAACTTTGGGGCACTCTTTGAAGTACTTTGTGTTGGTTGAATAGATGAATCTGAGATTGTGTGATGCATATCGTATAATCATGCCCACGGATACTTGAGGTGACAATGGAGTATCTAGGTGACATTAGGGTTTTGGTTGATTTGTGTCTTAAGGTGTTATTCTAGTATGAACTCTATGATAGATTGAACGGAAAGAATAGCTTCATGTTATTTTACTACGGACTCTTGAATAGATAGCTCAAAAAGGATAACTTTGAGGTGGTTTCGTACCCTACCATAGTCTCTTCATTTGTTCTCCGCTATTAGTAGCTTTGGAGTGACTCTTTGTTGCATGTTGAGGGATAGTTATGTGATCCAATTATGTTATTATTGTTGAGAGAACTTGCACTAGTGAAAGTATAAACCCTATGCCTTGTTTCCTACCATTGCAATACCGTTTACGCTCACTTTTATCATTAGCTACCTTGCTGTTTTTATAATTTCAGATTACAAATACCTTTATCTACCATCCATATTGCACTTGTATCACCATCTCTTCGGCGAACTAGTGCACCTATACAATTTACCATTGTATTGGGTGTGTTGGGGACACAAGAGACTCTTTGTTATTTGGTTGCAGGGTTGTTTGAGAGAGACCATCTTCATCCTACGCCTCCCATGGATTGATAAACCTTAGGTCATCCACTTGAGGGAAATTTGCTACTGTCCTACAAACCTCTGCACTTGGAGGCCCAACAACGTTTACAAGAAGAAGGTTGTGTAGTAGACATCATCCTCCTAAACCCAGCGAGCGACGGCAGCAGCTCCTAGCGGTGGGACCGCAGGAGGGCACTGTGTGAGAGGCCGGGGGAGATGGAGGGCGACGACGCTGCTCACGGAGTCTATGCTGAGGAGGGCGTTCATGGAGGGGTAGCAGATCGCGTCGAGGTGACCGAGATGGCGGCCAAGGAGGGACTGTGGTCTGCAGATACGGCAGAAGGCGATGGTCCGGCTGCGGAGGGCTCGCACCAGGACGAGGCTACGACATCTCGCACGGCTACAACAGAGGTGGCAGCTTGGTTGTCGAGGAGAGCTCGGCTTCTCAGCCTCCGGCGTGGCTGCAGAGTCAGGCCAGGGCATGGCTGGCTCCTCTCGGCCTCGGCTACATGGACTTGTCCATAAAGGTAAGATTCACCCCTCTTTCATCTCAATGGAACATCAGTAGTAGTTTGTACTTTGTACAGTAAATGTAGTAGCAAGGATCATGGATTAGTAGGAGTTGGTGTAACTATGTAAATTGGATTAGAATGCACGGCCTCAATGGAAATTTTAGGTACCTGATACTATATCTCTATGAGTATGAGATGAATTGCATCAGGGGTAAATTTGTCTTTTCATGCGTCATCTAACACCGTTAGCACTCAAAATGGATGGAAGTGTTACAAAGGGAATATAAATTTAGACTTGGTGTTAGATAAGGAAGAAAGAAGTTTTCAGTGTCAAATAGGGAACAAAATTTTAAGGCTGTGTTAAATAAGGAATTCTCTCATGATACTATTGGAGGAGTAAACGGTGGAGGGGGGCACCGCACACGGCTAAAACAATGTTGTGTCTTTGGGGTGGCCCCTGCCCCCATATATAAAGGAGGGAGGAGGAGGCCGGCCACCACGGGCGCGCCAAGGGAGAGGGGAGTCCTACTAGGACTCCACTCCTAGTAGGATTCGCCCCCCCCCCCTCTTTTTTCCTTCTTGCAGAGGTAGAAAGGGGGAAGGAGAGGGAGTAGGACAAGGAAAGGGGGGTGGCGCCCCCTTTCCCTAGTCCAATTTGGCCTCCTCCCTTGTGGGCTAGTTAGCCTCCGTCCCATGGCCTATATGGCCCATATCTTCCACCGGGGCTTCCGGTAACCCTTCTGGTACTCCGGTTTGTACCCGATACACTCCGGAACCCTTCCGGTGTCCGAATACCACCTTCCAATATATCAATCTTTACCTCTTGACCATTTCAAGACTCCTCGTCATGTCTGTGATCTCATCTGAGACTCCGAACAAACTTCAGTCACCAAAACACATAACTCATAATATAAATCGTCATTGAACATTAAGCGTGCGGACCCTACGGGTTCAAGAACTATGTAGACATGATCGAGACACATCTCCGATCAATAACCAATAGCGGAACCTGGATGATCATATTGGCTCATACATATTCTACAAAGATCTTATCAATCAAACCACACAACAACATACGTTGTTCCCTTTGTCATCAGTATGTTACTTGCCCGAGATTCGATTGTCGGTACCTTCATACCTAGTTCAATCTCGTTACTGGCAAGTCTCTTTACTCGTTCTGTAATGCTTCATCCCGCAACTAACTCATTAGTCAGATTGCTTGCAAGGCTTATAGTGATGAGCATTACCGAGAGGGCCCAGAGATACCTCTCTGATACACGGAGTGACAAATCCTAATCTCGATCTATGCCAACCCAACAAACACCTTCAGAGACACATGTAGAGCATCTTTATAATCACCCAATTACGTTGTGACGTTTGATAGCACACAAGGTGTTCCTCTGGTATTCGGGAGTTGCATAATCTCATAGTCGGAGGAACATGTATAAGTTATGAAGAAAGCAATAGCAATAAAACTTATCGATCATTATGGTAAGCTAATGGATGGGTGCTACCTCTTGAGCATGCGTTGGTTTTCCCTTGAAGAGAAAAGGGTGATGCAGCAAAGTAGCATAAAGTATTTCCCTCAGTTTTTGAGAACCAAGGTATCAATCCAGTAGGAGGCTACACGCAAATCCCTCGTACCTGCACAAACAAATAAGAACCTTGCAACCAATGCGATAAAGGGGTTGTCAATCCCTTCACGGCCACTTGCAAAAGTGAGATCTGATATAGATAATAAGATAAATATTTTTTGTATTTTTATGATATAGATTGGAAAGTAAAGATTGAAAAATAAAATAGATCGGAAACTTATATGATGGAAAATAGACCCGGAGGGCATATGTTTCACTAGTGGCTTCTCTCAAGATAGCATAAGTATTACGGTGAGTGAACAAATTACTGTCGAGCAATTGATAGAAAAGTTCATAGTTATGAGAATATCTAGGCATGATCATGTATATAGGCATCACGTCCGCGACAAGTAGATCGAAACGATTCTACATCTACTACTATTACTCCACACATCGACCGCTATCCAGCATGCATCTAGAGTATTAAGTTCATAAGAACAGAGTAACGCAATAGGCAAGATGACATGATGTAGAGGGATAAACTCAAGCAATATGATATAAACCCCATCTTTTTATCCTCGATGACAACAATACAATACGTGCCTTGCTGCCCCTGCTCTCACTGGGAAAGGACACCACACGATTGAACCCAAAGCTAAGCACTTCTCCCATTGCAAGAAAGATCAATCTAGTAGGCCAAACCAAACTGATAATTCGAAGAGACTTGCAAAGATAACAAATCATACATAAAAGAATTCAGAGGAGATTCAAATATTGTTCATAGATAATCTTGATCATAAACCCACAATTCATCGGATCTCGACAAACACACCGCAAAAAGAATTACATCGAATAGATCTCTAAGAAGATCAAGGAGAACTTTGTATTGAGATCCAAAGAGAGAGAAGAAGCCATCTAGCTAGTAACTATGGACTCGAAGGTCTGTGGTAAACTACTCACACTTCATTGGAGAGGCTATGGTGTTGATGTAGAAGCCCTCCGTGATCGATTCCCCCTCCACCGGAGCGCCAGAAAAGGCCCCAAGATGGGATCTCACGGGTATAGAAGGTTGCATCGGTGGAAATAGGGTTTCGTGGCGCTCCTGGATGTTTTCAGGGTACGTGAGTATATATAGGCGAAGGAAGTCGGTCAGGGGAGCCACGAGGGGCCCACGAGGGTGGGAGGCGCATCTACCCCCCTAGGCGCGCCTCCCTGCCTCGTGGCCGCCTCGTTTCTTTCTTGAAGTCCACTCCAAGTCTCCTTGATTGCGTTTGTTCCAAAAATAATTCTCCCGAAGGTTTCATTCCGTTTGGACTTCATTTGATATTCCTTTTCTGCGAAATACTAAAATAGGCAAAAAAATAGCAATTCGGACTGAGCCTCCGGTTAATAGGTTAGTCCCCAAAATAATGTAAAAGTGCATAGTAAAGCACATTAAACATCCAAAACAGGTAATATAATAGTATGGAACAATCAAAAATTATAGATACGTTGAAGATGTATCAATGGGTCTTGTCCATCACATCATTCTCTAATGATGTGATCCCGTTCATCAAATGACAACACATGTCTATGGTCAGGAAACATAACCATCTTTGATTAACGAGCTAGTCAAGTAGAGGCATACTAGGGATACTTTGTTTTGTCTATGTATTCACACATGTACTAAGTTTCCGGTTAATACAATTCTAGCATGAATAATAAACATTTATCATGATATAAATAAATATAAATAACAACTTTATTATTGCCTCTAGGGCATATTTCCTTCATGTACATCATGAAGAAAAGCAATTCACGAGGTCATTTACCAAAGTCCGACGTCGACTCACCTCTTCATAGAAGAGATTCACAAGTGAGTTGGATGGATTGAGAAGGATCACCAATACCACCATGCCGAGGATACGAGCTCATGGGATCAACATGTCAAATGCTTGAAAGCCTCCTCCGAACAGCCACACAAAGATTTATGTAGATGGTGGAATGTCTCACGATGGTTGTGTGGGTGCAGCTGCGACAATGTGTAGAGCTGAACAAGGTAATCTCTACTCCTAATGGAGCAGTTGATGAATAGTCTCCACGGTTTATTTTTGCTGGGTTTTTTTCGTCTCTCCTCCCACCACCCCTTCCCATCTTGGTCCATCGGTTTATTTTTCTCTCCACTCTTTATTACAACCAGGACTTTCCTAATGTATAACAAATCAAGGATCTAACTTGCTTAAATTATTCATATCAATTGATTCCTTTTATTTGTTCAATTTGTCTTAGGAAACAAATAACAAATTTTTAAGAAACAAATAATATATTTGAATCTAACTTTCCTAACTTATCTAAATCAATCGATTTCTCTCATTAGTGAAATTTGTTTCAGGAAACAAATAACAGACACGTCACAAACTTTCCTCCCAATAAATAGTTTCTTAACAATTGCAAACTTTCCTAATGCGACTACGTCACAAACGGGCAGGTACTGATATCATGTTACCAAACAATAAAACCCCATTTGCATAGAAATCAGTTCAAAATCCTAACTTTCCTAAATTTTTACCTTTCCTTTATAACATCCAATATTTCCTATGGTTTCCACCTATTGAAGGAAATCACCCCTCCATCGATATTAACAGTTTTTTGGAATGAGATCTCTGGGTTATGATTTTTTTGCGATTCTTTCCAATTGTGACCTCTCCTTCCGCTACGGCTCCTTCTCACATAATCACCTCCACCACACCCAGCTGACGCCACCCTAGACCTCTTGCCTCTCCACACCTTATCTGCCACCTCCTCCTCATACTCCATTGACAATCCCTTTGCCACGTTTGTCCACGGCGGTGTCGAGGGCATGGTGCAACAGCGTACCAGTGGTAGAGCAGCGCATAGCAGCAGGAAGAAGCACGCAGCAGGCGAGGCGAGCGGCCAACCGTGGAGGGCAGAGATGCGGCCGGCGTGGATGAGGGGGCGGCCGACAGAAGATGACCACGACAGGAGGCGGCGCGAGACAAGGGCGCGACAGCGGGGCGAGCAAAGAGATAGGCGGCAGCAGACGGGGCGAGCGCAGCCAGCGAGAGTGTGACATGCGGCAAGGGTGTGCGTCACACGGGGCACAATGGTGCGGTGGCTGTGGCAAGCGTGGTGGAAACGGCGAGCGCGACAAACATGGTGTGGCACGTGCGTGGGCATGGAGATCCAGAGAGGGAGTGGCCCCGCGGGCGCGAAAGAAGAGCTGAAGGCCCGGGCATGGGCGCGCATAGGAGTGGGCATGTGCCACGGGGTCAATCCGAGGAGCTCAGTGGCTACCCCTGCAATGGCCATGGCGGACGGCGGTTCTCGGCCACGGTGAAATACCTAATGAGAGCAAGCGAGAGGGGAAACATGGGAAAGGCAAGAGGGGATCACGGAGGTGTCAATGGCACCCTAGGGGAAGACAGGGGAGCTCAGGGCGGCGCGGATCGAACGGCAATGCTGCGGTGGCTGAAGGTTGAGGAAGACGACAACGACATCGATCTGGGGGTGCTGGACTTGATCTCGCTGGTGCAGACGAAGTAGCGGAGGCATTCAGAGCTCCTCGACAAGCTCCTAGCCAGCAGGGAGGGTAGTGGTCATGTGGACGGGGTCGGTCATGGTGGCCGTGTTGGAAATATGCCCTATAGGCAATAATAAAATCGTTATTATTGTATTTCCTTGTTCATGATAATTGTCTATTATTCATGCTATAATTGTATTGACCGGAAACCGCAATACATGTGTGAATACATAGACCACAACAC
This sequence comes from Triticum dicoccoides, assembly GCF_002162155.2. Lineage (NCBI taxonomy): Eukaryota > Viridiplantae > Streptophyta > Magnoliopsida > Poales > Poaceae > Triticum > Triticum dicoccoides. Next base: position 523,341,141 of record NC_041381.1, on the reverse strand, counting down.
GTCCCTAGTGAGCCTCTAGTTGACTAGCTCGTTGATCAACAGATGGTCATGGTTTCCTGACCATGGACATTGGATGTCATTGATAACGGGATCACATCATTAGGAGAATGATGTGATGGACAAGACCCAATCCTAAGCATAGCACAAGATCGTGTAGTTCGTTTGCTAGAGCTTTTCTAATGTCAAGTATCATTTCCTTAGACCATGAGATTGTGTAACTCCCTGATACCGTAGGAGTACTTTGGGTGTACCAAATGTCACAACGTAACTGGGTGGCTATAAAGGTGCACTACAGGTATCTCCGAAAGTGTCTGTTGGGTTGGCACGAATCGAAACTGGGATTTGTCACTCCATATGACGGAGAGGTATCTCTGGGCCCACTCAGTAATGCATCATCATAATGAGCTCAATGTGACTAAGTAGTTAGTCACGGGATCATGCATTACGGAACGAGTAAAGTGACTTGCCGGTAACGAGATTGAACGAGGTATTGGGATACCGACGATTGAATCTCGGGCAAGTAACATACCGATTGACAAAGGGAATTGCATACGGGATTGCTTGAATCCTTGACATCGTGGTTCAGCCGATGAGATCATCGTGGAACATGTCGGAGCAACATGGGTATCCAGATCCCGCTGTTGGTTATTGACCGGAGAACGTCTCGATCATGTCTGCATGGTTCCCGAACCCGTAGGGTCTACACACTTAAGGTTCGGTGACGCTAGAGTTGTTATGGGAAATAGTATGTGGTTACCGAAGTTGTTCGGAGTCCCGGATGAGATCTCGGACATGACGAGGAGCTCCGGAATGGTCCGGAGGTGAAGATCGGTATATTGGACGAAGGGTATTGGAGTCCGGAATTGTTCCGGGGGTACCAGGTTATGACCAGCGTGTCCGAAAGGGGTTTCGGAGGCCCCGGCAAGCGTTGGGGGCCTTATGGGCCAAGGGGAGAGGGCACATCAGCCCACTAAGGGGCTGAACGCCCCTCCCACCCCATCTCACGTAACCACGAGAGGTGGGGGCGCCACCCCTAGGGCAGCCGCCCCTCTCGGCTTGGGGGGCAAGTTTCCTAGGGGGTGGGGGCGCCCAAACCCATCTAGGGTTTCCCCTGTGGCCGCCGCCCCTCCCCTAGGGAACCCTAGGGCGCCTCCCCCTCCTCCCTTCCCCCTATATATAGTGAGGGAGAGAGAGGGCAGCCGCACCCTTCCCTTGGCGCAGCCCTCTCCCTCCCCAACACCTCCTCCTCCTCCGTAGTGCTTGGCGAAGCCCTGCCGGAGAACCACGAGCTCCATCACCACCACGTCGTCGTGCTGCCATTACTCTCCCTCAACTTCTCCTCTCCCCTTGCTGGATCAAGAAGGAGGAGACGTCCCTGGGCTGTACGTGTGTTGAACGCGGAGGCGCCGTTCGTTCGGCGCTAGATCGGATTTTTCGCGATTTGAATCGTCGCGAGTACGACTCCATCGACCGCGTTCTTGTAACGCTTACGCTTAGCGATCTTTAAGGGTATGAAGATGCACTCCCTCTCACTCTCTTGTTGCTAGAATCTCCATAGATTGATCTTGGTGATGCGTAGAAAATTTTGAATTTCTGCTACGTTCCCCAACAGTGGCATCATGAGCTAGGTTTATTGCGTAGATTCTATGCACGAGTAGTACACAAGTTGTTGTGGGTGTTGATTTTGTTCAATATGCTTACCGTTACTAGTCCTATCTTGTTTCGACGGTATTGTGGGATGAAGCGGCCCGGACCGACCTTACACGTATAGTTACGTGAGACAGGTTCCACCGACTGACATGCACTTGTTGCATAAGGTGGCTAGCGGGTGTCAGTCTCTCCCACTTTAGTCGGATCGGATTCGATGAAAATGGTCCTTATGAAGGGTAAATAGCTATTGGCATATCACGTTGTGGTTTTGGCGTAGGTAAGAAATGTTCTTGCTAGAAACCTATAGCAGCCACGTAAAAACTTGCAACAACAATTAGAGGACGTCTAACTTGTTTTTGCAGCATATGCGGTGTGATGTGATATGGCCAAAAAGGATGTGATGAATAAAATATATGTGATGTATGAGATTGATCATATTCTTGTAATAGGAATCACGACTTGCATGACAACCGGCAGGAGCCATAGGAGTTGTCCTTATTTATTGTATGACATGCGTGTCATTGAATAACGCCATGTAATTACTTTACTTCATTGCTAAATCGTTAGCCATAGTAGTAGAAGTAATAGTTGGCGAGACAACTTCACGGAGACACGATGATGGAGATCATGATGATGGAGATCATGGTGTCATGCCGGTGACGATGATGATCATGGAGCCCCGAAGATGGAGATCAAAAGGAGCAAAATGATATTGGCCATATCATGTCACTATTTGATTGCATGTGATGTCTATCATGTTTTTGCATCTTATTTGCTTAGAACGACGGTAGTAAATAAGATGATCCCTCACTAAAATTTCAAGCAAGTGTTCCCCCTAACTGTGCACCATTGCGAAGGTTCGTTGTTTCGAAGCACCACGTGATGATCGGGTGTGATAGATTCTAATGTTCGCATACAACGGGTGTAAGCCAGATTTACACACGCGAAACACTTAGGTTGACTTGATGAGCCTAGCATGTACAAACATGGCCTCGGAACACAAGATACCGAAAGGTCGAGCATGAGTCGTATAATAGATATGATCAACATGAAGATGTTCACCGATGATGACTAGTCCGTCTCACGTGATGATCGGACACGACCTAGTTGACTCGGATCATGTGTTACTTAGATGACTAGAGGAATGTCATCTGAGTGGGAGTTCATTAAATAATTTGATTAGATGAACTTAATTATCATGAACATAGTCAAAAGGTCTTCACAAATTATGTCGTTGCATACGCTTTAGTTCTATTTTTAGATATGTTCCTAGAGAAAATTTTAGTTGAAAGTTGATAGTAGCAATTATGCAGACTGGGTCCGTAAACTGAGGTTTGTCCTCATTGCTGCACAGAAGGCTTATGTCCTTAATGCACCGCTCGGTGTGCTGAACCTCGAACGTCGTCTGTGGATGTTGCGAACATCTGACATACACGTTTTGATGACTACATGATAGTTCAGTAATGTTAAACGGTTCATAATTGTGGCGCCGAAGACGTTTTTTTTGAAACGTCGCGGAACATATGAGATGCTCCAAGGGCTGAAATTGGGATTTCAGGCTCGTGCCCGCGTCAAGAGGTATGAGACCTCTGACGAGTTTCTTAGCCCACAAACTAAGGGAGAAAAGCTCAATTATTGAGCTTGTACTCAGATTGTCTGGGTACAACAATCACTTGAATCGAGTGGGAGTTAATCTTCCAGATGAGATAGTGATGTTTCTCCAAAGTCATTGCCACCAAGCTACTAGAGCTTCGTGATGAACTATAACATATCAGGGATAGATATGATGATCCTTGAAATATTTGCGATGTTTGACACCGCGAAAGTAGAAATCAAGAAGGAGCATCAACTGTTGATGGTTAGTAAAACCATTAGTTTCAAGAAGGGCAAGGGCAAGAAGGGATACTTCATGAAACGGCAAATCAGTTGCTGCTCTAGTGAAGAAAACCAAGGTTGAACCCAAACCCGAGACTAAGTGCTTCTGTAATGAGGGGAACGGTCACTGAAGCAGAACCACCCTAGATACTTGGTAGATGAGAAGGCTGGCAAGGTCGACAGAAGTATATTGGATATACATTATATTAATGTGTACTTTACTAGTACCCCTAGTAGCACCAGGGTATTAGATGCCGGTTCGGTTGCTAAGTGTTAGTAACTCGAAATAAAAGCTGCGGAATAAACGGAGACTAGCTAAAGGTGAGATGACAATATGTGTTGGAAGTGTTTCCAAGGTTGATGTGATCAAGCATCGCATGCTCCCTCTACCATCGAGATTGGTATTAAACCTAAATAATGGTTATTTGGTGTTTGCATTGAGCATAGACATGATTGGATTATGTTCATCACAATACGGTTATTCATTTAAGGAGAATAATGGTTACTCTGTTTATTTGAATAATACCTTCAATGGTCTTGCACCTAAAATGAATGGTTTATTGAATCTCGATCATAGTGACACACATGTTCATGCCAAAAGATATAAGATAGTAATGATAGTACCACATACTTGTGGCACTGCCTTTTGAGTCATATTGGTATAAAACGCATGAAGAAGCTCCATGTTGATGGATCTTTGGACTCACTTGTTTTTTGAAAAGTTTGAGACATGCGAACCATGTCTATTGGTATGTACGCATGAAGAAACTCCATGCAGATGAATTGTTTGGACTCACTTGATTTTGAATCACTTGAGACATGCAAATCATACCACATGGGCAAGATGACTGAAAAAGCCTCGTTTTCAGTAAGATGGAACAAGAAAGCAACTTGTTGGAAGTAACACATTTTGATGTGTGCAGTCCAATGAGTGCTGAGGCATGCAGTGGATAGCGTTATGTTCTTACTTCACAGATGATTTGAGTAGATGTTCAGTATATTTACTTGATGAAACACAAGTCTGAATTATTGAAAGGTTCAAGTAATTTCAGAGTGAAGTTGAAGATCTTCGTGACAAGAGGATAAAATGTCTATGATATGATCATAGAGATTAATATCTGAGTTGCGAGTTTGGTACACAATTGAGACATTATGGAAATTTTTTCACAACTAGTACCGCCTGGAACACCATAGTATGATGGTGTGTCCGAACATCATAGCTGCACCCTATTGTATATGGTGCATACCATGATGTCTCTTATCGAATTACCACTATCGTTCATGGGTTAGGCATTAGAGACAACCACATTCACTTTAAATAGGGCACCACGTAATTCCGTTGAGATGACATCGCATGAACTATGGTTTAGAGAAACCTAAGCTGTCGTTTCTTGAAAGTTTGGGGCTGTGATGCTTATGTGAAAAAGTTTCATCCTAATAAGCTCGAACCCAAAGCGGATAAATACATCTTCATAGGACACCCAAAACAATTGGGTATACCTCCTAATTTAGACCTGGAAGCAAAGGTGATTGTTTCTAGAAATGGGTCCTTTCTCGAGGAATAGTTTCTCTTGAAAGATTTGAGTGGGAAGATGGTGGAGACTTGATGAGGTTATTGAACCATTACTTCAACTAATGTGTAGCAGGGCATAGGAAGTTGTTCTTGTGGCGTCTACACCAGTTGAAGAGGAAGATGATGATAGTGATCATGAAACTTCGGATCAGGTCACACCAAACCTCGTAGGTCGACAAGGACGCGTACTACTTCAGAGTGGTACGGTAATCCTGTCTTGGAGGTCACGTTGCTAGACAACAATAAACCTACGAGCTATGGAGAAGCGATGGTGGGCCCGGATTCCGACAAATGGCTAGAGGCCACAAAAATCCGAGAGAGGATCCATGTCTAGAAACCAAAGTGTAGACTTTGGAAGAACTACTTGATGGTCGTAAGGCTATTGGGTACAGATGGATTTTAGAAGGAAGACGGACAATGATGGTAAGTGTCACCATTAAGAAAGCTCGCTTGTCGCTAAGATGTTTTCCGACAAGTTCAAAGAGTTGACTACGATGAGACTTTCTCACTCGTAGCGATGCTAAGATTCTGTTGGAACTAAATTAGCAGTTACTGCATTATTTATGAAATCTTGCACATAGGATATCAAAACATTGTTTCCTCGACGATTTTCTTGAGGAAAGGTTGTATGTGATACAACCAGAAGGTTTTGTCAATCCTAAAAGATGCTAACAAGTATGCAAAACTCTAGCAATCCTTATAAGGACTGGACTAAGCATCTCGGAGTTGGAATATACGCTTTGATGAGATGATCAAAGATTTTGGGTTTATACAAAGTTTATGAGAAACTTGTATTTCCAAAGAAGTGAGTGGGAGCACTATAGAATTTCTGATGAGTATATGTTGTTGACATATTGTTGATCAGAAATGATGTAGAATTTCTGGAAAGCATATAGGGTTATTTGAAAGGTGTTTTTCAATGGAAAACCTGGATTAAGCTACTTGAACATTGAGTGTCAAGATCTATAAGGATGGATCAAAAATGCTTAATAATACTTTCAAATGAATACATACCGTGACAAGATTTTGAAGGAGTTCAAAATAGATCGGCAAGGAAGAAGTTCTTGGCTGTGTTATAAGGTATGAGTATTGAGTAAGACTCAAGACCTGACCACGTAGAAAAGAGAGAAAGGACGAAGGACGTCCCCTATGCTTTAGACGTAGGCTCTACAGTATGCTATGCTGTGTACCCCACCTGAAGTGTGCCTTGCCATGAGTCACTCAAGGGGTACAAGTGTGATCAAGGATTGGATCACAGCACAGCGGTCAAGGTTATCCTTAGTAACTAGTGGACTAAGGAATTTTCTTGATTATGGAGGTGGTAAAAGAGTTCATCGTAAAGGGTTACGCCGATGCAAACTTTGACACTAATCCGGATTATTCTGAGTAGTAAACCGGATTCGTATAGTAGAACAGTTATTTGGAATAGCTCCAAATAGAGCGTGGTAGCTGCATCTAGGAGATGACATAGAGATTTGCAAAGCACACATGGATCTGAAAGGTTCAGATCCGTTGACTAATAACCTCTCTCACAAGCGAGATATGATCAAACCCCATGGGTGTTGATTCATTACAATCACATAGTGATGTGAACTAGATTATTGACTCCAGTGCAAGTGGGAGACTGTTGGAAATATGCCCCAGAGGCAATAATAAAATGGTTATTATTGTATTTCCTTGTTCATGATAATTGTCTATTATTCATGCAATAATTGTATTGACCGGAAACCGCAATACATGTGTGAATACATAGACCACAACATGTCCCTAGTGAGCCTCTAGTTGACTATCTCGTTGATCAACAGATGGTCATGGTTTCCTGACGATGGACATTGGATGTCATTGATAACGGGATCACATCATTAGGAGAATGATGTGATGGACAAGACCCAATCCTAAGCATAGCACAAGATCGTGTAGTTCGTTTGCTAAAGCTTTTCTAATGTCAAGTATCATTTCCTTAGACCATGAGATTGTGTAACTCCCTGATATTGTAGGAGTAATTTGGGTGTACCAAACATCACAACGTAACTAGGTGGCTATAAAGGTGCACTACAGGTATCTCCGAAAGTGTCTGTTGGGTTGGCATGAATCGAGACTGGGATTTGTCACTCCGTATGACGGAGAGGTATCTCTGGGCCCACTTGGCAATGCATCATCATAATGAGATCAATGTGACTAAGTAGTTAGTCATGGGTTCATGCATTACGGAACGAGTAAAGTGACTTGCCGGTAACGAGATTGAACGAGGTATTGGGATACCAACGATCGAATCTCGGGCAAGTAACATACCGATTGACAAAAGGAATTGCATACGGGTTTGCTTGAATCCTTGAAATCGTGGTTCATCCGATGAGATCATCGTGGAACATGTGGGAGCCAACATGGGTATCCGGATCCCGCTGTTGGTTATTGACCGGAGAACGTCTCGGTCATGTCTGCATGGTTCCCGAACCCGTAGGGTCTACACACTTAAGGTTCGGTGACGCTAGAGTTGTTATGGGAAATAGTATGTGGTTACCGAAGGTTGTTCATAGTCCCGGATGAGATCCCGGACATGACGAGGAGCTCCGGAATGGTCCGGAGGTGAAGATCGGTATATTGGACGAAGGGTATTGGAGTCCGAAATTGTTCCGGGGGTACCAGGTGATGACCAGCGTGTTCAAAAGGGGTTTCGGAGGCCCCGGCAAGCGTTGGGGGGCCTTATGGGCCAAGGGAGAGGGCACATCAGCCCACTAAGGGGCTAAACGCCCCTCCCACCCCATCTCATGTAACCAGGAGAGGTGGGGGCGCCACCCCTAGGGCAGCCGCCCCTCCCGGCTTGGAGGGCAAGTTTCCTAGGGGGTGGGGGCACCCAAACCCATCTAGGGTTTCCCCTGTGGCCGCCGCCCCTCCCCTAGGGAACCCTAGGGCACCTCCCCCTCCTTGCTTCCCCTATATATAGTGAGGGAGAGAGAGGGCAACCGCACCCTTCCCCTGGCGCAACCCTCTCCCTCCCCAACACCTCCTCCTCCTCCGTAGTGCTTGGCGAAGCCCTGTCAAAGAACCACTAGCTCCATCACCACCATGCCGTCGTGCTGCCGTTGCTCTCCCTCAACTTCTCCTCTCCCCTTGCTGGATCAAGAAGGAGGAGACGTCCCTGGGCTATACGTGTGTTGAACGCGGAGGCGCCGTCCGTTCGGCGCTAGATCGGATCTTCCGCGATTTGAATCACTGCGAGTACGACTCCATCGACCGCGTTCTTGTAACGCTTCCGCTTAGCAATCTTCAAGAGTATGAAGATGCACTCCCTCTAACTCCCTTGTTGCTAGAATCTCCATAGATTGATCTTGGTGATGCGTAGAAAATTTTGAATTTCTGCTACGTTCCCCAACAGGCCGTGGCATCTGACTTCATCCAGATCACCGGGATCGAGTGAGTGAGGAGGAGAAGTGGATCTGGGAGGGGGCGTCGAGGAGGAGTGAGGCCATGGGGGCAGGGGAGGCAGGGCTTCACCCTTATCCATTCCCCTTCGATGCCGGCGAGGTGGTCGGGCGGGAGCCCAGCTCTGTAGCGACGGGCTTGGGGAACAGGAGAAGAAAACCGTGCGGTGACTGGACCACTGGGCCGGTTCGGTGGCAAGGCCCGGGGGTAGGGGAATCCCCTTTTTCATCGTCCTTTTGGTTTTTAATGTATTCTAATCTGTTTCTCATTTTTAACACCGTTTTCTATTTATTCTTATATCAACTAAATGGATTTTGTTAATTGTGAAATTATGCACACAATTCGAGCACAATATTTTTAGGTGGCACAAAATGTTTGGGGCCAAAAGGAAATACAAAAAATTAGGTCTATATTTAATTGGTTATTTTAACTACTGTTGGACCTCTTATTAATTTGACAAGATTTAATTTTTGGGTCAAATAATGTTGGGCTCAACATGTCAAAGATCAGTAGAATTTATAAAATATGGTGAACATTTTAGTTTTACTGTTTGACAAAATAATTTATTTGACTTTATTTTAAATTTGAATTGGGCTTTGATTTTTATCAAGTGGCAGTTTGACTTAGCAAGCCTGATGACATGGCATCATTAGGGGGAGGTCACTGTAGCTAACGACTTGAGGTGTTACATAATCTTCCCATTTCTGAAATTTCATTGTTAAATGATTGGGGAATATATCACACTATCCATTAGTTCAGTCAAGCTCACCACAAGTCCACACATTATTGCCAATTGAGTAAGTCTTATTGGTGGGGAGAATAGGCTATGTGTGTGTGTGTTAGAGAGAGAGAGAGAGAGAGAGAGGGAGAGAGAGTGAGGAAGAGGGAGGGGGAGAGTGTGTGTGTGTGAGGATTTGATGGTAAAAAAGGTCACCAATATTGTAATATTGAACTCTTAAAGTTAATGTGGCCCCGTTGCAACACACGGGCAATCTTCTAGTTACCTTGGATCTTCAGTGACCGTTCTACCCGGAGTGAATAATCCAACAAGTCTTGAAGCCATAGCATGTCATGAGTCATATGGTGATTGCAAACTGATTGTGGACGCTATCAAAAAAGGGTTAGGAGGCCCGCATATCACAATTGTGAAGGAGATAGATATAAGGAGAGCAAGTTTTGTTAGCTGTGATTTTATGTTCGAAGGCCGAGGTTCAAACTAGGAGGCACACAATCCTGTAATTTTTTCTGTTTTTTCTTCCTCAGGGTCGCCACTTGTGGCTTCTACATCCACATGAACCCCTTTGTATCCCTATGAGTTTTGCTTCAAATTAAAGTCAGGGGATCCCTAAAAAAAAGATTCCCCCCTTTTCTTCTTTCCTTATTTCTCTATTGTTTCTTTACTTTAAGAACTGTTCACGAATCTCAAATTCAAAAATGATTGCAATTTCAAAAATAGCTCTTAATTTAAAAAATTGTTCATGAATTTGAAAAAAATATTACTGACTTAAAAAATTGTTCACTAGTATGAAAAATGTATGAGATTTTATAAAGAGTAGAATGAAACAAGTCCTAAAACTACTTAAGGTGTGCTAGTTTAGTCCTATAGCTTCAAAACTGCAGTTTTGGGTGCTAAAACTATTGGAGCTGTGCCAGTTTAGTCCTATAACTTTGGAAGTGCAGTTTTGGGTCCCGAAACTATGTAAGTTTGTTCATATCAGGCCCTAAGCTTGCATGGCCAGGACATGCCCCCCGTGTTTTTTTCATTTTTCTTTTATTTCATTTTTCCTTTGATTTTTCTTTGTTTTTGTCCAACTTTCGGCTTTTACTTTGTTATTTTATTTTTCTTTGTTTTTTCACTGTATTCTTTATATACTTTGATTTTCTTTTGTTTCATTCTTGCGTTTTTTCATGCAGTTTGATTTTTATTTGCTTTGTCTTTGTTTATTTGTTGTTTTTAGTTGGATTTCTTTTTTAACACATGTCCACTTTTTCTTAGTATACAATATACATTTTCAGTGCACACGTAAAATGTTTATTGGCACGCTTTGGTCGTTTTTCAAATAAACGATGTACATTTGTTTAAAATACATGTTTTCACCACTTCTTTAAATACACAACTTACATTTTTAAAAAATACAAGTTTTGATCACTTTCCTAAATACATGGTAATAATACACGTTCTACATTTTCTTAATGACAATAAACATTGTTTTAAATTATACAAACACTTGGACATGTTTTCCACAAACGTGGCTATACTTCTTCAAAATGTCATGTCATATTTCTAATGAGATATTTTATTTACCTACAAGAACATTGCTTTATATTTTATAAACATGTTTTAAAATGCCATGAACATTTTTTTGAATCGCTTTAATTTTTCTTTCAAATGTCATGTACATTTATAATGGTACAAAATATATTTTTCCCAACATGCAAACATTTGTTAACATTGTATACACTTTTTTTGAAAATGTCAAAACGCATTTCTCAAACTCGCGATTTTTTAATGTACAAAACTTTCTTTTGAATTACGCACACATTGTTTTACATTGTATCAACATTTTAAGTGACACATACATTTTTTTAATGTGTTAATTTTTTAGATGGCACAAAACATTTTTTGTACGTGTGATTAGCATTTTCCTATTTATACCTCTCCAATGTATCTATTTTTTATTGTTTCATGTCATTATATTATCGATCTTGGATGCTTTATATTTATTTTTATGTCATTCTTTGGGACTAACCTATTAACCCAGTGCCTAGTGTCAGTTATTGTTTTCTGCTTGATTTTGTTTTTCAGAAAATCAATACCAAACGGAGTCCAAATGGTACAAAAAGTTTATGATTTTTTTTATAAAAGAGACCCTAGAAGTTTCGGGAGGAGGTGAGATGACAAACAAGGAGACGACAAGGCAACTGGCGCGCCCTGTTACCTTGTGGGCCCCACATGGCTCCTTCTGACCTAATACCACTTCTATAAATTCTCAAATATTGGGAAACCTCCAGAGAGCCACCCGAAACACTCATTCTGCCACTGCAAGCTTTTGTCCTTCCGTGATCCCATGTGGAGGGCTTTCCCGGTACTCTGTGAGAGGGTGGGGGTCGATCATGGAGAGCTTCTACATCATCCTTGCCGCCTTTCAATGATGCATGAGTAGTTCACCATAGATCTACGGGTCTATAGCTAGTAGTTAGATGACTTCTTCTTTTTTTGTCTTCAATATCATGTTCTTCTCGATGTGTTTGAAGTTCTATCCGATGTAATCTTATTTTGGGGTGTGTTTGTTGGAATCCGATAAATTATGTGTTTATGATCAGATTATTCATTGAAAGTAATTGAGTCTTTTCCAAACTTTATTATGCATGATTACATCTTCAATCTATCTATTTGGTTCGCCCAACTAGATTGATTTACCTTCAGTGGAAGAGGTGCTTTGTAGTGGGTTCAATCTTGTTCTCACCCAGTGACGGAAGGGGTAGAGAGGCACGTATTGTATTGTTGCTACTAAAGATAAAACATCAGGGTTTATTCATATTAATTGGGTTTACTTTGTCTCCATCATGTCATTTTGCTTGAGATGCTACTCTGTTGTCATGAACTTAATACCATAGATGCATGATGAATAACGATTGATTGGTGGAGTAATAGTAGTAGACGTAGGCAGAAGTCGGTCTACTTGTCACGGACGTGATGCCTATATGTGTGATAATTGCCATGAATGCGTCATAACTATGCACTTTTCTATCAATTGTCCAACAATAATTTGTTTACCCACCGTATGCTATATGCTTGAGAGAGAAGTCTCTGGTGAAAACTATGGCCCATGAATCTACCTTAATCATATTATAAAAACCAAAAAGGCAATTTATTTACTTTTATTTTGTTTTGCAATTTATCTATCTACCACTAGAAGATTTGATTCTTATAGGTAACAAGTTCAACAGGATTGACAACCATCTTGCCCGTGTTGGGTGCAAGTATTTGCTTTGGCTTTGTGTGATTCTCTTATTGATTCGATAAATTTTGGTTCTCGTTGTGGGAAATACTTATCTATACTGTACTGCTCCACCATTCCTCTTCGGGGAAAATCTCAACGCAGCTCACAAATAGCACATATACATGTATAGCATTTTCAAATACATGAATACCATCTTTGCAAATATTTTATATAGTGTTTTTAGTAATAGATATATTTAGATTATTATAAAATATAAATAATAGTAAAAAATAAAGCGAAAGACGTAAACAAAAATGTGAAGAACAAACATAGTTACATAGGTGACATCAGCATGAGGCGTCCCACGTGGTTACTGGGCAATGGCTCCATGCAAGCGACTTTGCATCAGGAACCGCTATAGGCCGCACATAGCCGCACCCTAGGATCCGCAGTCTCGCTTTATGCGAGATGAATGATGCCCTCGCCTTGAGGACACCCTAAATTGGGTTGGCCGGTGCTCATATTTTTTTTATTTTTACATCTATATTTTTAGAAATATTATAAATTCATATATTTCTAAAAAATAATGTACTTGGATTTTTCAAAACTGTTGAGCATAAATATTAAAATGTTAACACGGTGTGACTTTTGGTTAGTGTAGTTTTAATAAAATGTTGATAGCATTTTTGAAACTTTTACGCACTTCAAAAGAATTCACATGTCATTTTTTTTAATGTTGCACAATGTAAAAACTGTGTATGCAATTCAAAATAGTTGTCTCAGACCATTCAAAAAAAATGTATGTTGCATTTAAAAATGTTCGCACATTTCAAAATATGCTTTTGACATTTTAATAAATGTATGGTTTTTGAATGAGAAAGTATGCTTGTATTCAAATCACGAAATAATACAAGGTCCTTGACCCATACATTGTAGGACCTTGAAGTATGTCTAGAGGGGGTGATTAGACTACTTGACCAATTAAAAACTTAACCTTTTCCCAATTTTAGAGTTTGACAGATTTTAGCAATCTTTGGACAAGTCAAGCAATCATCACACAAGCAAGCATGCAAAGAGTATATAGGCAGCGGAAATTAAAGCATACAACTTGCAAGAAAGTAAAGGGAAGGGTTTGGAGGATTCAAACGCAATTGGAGACACGGATGTTTTTGTCATGGTTCCGATAGGTGGTGCTATCGTACATCCACGTTGATGGAGACTTCAACCCACGAAGGGTAACGGTTGCGCGAGTCCACGGAGGGCTCCACCCACGAAGGGTCCACGAAGAAGCAACCTTGTCTATCCCACCATGGCCGTCGCCCACGAAGTACTTGCCTCACTAGCGGTAGATCTTCACGAAGTAGGCGATCTCCTTGCCCTTACAAACTCCTTGGTTCAACTCCACAATCTTGTCGAAGGCTCCCAAGTGACACCTAGCCAATCTAGGAGACACCACTCTCCAAGAAGTAACAAATGGTGCGTTGATGATGAACTCCTTACTCTTGTGCTTCAAATGATAGTCTCCCCAACACTCAACCCTCTCTCATAGGATTTGGATCTGGTGGAAAGAAGATTTGAGTGGAAAGCAACTTGGGGAAGGCTAGAGATCAAGATTCATATGGTAGGAATGGAATATCTTGGTCTCAACACATGAGTAGGTGGTTCTCTCTCAGAACTGGTAAGTTGGAAGTGTAGGTTTGTTCTGATGGCTCTCCCCACGAATGAAGAGGAGGTGGAGGGGTATATATAGCCTCCACACAAAATCTAACCGTTACACACAATTTACCAATCTCGGTGGGACCGAATCAACAAACTCGGTCAGACTGATTTAGTAAACCTAGTGACCGTTAAGATTTTCGGTGGGACCGACATGCAACTCGGTAGGACCGATATGGTTAGGGTTAGGGCATAACGTAATCTCGGTGAGACCGATTACACAAACTCGGTGAGACCGATTTTGGTAATTAGCTAACCAGAGAGTTGGTCAGGTAAACTCGGTGGGACCGATTCGCTCTTTTCGGTGAGACCGAAATGTTACAAAAAGGAAACAAAGAGTTTACATTGCAATCTCGGTGGGACCGATCGCTCACTTCGGTTAGACCGAAACGTTACAAAGGGAAACAGAGAGATTACAATCCCATCTCGGTGAGACCGAGATCCCTATCGGTGAGACCGATTTGCCTAGGGTTTGTGGTAGTGGCTATGACATTTGAACTCGGTGGCGCCGGATAGAAAGTATTGGTGGGACCGATATTGACTTTAGGTTTAGGTCATATGAGGATGTGAGTAAGTAGTTGAGGGTATTTGGAGCATATCACTAAGCACATGAAGCAAGAGGCTCATTAAGCAACACCTTATCCCTCCTTGATAGTATTGGCTTTTCCTATAGACTCAATGTGATCTTGGATCACTAAAATGTAAAATGAAGAGTCTTGAGCTTTTGAGATTGAGCCAATCCTTTGTCCTTGATATTTTGAGGGATCCACTTTCATCATCCATGCCATGCCATTCATTGAGCTTTCCTGAAATATTTGTCTTGGAATAGCATTAGCTCAATGAGCTATATGTTGTTATGAATTACCAAAACCACCTAGGGATAGTTGCACTTTCAATCTCCCCCTTTTTGGTAATTGATGACAACATATAGATCAAAGCTTCGACAAATAATAATAAGATTGAAAAACATCGTCGCTTTGAGAAGTATGTGATAAGCAAGAGCTCCCCCTAAATTTGTGCATAGTTTAAGATTTGCTTTGGACTGCAAATGCACAAGGAATTAGGCTCATGGGTTACTCTTCCATGTCACATACATCTTGGTGGAGCGCTCAAAATAATAAAGATTGAATACATGCACTCATCACCAAGCAAAGTGAATGATCATATAAGGATAGGTAAGATAATATCATCAAACATGCATAAGTGTAGCTTATGATCAAACACATGATCATCAATGTCTCATAGGTAATTGCATAGTATCTCAAGCAATCAAAAGCAAACAAAGTTCAACCAAGAAGACAAGAGAGAACAAAAGCAACACTCTCTCTCTCTCTCTCTTGAAGCCTATGATCTATACATTTTTCTCCCCCTTTGGCAACAAGTTACCAAAAAGTTCATAGAAAATGCATAGTGCTAGATCGACTCTCAGGCTTGGTCTTCAGGTGGTGGTGTCCGGATAACTCCAAGAACGAAGGCTTCAGTTGATGTAGATGGAGCTGGAGGAGTTGGTGCTGGAGCTGGTTGCCCTGGAGCTGTAGCAGCTGTAGCTGGTGCAGATGATGTGGCTCTAGTGTCTGTCACAGGCACTGCAGCTGACCTCTGAGCTCTAGGCACTCTGGCAAATGCATCAGTGGTTGTCTTGCCCTTCCTCTCCTGCATGTCATCCTGAAGCTGCTCCACAACTGACTGAATGTCAGTTACTTTGACATCTAGATCATAGAATTTTTGTTCCATGATTCTTTCCAGGCTCTCCTGGTTTTGAATTAGGGTGTCCATCCCCTTCTCAACCCTCAGTGTTGATGCTATCAAGTAACCAAGCTGCTCCTGCTTGTTCTTCAAAAAGTACTCAGATGCCTCCTCTTGAGTTGGCATCTTGGCAGCCTTCTCTTTCCTTGCTTTCTCCTTCTTCTCTTGAGCTTGCACTGATGATGGTTCATTCTCATTCATGACAACTTGATTGTCCTCAAAGTCTGGATAGAGAGCAAAATGTTCTTTATCCAACTGATATTTTCCTGTGCCCATCTTTGAGTTAATCAACTCCTGAATCTGTGGGGCATTCTGGTCTGCTGCAGTCCTTTTGATAGTTTCAACTATGAGGCTCATGACCTTGAATTTCTGTGGCACATCAAATACATGTAGCAAGTTAATTGCATGCCCTCTAATCATGTTGTGGTCACCTGGTTTGGGCAAAAGAGTGTGCCTTAAGATCCAGTTGATCGTAGGCAGCCCTGATAAAAGAAAATGAACTGATCCAAACTTGAAAATCTCAAATGCATCATCAGGGATCTCCTTGTACATATGTGACATTGAATTATGATCCATTTTCTTGTTGGCATAAATGTCCAAGTCATCTTCACTCTCCTTTGGGGCATTGATCAGATTGGCCCATTCCTCAATGGTTGACTGGTATCTTGTTCCTTCAGACATCCAAACTATCCCCCCATCTGGATAGAAATGTGCTGTGGAGTAGAATTGCATAATGAGCTCATCATTCCAGTTGGTGAGCTTCTGCCCAAGAAAATCTGCAACTCCACAAGCAATGAAACTGTCTTGCACTCTAGGATAGTGTTCCTCATTCTCTTTCATGTAGGTCCAGTCGACCCACCTCATATCACACACTATGGGCTTCTTGTCCAACAAGATTGTCTCATAGAAGTCCTGCTGCTCCTTGGTATGGAACCTGTAATCTACATCAGTCCTTCTCCTGGTGGCATATGGATCTGACAATCTCCATAGCCTCAACCCTGCATCCTTCCTTAGCTTCATATTTTCAGCCACTGGATGAGCATCATTGTGGTTTGGAATCTTGGGTTTGAGATTCCTTAAGATCTGCCCTTCTTCATCTTCCTCAGCAGCAACCTCAGGCATTGGGGCCTTGTTCTTCTCAGCTGCTGGTATACTCCTGGTATTCCTCTTTGGTGCAATCTTGGGCTTGGGGGCAGCTTTGGGTGCTTCTTTGGGCTTTGATGTTGCAGCCCCTGACTTTATAGCATCACCCATAAGCTTTTGTGCCTTGGGTGCTGGTTCACCAACCTCTTCTTCTTCCATTATGGAAGGTTGACCAACAACTCTGGCCATGGTCTTCTTGACCCTTTCCTTCCTTTTCTTTCCTTCTGCAGCTGGCTCTTTGGGATCAGGCTTTTCAGGTACTTGTGTTGATCCTCTGGCTTTGGACATTGGTTGTCTTCCTGCAGGCCTTTTGATCATCATGCCTGGCTTTACTGCAGTTGAGCTGTACTCCCTCTTGAGCACTACCTTCTTGGAAGTAGCCTCATCTTCAGCCGCCACATAGTCCTCATCCTTTGAGTCTGAGGTTCTTTTCCTTCTTGCTCTTGTGGCTGCTTTGGGCAAATTGCTAGGAGTACTTCTGCTGCCTTCATCTGAAGAAATTGAGGGACTAATGCCCTCACTCATGTGAATCTGCTATGCTAACTTGTTCTGACTATCACTTTGGTCTGACATGCTGCAAATCACTGACTGCTGACCCTGTGAATAGTTATAGTTGAGATAGAGTGGATGAGCATCACAAAATGCAGAGATTTTTGCAAAAGAATGATTCAAAAAACTTAGTTTTAGTTTCCACAGAAAGCATTTCGGATCTACCAATTTTCAAACTCAGTGATACCGAAGCACTTTTGGAACCTAAACTAGTGAACTCGGTCAGACCGAGTCACAGTTCGGTGGCACCGAGACTGCTAGGGTTTCACAAAGTCCTGAACTCGGTCACACCGATTTGTAATTCTTGGTCGGACCGAGACTTACTAGTGCAATGGCGTTAGCCAAATCGGTGGGACCGAGTTTTTCAACTCGGTGGGTTCGAGATGGTTTCGGCGAAAACCTAACCCTAAATTTTCGAATCACACCTATTCTAAGGATTGTGTTGACTCGATAGGATTGTTTCAATCATGGCAAGATGCATTACGGACACAATTGTTGGGGAACGTAGCAGAAATTCAAAAATTTTCCTACGTGTCACCAAGATCTATCTATGGAGAGACCAGCAACGAGTAGAAAGAGAGTGCATCTACATACCCTTGTAGATCGCTAAGCGGAAGCGTTCAAGTGAACGGGGTTGATGGAGTCGTACTCGTCGTGATTCAGATCACCGATGATCAAGTGCCGAACGCACGGCACCTCCGCGTTCAACACACGTACAGCCCGGTGACGTCTCCCACGCCTTGATCCAGCAAGGAGAGAGGGAGAGGTTGAGGAAGACTCCATCCAGCAGCAGCACAACGGCGTGGTGGTGATGGAGGAGCGTGGCAATCCCGCAGGGCTTCGCCAAGCACCATGGGAGAAGAGGAGGAGGGAGAGGGGCAGGGTTGCACCAACGAGAGATCAAATCGCGTGTTATGGGCAGCCCCTAGGCCTCATATATATAGGGGAAGGGGAGGGCTGCGCCCCCTTTAGGGTTTCCCACCCCAAGGGGCGGCGGCCAGCCTCTAGATGGCATCTGGTGCGGCAGCCAAGAGGGGGGGGGAGGAGTCCAACTTCCCCAAGGCACCTCGGAGGTGCCTTCCCCTTTGAGGACTCTTCCCTCTAGGGTTCCCTAGGCGCATGGGCCTCTTGGGGCTGGTGCCCTTGGCCCATGTAGGCCAAGGCGCACCCCCTACAGCCCATGTGGCCCCCGGGGCAGGTGGCCCCACCCTGGTGGGCCCCCGGGACCCTTCCGGTGGTCCCGGTACAATACCGATAAACCCCGAAACTCTTCCGGTGGCCAAAACAGGACTTCCCATATATAAATCTTTACCTCCGGACCATTCCGGAACTCCTCGTGACGTCCGGGATCTCATCCGGGACTCCGAACAACATTCGGTAACCACACACAAGCTTCCTTTATAACCCTAGCGTCATCGAACCTTAAGTGTGTAGACCCTACGGGTTCGGGAGACATGCAGACATGACCGAGACGTTCTCCGGTCAATAACCAACAGCGGGATCTGGATACCCATGTTGGCTCCCACATGTTCCACGATGATCTCATCGGATGAACCACGATGTCAAGGACTTAATCAATCCCGTATTCAATTCCCTTTGTCTAGTGGTATTTTACTTGCCCGAGATTCGATCGTTGGTATACCGATACCTTGTTCAATCTCGTTACCGGCAAGTCACTTTACTCGTTCCGTAACACATCATCCCGTGATCAACTCCTTGGTCACATTGCGCATATGATGATGTCCTACCGAGTGGGCCCAGAGATACCTCTCCGTTTACACGGAGTGACAAATCCCAGTCTCGATCCGCATAAAACAATAGATACTTTCGGAGATACCTGTAGTGCACCTTTATAGTCACCCAGTTACGTTGTGACGTTTGATACACCCAAAGCACTCCTACGGTATCCAGGAGTTACACGATCTCATGGTCAAAGGAAGAGATACTTGACATTGGCAAAGCTCTAGCAAACGAACTACACGATCTTTGTGCTAGTCTTAGGATTGGGTCTTGTCCATCACATCATTCTCCTAATGATGTGATCCCGTTTATCAACGACATCCAATGTCCATAGCCAGGAAACCATGACTATCTGTTGATCACAACGAGCTAGTCAACTAGAGGCTCACTAGGGACATATTGTGGTCTATGTATTCACACGTGTATTACGATTTCCGGATAATACAGTTATAGCATGAATAAAAGACAATTATCATGAACAAGGAAATATAATAATAATACTTTTATTATTGCCTCTAGGGAATATTTCCAACAGTCTCCCACTTGCACTAGAGTCAATAATCTAGTTCACATCGCCATGTGATTAACACTCACAGGTCACATCGCCATGTGACTAATACCCAAGAGTTTACTAGAGTCAGTAGTCTAGTTCACATCACTATGTGATTAACACTCAATGAGTTTTATGTTTGATCATGTTGCTTGTGAGAGAGGTTTTAGTCAACGGGTCTGAACCTTTCAGATCTGTGTGTGCTTTACAAATCTCTATGTCATCTCCTAGATGCAGCTACCACGCTCTATTTGGACCTATTCCAAATAACTGTTCTACTTGGAGCTATTCTAAATTATTGCTCCATTATATGTATCCGGTCTCTCTACTCAGAGCTATCCGGATAGGTGTCAAGCTTGCATCGACATAACCCTTTACGACGAACTCTTTTACCACCTCCATAATCGAGAAAAATTCCTTAGTCCACTAGTTACTAAGGATAACTTTGACCGCTGTCCTGTGAGCCACTCTTGGATCACTCTTGTACCCCTTGACTGACTCATGGCAAGGCACACTTCAGGTGCGGTACACAGCATAGCATACTGAAGAGCCTACGTCTTAAGCATAGGGGACGACCTTCGTCTTTTCTCTCTATTCTGCCGTGGTCGAGCTTTAAGTCTTAACTTCGTACCTTACAATTCAGGCAAGAACTTCTTCTTTGACTGGTCCATCTTGAACACCTTCAAGATCATGTCAAGGTATGTGCTCATTTTGAAAGTATCATTAAGCATCTTGATCTATCCTTATAGATCTCGATGCTCAATGTTCAAGTAGCTTAATCCAGGTTTTCTATTGAAAAACACCTTTCAAATAACCCTATATGCTTTCTAGAAATTCTACATCATCTCTGATCATCAATATGTCAACAACATATACTCATCAGAAATTCTATAGTGCTCCCACTCACTTCTTTGGAAATACAAGTTTCTCATAAACTTTGTACAAACCCAAAATCTTTGATCATCTCATCAAAGTGTACATTCCAACTCCGAGATGCTTACTCCAGTCCTTAGAAGGATCGCTGGAGCTAGCATACCTTTTAGCATCCTTAGGATTGACAGAAACTTTTCTGATTGTATCACATACAACCTTTCCTTACAAAAACTGGTAAGGAAACTTGTCTTGACATCCATCTGCCAGATTTCATAAATGCAGCCAATGCTAACATGAATCCGACGGACTTTAAGCATCGCTACGGATGAGAAAATCTCATTGTAGTCAACTCCTTGAACTTGTCGGAAAACATCTTAACGACAAGTCGAGCTTTCTTAATGGTGACATTTACCATCATTGTCCGTCTTCCTTTTGAAAAGATCCATTTATCTCAATGGATTGTCGATCATCGGGCAAGTCCATCAAAGTCCATGCTTTGTTCTGATATATGGATACTATCTCGGATTTCATGGCTTCTAACCATTTGTCAGAATTCGGGCCCACCATCGCTTCTCCATAGCTCGTAGGTTCATTGTTGTCTAGCAACATGACCTTCAAGACAGGATCACCTTACCACTCTGAAGTAGTACGTGTCCTTGTCGTCCTACGAGGTTTGGTAGTGACTTGATCCGAAGTTTCATGATCAATATCATAAGCTTCCACTTCAATTGGTGTAGTTGCCACAGGAACAACTTCCTGTGCCCTGCCACACACTAGTTGAAGAGACGGTTCAATAACCTCATCAAGTCTCCACCATCCTCCCACTCAACTCTTTCGAGAGAAACCTTTCCTCGAGAAAGGACCCGATTCAAGAAACAATCCATATTGCTTTCGGATAT
This sequence comes from Triticum dicoccoides, assembly GCF_002162155.2. Lineage (NCBI taxonomy): Eukaryota > Viridiplantae > Streptophyta > Magnoliopsida > Poales > Poaceae > Triticum > Triticum dicoccoides. Next base: position 523,319,460 of record NC_041381.1, on the reverse strand, counting down.
GGATTAGGAGGTATACCCAACTGTTTTGGGTTTCCTATGAAGATGCATTTTATCCGCTTTGGGTTCGAGCTTATCAACCTGAAACTTTTTCATATAAGCGTCGCAGCCCCAAACTTTTAAGAAACGACAACTTAGGTTTCTCTAAACCATAATTCATACGGTGTCATCTCAACGAAATTACGTGGTGCCCTATTTAAAGTGAATGTGCTTGTCTCTAATGCCTAACCCATGAACAATAGTGGTAATTCGATAAGAGACATCATGGTACGCACCATATCCAATAGGGTGCAACTATGATGTTTGGACACACCATCATACTATGGTGTTCCAGGCGGTATTAATTATGAAACAATTTCCACAATGTCTTAATTGTGTGCCAAAACTCGTAACTCAGATATTCATCTCTATGATCGTATCATAGACATTTTATCCTCTTGTCACAATGATCTTCTACTTCACTCTGAAATTACTTGAACCATTCAATAATTCAGACTTGTGTTTCATCAAGTAAATATTCTCAACATCTACTCGAATCATCTATGAAGTAAGATCATAACGATATTCACTGCACGCCTCAGCACTCATTGGACTACACACATCAAAATGTGTTACTTCCAACAAGTTGCTATCTTGTTCCATCTTACTGAAACCGAGGCTTTTCAGTCATCTTGCCCATGTGGTATGATTTGCATATCTCAAGTGATTCAAAATCAAGTGAGTTCAAACGGTCCATTTGCATGGAGTTTCTTCATGCATATACACCAATAGACATGGTTCGCATGTCTCACACTTTTCAAAAACGAGTGAGTCCAAAGATCCATCAACATGGAGCTTCTTCATGCGTTTTATACCAATATGACTTACATGGCAGTGCCACAAGCAAGTGGTACTATCATTACTATCTTATATCTTTTGGCATGAAAATGTGTATCACTACGATCGAGATTCAATGAACCATTCAGGTTTAATACTAATCTTGATGGTAGAGGGAGCGTGCGATGTTTGATCACATCAAACTTGGAAACACTTCCAACATATATCGTCAGCTCACCTTTAGCTAGTCTTCGTTTATTCCGTAGCTTTTATTTGGAGTTACTAACACTTAGCAACCGAACCGGTATCTTATACCCTGGTGCTACTAGGAATACTAGTAAAGTACACATTAACATAATGTATATCCAATATACTTCTATCGACCTTGCCAGCCTTCTCATCTACCAAGTATCTAGGGTAATTCTGCTCTAGTGACTGTTCCCCTTATTACAGAAGCACTTAGTCTCGGGTTTGGGTTCAACCTTGGGTTTCTTCACTAGAGCAGCAGCTGATTTGCCGTTTCATGAAGTATCCCTTCTTGCCCTTGCCCTTCTTGAAACTAGTGGTTTCACCAACCATCAACAATTGATGCTCCTTCTTGATTTCTACTTTCGCGGTGTCAAAACATCGCGAATACCTCAAGGATCATCATATCTATCCCTGATATGTTATAGTTCATCACGAAGCTCTAGCAGCTTGGTGGCACTGACTTTGGAGAAACATCACTATCTCATCTGGAAGATCAACTCCCACTTGATTCAAGTGATTGTTGCACTCAGACAATCTGAGCACAAGCTCAACAATTGAGCTTCTCTCCTTAGTTTGCAGGCTAAGAAAATCGTCGGAGGTCTCATACCTCTTGACGTGGGCACGAGCCTGAAATCCCAATTTCAGCCCTCGAAACATCTCATATGTTCCGCGACGTTTCGAAAAACGTCTTTGGTGCCTCTACTCTAAACCATTTAACTGAACTATCACGTAGTTATCAAAACGTGTATGTTCGATGTTCGAAACATCCACAAACGACGTTTGGGGTTCAGCACACTGAGCGGTGCATTAAGGACATAAGCTTTCTACTGATCGCATAATTGCTACTATCAACTTTCAACTATAATTTCTCTAGGAACATATCTAAAACAGTAGAACTATAGCGCGAACTACGACATAATTTGCAAAAGGTCTTTTGACTATGTTCAGGATAATTAAGTTCATCTTATGAACTCCCACTCAGATAGACATCCCTCTGGTCATCTAAGTGATCACATGATCCGAGTCAACTAGGCCGTGTCCGATCATCACGTGAGACGGACTAGTTAATGTCGGTGAACATCTTCATGTTGATCGTATCTGCTATACGACTCATGCTCGACCTTTCGGTCTCCGTGTTCCGAGGCCATGTCTGCACATGCTAGGCTCGTCAAGTTAACCCTAAGTGTTTTCGCTGTGTAAAACTGTCTTACACCCGTTGTATGTGAACGTAAGAATCCATCACACCCGATCATCACGTGGTGCTTAGAAGCGACGAACTGTAGCAACGGTGCACAGTTAGGGGAGAACACTTCTTGAAATTTTGTAAGGGATCATCTTATTTACTACCGTCGTCCTAAGTAAACAAGATGCATAAACATGATAAACATCACATGCAATCAAATAGAGTAGTGACATGATATGGCCAATATCATATAGCTCCTTTGATCTTCATCTTCGGGGCTCCATGATCATCTTGTCACCGGCATGACACCATGATCTCCATCATCATGATCTCCATCATCGTGTCTTCATGAAGTCGTCACGCCAACGACTACTTCTACTTCTATGGCTAAAGCGTTTAGCAATAAAGTAAAGTAAGTTACATGGCGTTCTTCAATGACACGCAGGTCATACAAAAAATAAAGACAACTCCTATGGCTCCTGCCGGTTGTCATACTCATCGACATGCAAGTTGTGAATCCTATTACAAGAACATGATCAATCTCATACATCACATATCATTCATCACATTCTTCTTGGCCATATCACATCACATAGCATACCCTGCAAAAACAAGTTAGACGTCCTCTAATTGTTGTTGCATGTTTTACGTGGCTGCTATGGGTTTCTAGCAAGAACGTTTCTTACCTACGCAAGACCACAACGTGATATGCCAATTGCTATTTACCCTTCATAAGGACCCTTTTCATCGAATCCGTTCCGACTAAAGTGGGAGAGACTGGCACCCGCTAGCCACCTTATGCACCAAGTGCATGTCAATCGGTGGAACCTGTCTCACGTAAGAGTACGTGTAAGGTCGGTCCGGGCCGCTTCATCCCACAATACCGTCGAAAGAAGATTGGACTAGTAACGGTAAGCATATTGAACAACATCAACGCCCACAACTACTTTGTGTTCTACTCGTGCAAAGAATCTACGCAATAGACCTAGCTCTTATACCACTGTAGGGGAACGTAGCAGAAATTCAAAATTTTCCTACGTGTCACCAAGATCTATCTATGGAGAGACCAGCAACGAGTAGAAAGAGAGTGCATCTACATACCCTTGTAAATTGCTAAGCGGAAGCGTTCAAGTGAACGGGGTTGATGGAGTCGTACTCGTCGTGATTCAAATCACCGATGATCCTAGTGCCGAACGGACGGCACCTCCGCGTTCAACACACGTACAGCCCGGTGACGTCTCCCACGCCTTGATCCAGCAAGGAGAGAGGGAGAGGTTGAGGAAGACTCCATCCAACAGCAGCACAACGGCGTGGTGGTGGTGGAGGAGCGTGGCAATCCAGCAGGGCTTCGCCAAGCACCATGGGAGAGGAGGAGTAGGGAGAGAGGTAGGGCTGTGCCAGAACTTCGTGTATAGCTCCCATGCGCCTCCCCACTATATATAGGGGTGGAGGGGCTGGTTTCTTGCCCTCCAAGTCCATTGGGGCGTTGGCCAAGGTGGGAGGAAAGAAATCTCATTATTTCCTTCCCCACCGATTGTTATCCCCCCTTTTTAGGGATCTTGATCTTATCCCTTCGGGATATGATCTTATTCCTTCTAAGGGGGGATCTTGGTGCGCCTTGACCAGGGGTGTGGGGCCTTGCCCCCACTACCCACGTCCATGTGGGTCCCCCCATGCAGGTGGGCCCCACTCCGGAACCTTCTAGAACCTTCCCGGTACAATACCGAAAAATCCCGAACATTTTCCGGTGGCCAAAATAGGACTTCCCATATATAAATCTTTACCTCCGGACCATTCCGGGACTCCTCGTGACGTCCGGGATCTCATCCGGGACTCCGAACAACATTTGGTAACCACATACAAACTTCCTTTATAACCCTAGCGTCATCGAACCTTAAGTGTGTAGACCCTACGGGTTCGGGAGACATGTAGACATGACCGAGATGTTCTCCGGTCAATAACCAACAGCGGGATCTGGATACCCATGATGGCTCCCACATGTTCCATGATGATCTCATCGGATGAACCACAATGTCAAGGACTTAATCAATCCCGTATTCAATTCCCTTTGTCTATCGGTATGTTACTTGCCCGAGATTCGATCGTCGGTATCCAATACCTTGTTCAATCTCGTTACCGGCAAGTCACTTTACTCGTTCCGTAACACATCATCCCGTGATCAACTCCTTGGTCACATTGCGCATATGATGATGTCCTACCGAGTGGGCCCAGAGATACCTCTCCGTTTACACGGAGTGACAAATCCCAGTCTCGATCCGCATAAAACAATAGATACTTTCGGAGATACCTGTAGTGCACCTTTATAGTCACCCAGTTACGTTGTGACGTTTGATACACCCAAAGCACTCCTACGGTATCCAGGAGTTACACGATCTCATGGTCAAAGGAAGAGATACTTGACATTGGCAAAGCTCTAGCAAACGAACTACACGATCTTTGTGCTAGTCTTAGGATTGGGTCTTGTCCATCACATCATTCTCCTAATGATGTGATCCCGTTATCAACAACATCCAATGTCCATAGCCAGGAAACCATGACTATCTGTTGATCACAACGAGCTAGTCAACTAGAGGCTCACTAGGGACATATTGTGGTCTATGTATTCACACGTGTATTACGATTTCCGGATAATACAGTTATAGCATGAATAAAAGACAATTATCATGAACAAGGAAATATAATAATAATACTTTTATTATTGCCTCTAGGGCATATTTCCAACATTTTGGACACCGGAAGAGTTTCGGGGTTTATCGGTATTGTACCGGGACCACCGGAAGGGTCCCGGGGGCCCACCAGGGTGGGGCCACCTGCCCCGGGGGCCACATGGGCTGTAGGGGGTGCGCCTTGGCCTACATGGGCCAAGGGCACCAGCCCCAAGAGGCCCATGCGCCTAGGGAACCCTAGAGGGAAGAGTCCTCAAAGGGGAAGGCACCTCCGAGGTGCCTTGGGGAGGCTGGACTCCTCCCCCCCTCTTGGCCGCCGCACCAGATGCCATCTGGAGGCTGGCCGCTGCCCCTTGGGGTGGGAAACCCTAAAGGGGGCGCAGCCCTCCCCTTCCCCTATATATATGAGGCCTAGGGGCTGCCCATAACACGCGATTTGATCTCTCGTTGGTGCAGCCCTGCCCCTCTCCCTCCTCCTCTTCTCCCATGGTGCTTGGCGAAGCCCTGCGGGATTGCCACGCTCCTCCATCACCACCACGCCGTTGTGCTGCTGCTGGATGGAGTCTTCCTCAACCTCTCCCTCTCTCCTTGCTGGATCAAGGCGTGGGAGATGTCATCGGGCTATACGTGTGTTGAACGCGGAGGTGCCGTGCGTTCGGCACTTGATCATCGGTGATCTGAATCACGACGAGTACGACTCCATCAACCCCGTTCACTTGAACGCTTCCGCTTAGCGATCTACAAGGGTATGTAGATGCACTCTCTTTCTACTCGTTGCTGGTCTCTCCATAGATAGATCTTGGTGACACGTAGGAAAATTTTTGAATTTCTGCTACGTTCCCCAACAGTGGCATCATGAGCTAGGTCTATTACGTAGATTCTTTGCACGAGTAGAACACAAAGTAGTTGTGGGCGTTGATGTTGTTCAATATGCTTACCGTTACTAGTCCAATCTTGTTTCGACGGTATTGTGGGATGAAGCGGCCCGGACCGACCTTACACGTACTCTTACGTGAGACAGGTTCCACCGATTGACATGCACTTGGTGCATAAGGTGGCTAGCGGGTGCCAGTCTCTCCCACTTTAGTCGGAACGGATTCGATGAAAAGGGTCCTTATGAAGGGTAAATAGCAATTGGCATATCATGTTGTGGTCTTGCGTAGGTAAGAAACGTTCTTGCTAGAAACCCATAGCAGCCACGTAAAACATGCAACAACAATTAGAGGACGTCTAACTTGTTTTTGCAGGGTATGCTATGTGATGTGATATGGCCAAGAAGAATGTGATGAATGATATGTGATGTATGAGATTGATCATGTTCTTGCAATAGGATTCACGACTTGCATGTCGATGAGTATGACAACCGGCAGGAGCCATAGGAGTTGTCTTTATTTATTGTATGACCTGCGTGTCATTGAAGAACGCCATGTAAACTACTTTACTTTATTGCTAAACGCGTTAGTCATAGAAGTAGAAGTAGTCGTTGGCGTGACAACTTCATGAAGACACGATGATGGAGATCATGATGATGGAGATCATGGTGTCGTGCCGGTGACGATGATGATCATGGAGCCCCGAAGATGAAGATCAAAAGGAGAAAAATGATATTGGCCATATCATGTCACTATTTGATTGCATGTGATGTTTATCATGTTTATGCATCTTGTTTGCTTAGGACGACGGTAGTAAATAAGATGATCCCTTACAAAATTTCAAGAAGTGTTCTCCCCTAACTGTGCACCGTTGCTACGGTTCGTCGCTTCTAAGCACCATGTGATGATTGGGTGTGATGGATTCTTACGTTCACATACAACGGGTGTAAGACAGTTTTACACAGCGAAAACACTTAGGGTTAACTTGACGAGCCTAGCATGTGCAGACATGGCCTCGGAACATGGAGACCGAAAGGTCGAGCATGAGTCGTATGGTAGATACGATCAACATGAAGATGTTCACCGATGATGACTAGTCCGTCTCACGTGATGATCGGACACGGCCTAGTTGACTCGGATCATGTGATCACTTAGATGACCAGAGGGATGTCTATCTAAGTGGGAGTTCATAAGATGAACTTAATTATCCTGAAATAGTCAAAAGACCTTTTGCAAATTATGTCGTAAGCTCGCGCTTTAGTTCCACTGTTTAGATATGTTCCTAGAGAAAATATAGTTGAAAGTTGATAGTAGCGATTATGCGATCAGTAGAAAGCATATGTCCTTAATGCACCGCTCAGTGTGCTGAACCCCAACGTCGTTTGTCGATGTTGCGAACATCGGACATACACGTTTTGATAACTACGTGATAGTTCAATTAAATGGTTTAAGTAGAGGCACCAAAGACGTTTTCGAAACGTCGCGGAACATATGAGATGTTTCGAGGGCTAAAATTGGGATTTCAGGCTCGTGCCCACGTCAAGAGGTATAAGACCTCCGACGATTTTCTTAGCCTGCAAACTAAGGGAGAAAAGCTAAATCGTTGAGCTTGTGCTCAGATTGTCTGAGCACAACAATCACTTGAATCGAGTGGGAGTTGATCCTCCAGATGAGATAGTGATGTTTCCCCAAAGTCATTGCCATCAAGCTGCTAGAGCTTCGTGATTAACTATAACATATCAGGGATAGATATGATGATCCTTGAAATATTCATGATGTTTGACACCGCGAAAGTAGAAATCAAGAAGGAGCATCAATTGTTGATGGTTGGTGAAACCACTAGTTTCAAGAAGGGCAAGGGAACAAAGGGATACTTCATGAAACGGCAATTCAGCTGCTGCTCTAGTGAAGAAACCCAAGGTTGAACCCAAACCCGAGACTAAGTGCTTCTGTAATAAGGGGAACAACCACTGGAGCAGCATTACCCTAGATACTTGGTAGATGAGAAGGCTGGCAAGGTCGATAGAAGTATATTGGATATACATTATGTTAATGTGTACTTTACTAGTACTCCTAGTAGCACCAGGGTATTGGATACCGGTTCGGTTGCTAAGTGTTAGTAACTCGAAATAAAAGCTACGGAATAAAAGGAGACTAGCTAAAGGTGAGCTGACGATATATGTTGGAAGTGTTTCCAAGGTTGATATGATCAAGCATCGCACGCTCCCTCTACCACCGAGATTGGTGTTTGCGTTGAGCATAGACATGATTGGATTATGTCTATCGCAATACGGTTATTCATTTAAGGAGAATAATGGTTACTCTATTTTTGAATAATACCTTCAATGGTCTTGCACCTAAAGGAATGGTTTATTGAATCTCGGTCGTAGTGATACACATTTTCATGCCAAAAGATATAAGATAGTAATGATAGTACCACTTACTTGTGGCACTGCCATGTAAGTCATAATGGTATAAAACGCATGAAGAAGCTCCATGTTGATGGATCTTTGGACTCACTCGTTTTTGAAAAGTTTGAGACATGCGAACCATGTCTATTGGTGTATATGCATGAAGAAACTCCATGCAAATGGATCGTTCGGACTCACTTGATTTTGAATCACTTGAGATATGCAAATCATACCACATGGGCAAGATGACTGAAAAGCCTCATTTCAGTAAGATGGAAGAAGATAGCAACTTGTTGGAAGTAACACATTTTGATGTGTGCAGTAGAATGAGTGCTGAGGCATGCAGTGAATATCATTATGTTCTTACTTCACAGATGATTCGAGTAAATGTTGAGTATATTTACTTGATGAAACACAAGTCTGAATTATTGAATGGTTCAAGTAATTTCAGAGTGAAGTAGCAGATCATTGTGACAAGAGGATAAAATGTCTATGATATGATCATAGAGATGAATATCTAAGTTACGAGTTTTGGCACACAATTAAGACATTGTGGAAATTGTTTCGCAATTAATACCGCCTGGAACACCATAATGTGATGGTGTGTCCGAACATCATAGTTGCACCCTATTGGATATGGTGCGTACCATGATGTCTCTTATCGAATTACCACTATCGTTCATGGGTTAGGCATTAGAGACAACCACATTCACTTTAAATAGGGCACCACGTAATTCCGATGAGATGACACCGTATGAATTATGGTTTAGAGAAACCTAAGTTGTCGTTTCTTAAAAGTTTGTGGCTGCGACGCTTATATGAAAAAGTTTCAGGTTGATAAGCTCGAACCCAAAGCGGATAAAATGCATCTTCATAGGAAACCCAAAACAGTTGGGTATACCTCCTAATTCAGATCCGAAAGCAATATGGATTGTTTCTAGAATCGGGTCCTTTCTCGAGGAAAAGTTTCTCTCAAAAGAATTGAGTGGGAGGATGGTGGAGACTTGATGAGGTTATTGAACCGTCTCTTCAACTAGTGTGTGACAGGGCACAGGGAGTAGTTCCTGTGGCACCTACACCAATTGAAGTGGAAGCTTATGATATTGATCATGAAACTTCGGATCAAGTCACTCCCAAACCTCGTAGGATGACAAGGATGCGTACTACTTCAGAGTGGTACGTAATCCTGTCTTGAAGGTCATGTTGCTAGACAACAATGAACCTACGAGCTATGAAGAAGCGATGGTGGGCCCGGATTCCGATAAATGGCTTGAGGCCATAAAATCCGAGAGAGGATCCATGTATGAAAACAAAGTGTAGACTTTGGCAGAACGGCTCGATGGTCGTAAGGCTAATGAGTACAGATGGATTTCAAAAGGAAGACGGACAATGATGGTAAATGTCACCATTAAGAAAGCTCGACTTGTCGTTAAGATGTTTTCCGACAAGTTCAAGGAGTTGACTACGATGAGATTTTCTCACTCGTAGCGATGCTAAGAGTCTGTTGGAATTATATTAGCGATTACTGCATTATTTATGAAATCTTGCAGATAGGATGTCAAAACATTGTTTCCTCGACAATTTTAATGAGGAAAGGTTGTATGTGATACAACCGGAAGGTTTTGTCAATCCCGAAAGATGCTAATAAGTATGCAAAGCTCCAGCAATCCTTCTAAGGACTGGAGTGAGCATCTCGGAGTTGGAATGTATGCTTTGATGATGATCAAAAATTTTGGGTTTGTACAAAGTTTATGAGAAACTTGTATTTCCAAAGAAGTGAGTGGGAGCACTATAGAATTTCTGATGAGTATATGTTGTTGACATATTGTTGATCAGAAATGACGTAGAATTTCTGGAAAGCATATAGGGTTATTTTGAAAGTGTTTTTCAATGGAAAGCATGGATTAAGCTACTTGAACATTGAGCATCAAGATCTATAAGGATAGATCAAAATGCTTAATAATACTTTCAAATGAGCACATACCTTGACATGATCTTGAAGGTGTTCAAGATGGACCATTCAAAGAAGGAGTTCTTGCCTGAGTTGTAAGGTACGAAGTTAAGACTTAAAGCTCGACCACGGCAGAATAGAGAGAAAGGACGAAGGTCGTCCCCTATGCTTAAGACGTAGGCTCTTCAGTATGCTATGCTGTGTACCGCACCTGAAGTGTGCCTTGCCATGAGTCAGTCAAGGGGTACAAGAGTGATCCAAGAATGGCTCACAGGACAGCGGTCAAAGTTATCATTAGTAACTAGTGGACTAAGGAATTTTCTTGATTATGGAGGTGGTAAAAGAGTTCGTCGTAAAGGTTACGACGATGCAAGCTTGACACCTATCCGGATAGCTCTGAGTAGAGAGACCAGATACATATAATGGACCAATAATTTAGAATAGCTCCAAGTAGAACAGTTGTTTGGAATAGCTCCAAATAGAGCGTGGTAGCTGCATCTAGGAGATGACATAGAGATTTGTAAAGCACACACGGATCTGAAAGGTTCAGACCCGTTGACTAAAACCTCTCTCACAAGCAACATGATCAAACATAAAACTCATTGAGTGTTAATCACATAGTGATGTGAACTAGACTACTGACTCTAGTAAACTCTTGGGTATTAGTCACATGGCGATGTGACCTGTGAGTGTTAATCACATGGCGATGTGAACTAGATTATTGACTCTAGTGCAAGTGGGAGACTGTTGGAAATATGCCCTAGAGGCAATAATAAAAGTATTATTATTATATTTCCTTGTTCATGATAATTGTCTTTTATTCATGCTATAACTGTATTATCCGGAAATCGTAATACACGTATGAATACATAGACCACAATATGTCCCTAGTGAGCCTCTACTTGACTAGCTCGTTGTGATCAACAGATAGTCATGGTTTCCTGGCTATGGACATTGGATGTCGTTGATAACGGGATCACATCATTAGGAGAATGATGTGATGGACAAGACCCAATCCTAAGCCTAGCACAAAAGATCGTGTAGTTCGTTTGCTAGAGCTTTGCCAATGTCAAGTATCTCTTCCTTTGACCATGAGAGCGTGTAACTCCTGGATACCGTAGGAGTGCTTTGGGTGTATCAAACGTCACAACGTAACTGGGTGACTATAAAGGTGCACTACAGGTATCTCCGAAAGTATCTATTGTTTTATGCGGATCAAGACTGGGATTTGTCACTCCGTGTAAACGGAGAGGTATCTCTGGGCCCACTCGGTAGGACATCATCATATGCGCAATGTGACCAAGGAGTTGATCACGGGATGATGTGTTACGGAACGAGTAAAGTGACTTGCCGGTAACGAGATTGAACAAGGTATTGGATACCGACAATCGAATCTCGGGCAAGTAACATACCGATAGACAAAGGGAATTGAATACGGGATTGATTAAGTCCTTGACATCGTGGTTCATCCGATGAGATCATCGTGGAACATGTGGGAGCCATCATGGGTATCCAGATCCCGCTGTTGGTTATTGACCGGAGAACGTCTCGGTCATGTCTGCATGTCTCCCGAACCCGTAGGGTCTACACACTTAAGGTTCGATGACGCTAGGGTTATAAAGGAAGCTTGTATGTGGTTACCGAATGTTGTTCGGAGTCCCGGATGAGATCCCGGACGTCACGAGGAGTTCCGGAATGGTCCGGAGGTAAAGATTTATATATAGGAAGTCCTGTTTCGGCCATCGGGACAAGTTTCGGGGTCATCGGTATTGTACCGGGACCACCGGAAGGGTCCCGGGGGCCCACCGGGTGGGGCCACCTGCCCAGGGGGGCCACATGGGCTGTAGGGGGGTGCGCCTTGGCCTACATGGGCCAAGGGCACCAACCCCAAGAGGCCCATGCGCCTAGGGAACCCTAGAGGGAAGAGTCCTCGAGGGGGAAGGCACCTCCGAGGTGCCTTGGGGAGGATGGACTCCTCCCCCCCTCTTGGCCGCCGCACCAGATGCCATCTGGAGGCTAGCCGCCGCCCCTTGGGGTGGGAAACCCTAAAGGGGGCGCAGCCCTCCCCTTCCCCTATATATATGAGGCCTAGGGGCTGCCCATAACACGCGATTTGATCTCTCGTTGGTGCAGCCCTGCCCCTCTCCCTCCTCCTCTTCTCCCATGGTGCTTGGCGAAGCCCTGCGGGATTGCCACGCTCCTCCACCACCACCACGCCGTTGTGCTGCTGTTGGATGGAGTCTTCCTCAACCTCTCCCTCTCTCCTTGCTGGATCAAGGCGTGGGAGACGTCACCGGGCTGTACGTGTGTTGAACGCGGAGGTGCCGTCCGTTCGGCACTAGGATCATCGGTGATCTGAATCACGACGAGTACGACTCCATCAACCCCGTTCACTTGAACGCTTCCGCTTCGCGATCTACAAGGGTATGTAGATGCACTCTCTTTCTACTCGTTGCTGGTCTCTCCATAGATAGATCTTGGTGACACGTAGGAAAATTTTGAATTTCTGCTACGTTCCCCAACACAAAACAGGACTTCCCATATATAAATCTTTACCTCCGGACCATTCCGGAACTCCTCGTGACGTCCGGGATCTCATCCGGGACTCCGAACAACATTCGGTAACCACACACAAGCTTCCTTTATAACCCTAGCGTCATCGAACCTTAAGTGTGTAGACCCTACGGGTTCGGGAGACATGCAGACATGACCGAGACGTTCTCCGGTCAATAACCAACAGCGGGATCTGGATACCCATGTTGGCTCCCACATGTTCCACGATGATCTCATCGGATGAACCACGATGTCAAGGACTTAATCAATCCCGTATTCAATTCCCTTTGTCTAGCGGTATTTTACTTGCCCGAGATTCGATCGTCGGTATACCGATACCTTGTTCAATCTCGTTACCGGCAAGTCACTTTACTCGTTCCGTAACACATCATCCCGTGATCAACTCCTTGGTCACATTGCGCATATGATGATGTCCTACCGAGTGGGCCCAGAGATACCTCTCCGTTTACACGGAGTGACAAATCCCAGTCTCGATCCGCATAAAACAATAGATACTTTCGGAGATACCTGTAGTGCACCTTTATAGTCACCCAGTTATGTTGTGACGTTTGATACACCCAAAGCACTCCTACGGTATCCAGGAGTTACACGATCTCATGGTCAAAGGAAGAGATACTTGACATTGGCAAAGCTCTAGCAAACGAACTACACGATCTTTGTGCTAGTCTTAGGATTGGGTCTTGTCCATCACATCATTCTCCTAATGATGTGATCCCGTTATCAACGACATCCAATGTCCATAGCCAGGAAACCATGACTATCTGTTGATCACAACGAGCTAGTCAACTAGAGGCTCACTAGGGACATATTGTGGTCTATGTATTCACACGTGTATTACGATTTCCGGATAATACAGTTATAGCATGAATAAAAGACAATTATCATGAACAAGGAAATATAATAATAATACTTTTATTATTGCCTCTAGGGCATATTTCCAACAACAATGTGCTGAGAATTAGACGAGGATAGCACTGTGATCGAGTTCATACCCTAGTTCGGCGGTGAACTTGCTACGGCGGCAACGACGGAGAAGAATTCCGTTGACGGCGGCGGAGACCAGCAACAGGAGGCGGCTGGCGACGAAGTCGACGATCCATAGACCTAGTAGGCAGAGCGAGCTATGCGCGGGCGAGGAGTTTCGGAGAAAGTTTTCCAAAATTTTCCCGTGAGTATATATAGCCCGACACTGTCGGTGTGACCGAGTGGAACAACTCGGTGGCACTGAGATGCATAACTGTTAACAGTTACAGCAACTCGGTGTGACCGAAAAGTTCAAATCGGTTGCACCGAGATTGAAAACCTAGATCGACTTAGTGATCTCGGTAGGACCGAAATGGAGGAATCGGTCAGACCGAAAATCACAAAGAAGTTTTGGAAGTTTAAGTCTATGACGAATCGGGGACTCCGAGTGCTCCTCACACAGAGTGGTTTGAATTTCACATGATCAAATTTTGTGATGCAGCATGAATAGAGTTTGAGACGATAAAAGCATAGATAGCTAGAGAAGGTTCTTAGGCATTCTTGTCCATCCACTTGGCCAAAGAAAAAGAAGCCAATCAATCAAAACAACAAGTGGATGTCCTCGAATGAGTAAAATATGCTTCCAACATGCTCACACAATAAAATGACAAATGAAATATGTGGCAAACATGCATAACCAATTCTAGCATCTATCAAACAATTGGCGATGACTAGGTCATCTATATATGAGTATATTGACTTACGAGTCAAATGAGAACATTTGATCATAGGTCATACTCATCGTTTAAGCTCAAGTGGGGTTACCACTTTTACATAAAGCATTTATGTGTTCACATCATTAGAGTTGCTTTGACTCAATTCTTAGAGTTAATCTCCCCCTAGATGTGAGATCCCCCCTTAGAGGGATAAACTAACCTTGGGTTTTGTCGATGATGACTTCATGTAGGTGTTGAAGATGTGGATGCTCAATGTTGATGTAGATCATTTGGAGCAATCCTTTGGAGTGAGTTGCACTTTCAATACCTACACGGGTTAGTCCCACAAGGAACAAACAAGAATATCCACAGACATAGAGTGATGCACACACAAAAAATGATGTCCATGAAAACATTAGGTTACCTTGTCCCTTGCCTTACCAACATGAGGGTTTGTGACTCCTTGAACTAATGCAAGATGTGGAAGTTGATTGCACTTTCCTTGCCAAAATGATATGAGTGAGGAATGTTGGCGGAGTCACCCTCAAGAACTCTCTAGTTCTTCTTCTTCAGGATCCACATCATCTTGATGGGAATCCTTGGTGTAGTAGTTGTGCTTGATGAAGTAGAACTTGACGTAGTCTTGGGAACCCACTTGACCAAGGCCTTAGGTGCTTCTTCAAATGCATCAATCTCCTCTTGAAGCTTGTCCTTGCCTTTGTTCTTGTGGTCTTGTGGTGGAAGATCTTCTTGCGCTTGTGTTCCCTTGAAGGAAGTAGGATCATACTTCTCTTGTTGAGGAACAAACTTCGTCTTGGGGTATTGATCTTCTTCCCACTCAACTCCATTGGCATTGAACTTTTGTTCAAAACCAACACCTTGATTCTTCCGGTGCCTTCCTTGCTTGCGTACAATTTCCTCGAATTGCTTACTCCCGGCAAGGCTCTTGTATACACCTTTCTCTATAATTCCCTTCAATAAGCTATTTTCTTGCTCAAGTGTAACTTGGCTAAGAGAATCATTAGTGGAATCAAGAGAACTACTAGAAGCAACAATATTGGATTTAGCATTGTTATTGTTACTACTAGAGGAAGAATCTTTCTTGTTCTTGTTACTAGACTTGACTTGAGGCATGTAAGTAGATAAGAGTAAACGCTTGGCAATATAAGAAAAACTTTTCTTGCGAAGATCATCATTGATTGCCTTTAAGAACTCATGCTCTTGCTCAAGATTGAGCTTTTCAAAGCGTAACTTCTCATGAGCCCTTAAAGTTCTCGATGATTTTCGAAGATAGTTTCATGAGCTAACTTAAGAGTGTTTAGTTCTTTAGTTAGAAGCTGAATCTTCTCCTTATCATTGTCATTCGTTTTATCTTGATTAGCATGATTAATTGACGTTTCATCATAGTATTCATCACTAGAGTTGTCAATAAGTAAATCATCTTCACCTAGCAAGTCATCTTCATCACTATTGAAATCAACATACTCGGGATGTGTTACCTTTGGACCTTTGGCCATGAAGCATCTTCCAATTCCTTCAATTGGTGATTCAAATATGTCGTAGGAGTTGGTTGACACAAGTGCTAGACCGGCAACACCTTCATCTTGAGTATGTTCGGAGTCGGAGTGATAGCTTCTCTCGGAGTGATGTTCAGAGTCGGAACCGGATACCCATTCACCAACATGAGCTTGATGTCTTCGTTTTGTGTAGCTCTTTGATGACTTGTCCTTTCTTTCCAAATCCTTGCTTCGCCGGGATGTTCTTCGTTCATAACGATCATCTCTACTCCTCCTCTCTCTTGGTGGTGATTCTTCTCTTCTACTTCTTCTTTTTGGAGAATCTTCTCTTCTTTTGTAGGGTGTCGTACACTCATTGGAATAGTGTCCAGGTCTCCCACAATTGTAGCAATTGCGCTCTTTACTAGAAGATCTTTTGTCATTGTAGGACCTTGACTTAGAGCTTCTTTATTTGCTTCTACTCTTGTAGAATTTGTTGAAATTCTTCACCATTAAGCTCAATTCTTCATTGAAGGTTTGTTTCTCACTTGATGATGTGGGGGCTTCACATGAGGCTTTGTAAGCACCACTTGACTTGTTGTGAAGTTCCTCCTTATCCTCGAGTGACATCTCATGAGCAACAATTCTACCAATGACTTCCGTTGGCTTGAGATTCTTGTAATTGGGCATAATTTGAATGAATGTGCACACGGTATCATATTTTCCATCCAATGCTCTTAGGATTTTCTTGATGATGAATCTGTCGGTCATCTCTTCACTTCCTAAGCCGGCAATCTTATTTGTGATAAGAGCAAGCCTAGAGTACATTTCAGCGACACCTTCACCATCCTTCATTTTGAACTTGTCAAGCTGACTTTGGAGCACATCCAACTTGGATTCCTTGACGGAGTCGGTACCTTCATGCATATCAATCAAAGTATCCCAAATTTCCTTTGCATTCTCAAGACGGCTGATTTTGTTGAATTCTTCAGGGCATAAACCGTTGAAGAGGATATCACAAGCTTGAGCATTGTATTGCAGCATCTTCAATTCATCCGCGCTAGCTTCACGGTTCGGTTCTCTCCCATCAAAGAATTCACCTTGCAAGCCAATACAAATAATAGCCCAAACGGCGGGGTTATGTCCGAGAATATGCATTTTCATCTTATGCTTCCAACTAGCAAAATTAGTACCATCAAAGTAAGTACCTCTACGGTGATAATTTCCCTCGCTAGACGCCATACTCTCCTAGGTTGTGAAACCAAGGCTATGACCACCAAAAGCTATGGAAATCAAAGCAAATGGAGACCAAAGCTCTGATACCACTTGTAGGACCTTGAAGTATGTCTAGAGGGGGGGGTGATTAGACTACTTGACCAATTAAAAACTTAACCTTTTCCCAATTTTAGAGTTTGACAGATTTTAGCAATCTTTGGACAAGTCAAGCAATCATCACACAATTCAAGCAAGCATGCAAAGAGTATATAGGCAGCGGAAATTAAAGCATACAACTTGCAAGAAAGTAAAGGGAAGGGTTTGGAGGATTCAAACGCAATTGGAGACACGGATGTTTTTGTCATGGTTCCGATAGGTGGTGCTATCGTACATCCACGTTGATGGAGACTTCAACCCACGAAGGGTAACGGTTGCGCGAGTCCACGGAGGGCTCCACCCACGAAGGGTCCACGAAGAAGCAACCTTGTCTATCCCACCATGGCCGTCGCCCATGAAGTACTTGCCTCACTAGCGGTAGATCTTCACGAAGTAGGCGATCTCCTTGCCCTTACAAACTCCTTGGTTCAACTCCACAATCTTGTCGAAGGCTCCCAAGTGACACCTAGCCAATCTAGGAGACACCACTCTCCAAGAAGTAACAAATGGTGCGTTGATGATGAACTCCTTGCTCTTGTGCTTCAAATGATAGTCTCCCCAACACTCAACCCTCTCTCATAGGATTTGGATCTGGTGGAAAGAAGATTTGAGTGGAAAGCAACTTGGGGAAGGCTAGAGATCAAGATTCATATGGTAGGAATGGAATATCTTGGTCTCAACACATGAGTAGGTGGTTCTCTCTCAGAACTGGTAAGTTGGAAGTGTAGGTTTGTTCTGATGGCTCTCCCCACGAATGAAGAGGAGGTGGAGGGGTATATATAGCCTCCACACAAAATCTAACCGTTACACACAATTTACCAATCTCGGTGGGACCGAATCAACAAACTCGGTCAGACTGATTTAGTAAACCTAGTGACCGTTAAGATTTTCGGTGGGACCGACATGCAACTCGGTAGGACCGATATGGTTAGGGTTAGGGCATAACGTAATCTCGGTGAGACCGATTACACAAACTCGGTGAGACCGATTTTGGTAATTAGCTAACCAGAGAGTTGGTTAGGTAAACTCGGTGGGACCGATTAGCTCTTTTCGGTGAGACCGAAATGTTACAAAAAGGAAACAAAGAGTTTACATTGCAATCTCGGTGGGACCGATCGCTCACTTCGGTTAGACCGAAACGTTACAAAGGGAAACAGAGAGATTACAATCCCATCTCGGTGAGACCGAGATCCCTATCGGTGAGACCGATTTGCCTAGGGTTTGTGGCAGTGGCTATGACATTTGAACTCGGTGGCGCCGGATAGAAAGTATCGGTGGGACCGATATTGACTTTAGGTTTAGGTCATATGAGGATGTGAGAAAGTAGTTGAGGGTATTTGGAGCATATCACTAAGCACATGAAGCAAGAGGCTCATTAAGCAACACCTCATCCCTCCTTGATAGTATTGACTTTTCCTATAGACTTAATGTGATCTTGGATCACTAAAATGTAAAATAAAGAGTCTTGAGCTTTTGAGCTTGAGCTAATCCTTTGTCCTTGATATTTTGAGGGTTCCACTTTCATCATCCATGCCATGCCATTCATTGAGCTTTCCTGAAATATTTGTCTTGGAATAACATTAGCTCAATGATCTATATGTTGTTATGAATTACCAAAACCATCTAGGGATAGTTGCATTTTCATACATGCACACCCTAACACACACACACACACGCATACACACACACACACAATAAAAAATCAAAAAAATTGAGCTTACCCTAAAACAATCAATAAAACATGAAGATCTTCAGAGCTCGGTGTCATCATCTTTGAACCATGCGAGAAGACCCCTACAACACAAGAATCTGCAACCACATCCTAACAGGTCATCGTATTCGACCATAGCATGGTTTAAAACTATGTTTCAACTTTATTTAAAAAGTGTTTAATATGTATTCAGAAAAATATTCAAAAAATATTAACCATGTATTTTAAACATGTTAAACATGTATAAAAATGTTTATATGTATGCTAAAAATTTACAATTTGTATGAAAAAAGAGATATCAGAACATATATTTGGAAAAATGTTAATGATGTATTTGAAAAATGTTCCTGGTGTATATGGAAAATGTACAATGTGTACAAAATATTTAAACATGTGTTAATAAAATAAAATAAAAAACCAAAGAAAACCAATGAAAGGAACAAAGAAAAAAAAGCCTAAGAAAACCACTGCAAACAATGAAAACCCCGACAAGAAACCACATAGAGAAAACACACATCCGCAGTTCTAGGACTGGGCCGGCCCAATAGCCCCCGTGCCACAGGCGAGTCAGAGTTATGCCTCGTAATAGGCGATACATAGCTCTGGCGGACACCACAAGCCGCCTCATATCTCAAAAGCAGAAAAAAAACAAGTCACCTCAGCTTGCATAGTGTTTGCTAAAGAAAAGGAGAGAATATTGGTGTGTTTGAATTGGATCCCTGCTCGACAAAATATAATGGTGTTGGCCAGAGCCATGGCGTGTGTATGGATAAGCTCCAAATATTTGGCTCACCCCAAAACCATGAAGCTCCAAATATTTGGGTCACCCCAAAACCATGAGTTGTTCATGTTGGATCTGTAGCCAAAATGTTGGGGAGACATTGGCGGAGCGCCAAATTTTTGGCTTGCCGATGGTTAGCAGGGCCACCAGATGCAAGAACCGAATGGCCCTATGTGTTGCCCCCTAAATTTGTCCTCGTGCTTAGATTACAACTCTTAAACATCTTAAAGATTGAAAAACAATTTAAAACACCGTCTCATCCAAAAGATGACTGGTTTAAGGGTTTTCGTTTAGGTGTCGCCATGTCAACAAGGTCATACCAGTCTCTCTCTCTCTCTCTCACGTTACATGTTCTCATCCCTTTTTCTCCATGTGAAGCTCCCCCCTTTGCTAGCACAATGTGCAACTTGTCTTAGGAAAAAAAGGCACAACACACAAGTCTTCCCTTAACCATGGCTCACAGTCTAGTCATGGTCCCTCCCTCAGCTCCAACTCTTTGAACATGACATTCCCGATCGAGTAAAGTTTTGGCGGGTATTATTGTGGTCTTGAAGCCTTTGCTGCTCCACCCTTTCAGCCAATAGATCATGGTATGGAGGCCATTTGTGGTAATGACAGGCTCATAGGAGATGATCGACCTCAACAGGGCCATGGGTCATGTATCCTACCTGGTTGGAGCTCACTAGTGTTAGGGATGGCCCCGCTGGTGAGTTTCACTGTCTGTGCAGTCATCGTGAAAGTTGCTCTTGAACAACGTGTTGAAGTGGAGTGAAATCTCATCGGACGATACAAGGATGTCCAAATGGGGACGCCTAAAACCATGTGAAGTGCACCACCGCCGCCTTATGGTATAGCAAGACGTGGATTTGCCACACATGCTCGCCCACTCTGCACATTCCCATCCGCGGAGATGGAGGGGATTTGGCAAGGCTAAACGAAGTAGAGCAAGGGCGGTGTTGGCAGTTGACATGGGTGGTCCCCCCGGTCCTTGCCAGCTCGTCGGGTTAAACCCCATGTTCTTTAGATTCAAGGCGGCGACACGGTTTGTCGTTACCCTCTCGAGGGGTCATTGGAGTGCTCAAGTCCTGGTTGCAACGTGGCAATGTTCTTTTCAGGCATGCTTGAATTGTGACACAAAGTTTCTTCGACATTGGTGTTTGTCATATACTCCCTCCGTCCACGAATAAGTGTACATCTAGTTTTTGTTTTAAGTGAAAGTTTTAAAACTTTGACCAATTTTCTAGAAAAAAATAAAAGCATTTATGACACTGGTCCTCGACGTCTGCTTAACTGGTCTAAACTGCACCGACAAGATCAATGGTCCACGACCCGACGTGAGAGAGCAGAGAGTTCTCTCTGGCGACAGTCCGATGGGGACTTGGTTTCTTGAAGGCGGTGCAAGTTCGCTTTTGGTTGTCTTCTGTTGTCGCTTCTAACTGTTACTCCCGTTCCTAGGTGACAAGCTGGTGTCGTCTAGCCATGCACTTTGTGTGCATGTTTGCCCTTTTGCTTTGTTTCGCCTGATTTTATTTAATTTTCTTTTTGAGACGATCACCTCCATGAGTGACAATTCTATGTGCAAGTTGTGTGGTCGGCTGACCCCATGATATTTTACTAGCAAAAAGGCTCGTGCGTTGCAACGGGAGGAAAAACACACTCATATCTCTAGCTGGGTCAGTTGGACAAACTGTGTGTGGCCGGTTGGTCGGTTATGAGATCGAACCTCCCATTGGCAATTTTATTTTTCTTCGGACCTGAGCCACAATGCGCCGCCAGATGGGCTTCCTCCGTTGGGCCAAAACAGGTGAAGTAACGAAACCAAATAGCGTATGTGAAATTAATTAAAGCGGGACCAAACAAAGCAGGACGAAACCAAGAATATCGCCTCCCTTTAATAGCAGGTATAAATTGGATATAGATTACACCGTTAGATCTGTTTGCACAAAAATCAGGACACTACCCTGCAAAAATTAAATTAAAATAAAAAAATCAGGACACATAAAATGGTGCGGATTTATAAGTGGGAGGAAGTGTTTATGACAGTTTTGCAAATTTCAGGGATTGGGTTGTGTGCGCAGGTGTGTTACTTTAGAAGAAACTATACCTGGCCAAGGGATAGACATCCCGACTGGCCCGACCCAACCCGACCCGGAAAAGCCCACGGGCTGGGCTTGGGCCTGAGATCTAGGCCTGACGGCCGAGCCGAGGCTGGCATATTTGCAATTTAGGGAAGGGCCCGACTCGAGGCTAGGTGGGCTTTTCCACTCATGGGCTGGGCCTGATATCTAGGCCCGACAGTCAGGCCTGGGCCTAGGTTTTTTGTAGCGGGCTTTGTTAGGCCCGGCCCGACATATGGCCAGGTATAGAACAAACTGAAATTTGGGGTGTAATCAGAATTATAAGACAAGTTAAGGGGTAATACGGATTTGGATTTATCCAGGAATAAAATGCTCTCCGAGCGTCACGCCGGCGGGGCTGCAACCAGTCAGCTCGGTCAACGCCGACGCGGTTTCGGCTGCACGGCGGAGGGTGGCGGATGATGCTGGCGAGCACGGCGACAGCTTCAGGTCCCATCTCTTCCCCGTCCTTGCTTTACGTTCGCCTCGTTGACGGTCGCGACCAGATCCCCTCCGCAGTCCAGATCATCTCATCATCGATTTGGGGATAGAATCAGGTATTCAGGGCGGCTGATCGCGTCGAAAGTTTATGGTTCAATTAGTATGCCTCCAACATTTTTTATGCCTTTCTCTGTAATTTCTAAGACCCTCAAGGAGATAATATCCGCCCATATCATCTATAAAGGAGCACATTTGCAAACATTTTTTTTATATTTTTGATGGAATTTACTAGCAGCTACAGTCAGGTGACATCCTAAATAAAATTTACAAAAAATTTATTGCTCTGAACTACACTAAGAAGTATTTTGACAATTGTCAGTCTACACTGGTAGCAGATTTCTACAGCCGGAAAACATAGCATGATACATTATTCTTACTAACCCACCCAGTGTTTAATGTCACTGCTACAACGAATTGGAAGCATCACGAGCATGACCTCGACCTAACGTGTTTTCACTTTAGCTGTTCCTATATAATTGTCGGTATGATCCTTCAAGTACTTCGACATCTCTGTGCTCGTTCCATCTTTCCATTGGAAAAAGTTTCCTCTCAGCAATGCACTTCTTGGCCCCATGCCCTCAACTACATGTGTAGTCAGCCTAGGAAATAATCAAACTCAAAATGGCTGGTCTCTGTCAGTTAACTAGGATCCTCTCTATTTGGCCACCCCTGTCATGTGGAGGAAGTGTCATCTCCATCCGTGTTACACCTGCAGCCAAGCCAGCAGCAGCGTCTCTGAAGACCGAACCATTTCCCTTTGAGATAAACCTGCTTCACTTTGCTCTCTGCACCTTTTTGCACAGGCATCCAGGCATAGGGTTTGAGTAGAAGTATTCCTCCTGTCTTGGACTCTCACCAGGTAATCTGTCATATGGACCTCCAAGTCTATCCTCATGATGCTTCCTCACTTCACTTTGGAATTCATCCCAGGGCATGGAACCGTCGTCGAGTTTGTCAATGAGCTCTACAAACTTCAGCCTAAAAACAAGAAATAAGTTATGACGAAGAATTTTAAGATCAAAATAAATAAATTCCACCTGCAGTTTCCAAGAACTTACCTGTCGGGGTTTATAGTTTTTCTGAAACCTTCGAATCTTCGGTGGCCCTGAACTGCCCTGGCCATATTTCCGTCGTAGGTGTACACAAAGACATCGCTCTGCAGGGCCACGATATAGTCCACAGCAGCTAGCCTGTTCTGGTACAACTCGAGCGGCTCTAGTTCATCTACTGTAGCTAGACTGTAGTGTGTGTAAATGTTTGGGTATTCTGCTTTCAGCGCATCCATGCTGTGTGCCCCGTAAATTTCACCGGCCACAATGTAAATTTTCGTGCTGGAAGGATATCCCATGGCTTTGAGGAACACAGCAGCTTCGCGAGGCGTCATGGGACACCCGCCCTGGAGCCGCTTCTCCTCGCTGTTGATCTCCTTCTCCTTCCAGTGTCTCACTTTGAGTCGCATATCAGTCAGCTCGTCTGCCTCATGAAGTGTCAGGTTGTGGTTGCAGCCAGTGAAAGCCAGCATGTCCTTCTCGTATCTGTCCAATTCATAGGAGAAGCAAATGAAGAATCAAGGATCAGTGATCTGCAGATAATTTTATCGGCAGAAAGAAGTGTTTATTAATCACCTTAAGTGAAGTGCGATGTAATGGTCCGATCCCCTTTTGAGTCTCTCAACTAGGGTAGTACCAAGTTCTTCGATCTCTTTCCTGTACTGAAGCGCTTTGTAGTTTGCACGGCATCGAAGCCTTTGGAGAGAAGGAGCGAGGCCGTTGTTGACAATCCGTGAATCCGTATGGGTAAATCTCACTACTTTGTACTTCTTCAGTATCTTTGAGAAATCTCTGTAAAAGGAAGCCTGCAAAAACAGAGCAAGCGCTTAAACACACGATGAACTTTTGATGTTCCTGCAATCTATATATGATCAGTAAGGACATCTTGACTCTTACCCTGGACCAGGATGTGGGTGCTCTCGCGTAGGGCTTCACCCTCCTATAAGCTGGTGGTAGGGAATCTACAACCACAATGTCCTCCTTCAATGTTTCTCTGAAGTGATCCACGTCGAATATATCTTTGAAGTCACTGTATTCAAAACGACAAATTGTCAGTTCACTCAGTGCATCTGTTTTTCCTACAGGATACGAGCAGCAAAGATGATACTACAACAGACCTTGGATCAGTCCAGAATGACTGATGGTCCAGAGTGGGGATTACCAGTGACGCGTTCATGATCTTTGCCACTGCAACCATATCACTGATCTGTAAGAATAGTTCCAGGTTAGCTGAAAGGCACCGACAAAGAGCAAGGTTTAGCACAAGCATATACATACCCCCATTCTCATCTGGTTTAGCCCGCCGTTTGCGTCGACAATCAGATAGCCGACAGTCGCATTGTCAGTCCCTGCAATGCGCGAGAATATTAGCCGGAGCCGGAGCTGAAGCTGGAAGAAAAATGGGGTGAAGGGTAGAACAAGAAACTTACTGCGCTGATTCTTTGGGCGTACAATGCACTGGCTGTAACCCCCACTATCTGGCTTCATCCATATCTCCGGTATCTGCCCAGGTTTAAGAGGAAACTTCAGTATGGTCAAAGTGAGCACAGCACATGATCTGAGTGAATGCTTGGCTTTCCTGAAAGAGCTTTCTTGGCCGAACATAGGCACAAGATTGTTGGCTGGAAAGTGTCTGCCGGCCCTGCCCTAAACCTATATGCATCATGAAGCCCGTTGGCCCTACCCCCTGGTTTCTTTCTACCCGTGCAGCATCTTTTACACTTCTGGATACTTCAGTATTTTTACGAGGGTTGGTAGGACCTGGTAGTTAGTTGTGTTAAGATGAATATTTCAAAACCAGGACATTACTTGTACACAACGGAGTCGAATGGAGAGCACCTCAGCGATTTCTTTGAATTTATTTTCTGAAAATAAAAGTCATTGCATGGAAAACCGACTCCCTGAATTAGTCAATTATAAACTAATAAATCTATACCAGTGAGGCATCTAGAAATGCGACCACGGAGGGTCTCCTACCCAACCCTGGCATTGCTTCAGAGAACTATAAGTTGTACGAAAAAGTAAATATTTTTCCGTATGTTATAAAATTATCAGCCGACAATTACAAGGAAAACCAACCTCGGTGGTACCGACACACGTCCCTCTTAAACATTTTCTTTTGAGATTTTAGACATTCCATCGTGACTGCGTAGGGACAAAGAAACACCGCAAAGAACAAGAAAAACATGCGCGCATTTTTCAAAAGAAATTTCCTTTGCCACGTACTACATCGCATTGGCTCTGGAACTCACGACCAGTGGTCATACGCTCCAAGTTCCTCGACTCAAGTGGCTCACGCTAGCTACAAGTGCAATCTAAAACAAAATACTGGTCGTTATCACCGGTCTTTTCTCCCGTGTACCCTACCCAGTCGGCAACACGTCTCCTGCGTTTTCTTCTTATCAAGTTCGAGGGTTTACACCGGGAACTCTACGATCGATCAGGAAGCAAATTGGGCAGTGCCTTCTGTTCAGGAACTCTACAGTTCGTTATTACCCATTCTAGTGTGGAATGTTCGGTCGGCCGCATGCATCCCCAACATGGAAATCATCGACTTCAATTCTACTCGCCCAACTTCGAAAATATAAAACTAAGTTCATAATGGTTCATGTACATGGAGTAGTAGTAATAGTGCACTCTAATTGTGAAATTATTCGCCAAAAAGAGTGAAATTGGCGGCAATGGAGGTTAAGCAAGTGAAGTGCGTGTGCGCGCGTGGTGGTTACATGCATGAAAAACCGTTGATAAAAGATGGTTGTAATAAATTAAGGAAGGACTTGACCGAGAGATTAACGTACGCACCGGAGGATCGGCGGGCGGCGCGTGAGTGCCGTCAAGTTCTCCTCCGTCCACCCCATGACGTCGGCGTCGGCCACCTCCACCCTCTGCACGAGCCTGCCGCCCTCCTCGCCGTCGGCGCCGGCCGCGCCGCCGCCGCCGCCGCCACCTCCCCGGCCGCCTTGCGACTGGGAGCCCAGGAAGCCGACGACCGCGACGAGGCCGAGCAGGCACAGCACGGCGGCCCTCATCCAGGCGTGCCACGCGGCGCGCCTCCTCCGCGCCAACAGCGACGCCCTCCCGCCGCAGGCCGCGCCGGCGGCCAGCAAGGGGACGCCGTGGCCGTGGGCGCCCTCGCCTTCCTCGAGGGCGAGGAAGGGGTCGCCGCCTCCGCAGCAGCAGTCGTCGCCCCGCTCGATGTCGTTGAGGCGCCTGCGGTGCGGGCCGGGGCTGGTGGCGGAGGAGGACGACAATGAGGATGACGACGAGGAGCAGCAGGTGGTGGTGGTGGTGGGGGTGGTTGCCGCGGGTGTGGTGGACGACGTCGCGGCCGCGGCCATAGCCCTGCGAGCGAAACCCGGGGCGCCGCGGTATTCTTCGGCGGGGCGCCTAAGAATAGGTCGATCGGGTCCCGGGGAGAAAAGCCCGGGAAAGAAGACGGAGTCGATCGAGCGTGGCGGTGTGGTGGCCTCCTTCTTGCTTTGCTCGATGGTGGCAACCGCCGCGCGCTCTGTGTGTGTGTGTGTGCCCGCGCTGAGAAGACTCGTCGTCGTCTGGATCGATCGATCGATGGGTCTCGTCGTCTCCGCGGGAAGCGTGGGTCGTTGGTTGAGGCCGGGGCGGGGTGGGGTGGGGTGGGGTGGCGTGCTTTTTGTATGCCCAAGTATGGAAGGTGTAGACCGATACGTAGTGGCGGTGGGGAACGTTCCATATGCGGGCCGGCCTCGGCGTGCGTGCGTGGCAAGTCGCACCCAGCTCCGATCGGATTCCATGATGTGACGGCCCAAGTGGTGGTGGTAGGCTCCGTCGTGGCCGAACCGTGGTGTCGTCCGATCGATCGGGGCCGGGGCATAGCGGATGAACGGTTCTGATCAAACCTATGAGAGTAGTAACTGACAAGATGTATCCGACACGGTGAATTATTTGGTGTCCTGATCGGATGACTCCTCGACCGGGCCTGAAACGTTTGTATCCGGTTATGCATATGATATCTGTATCCGATTATGTTTGTGTTTTCTGTGCAAAAAATAATTGGGAGGCACAGGACGTTCGGGCAAGGTTTTGTGACGTGTCAACCCATGGGCTTATTGCCGTTCAGGTTACGGCAAGGATGATTGAAATGGAAATCGTTTTGTGAGTTTCGTCCGAACGAGCCAGGAGAATATAAATGCTGAACATGGCCTGCCTGAGACATTTCTTACTGTGTTTCGATTTGATGCGGCAATCAATTGGGAATCCAGCTGCGTACTGGACGCACGTGTATGAATGCTCCGTTTGATCAACCGCGGCCGCATTCCTTGATCGATCGACTGGCCTCTGGCTGGAGGAATGACACGGAAATGCATACATCGGCAAGTACACGGGCACGTGCTGGAGTAATACTGCTGCTGCTGTACTGCGACTCCTTGCATCATTTTGTAATCATCTCACCGGTGTCCCCTAACGCTGCCTTGTACAAGAGGGTTCACTACATCTATGTATGTATATGTATGATGAGTAGTACGTGTACTGCAATGCCATCTTGCCTTTTTCTAAAACAAGACAAGAGACTTGTCATTTCATTAATTAAGAGAGAAGATCTGTAACAACTAACAAAACCCAACAGAGGGCAAGAAAAAAGGTCATCACTCTCACGACATTACAGAATCCAAATGGTTAGCATCCGCGAGCATCCACAAACGAATTTCTTCCTTGATGTTGTGAACCATGACTGTGGGAGGAGACGTGGAGTGGCGCTGTTTCGGACGACCCTTGCGTTGCGCTTCTTTCAAAGCTCCCAAAAGATCAACATCATCATAGAGGACATGGCCTTCTTTGAGTTGTCCCTGGTTTATGAGAACCCGATCCACTAGTCGTTAACGCTATCCATCTAACCCAAATCCCTGGGATTCACATCCGAAAGACCAAGCCAAGCCACAATGTCACACCAAACTCGCGTCGAGAAGCATCTACTCATCTAATCGAGTTTGTAAGGCTCATCTAATCATCTACTCTCCTTTTTGAGCCGGGCTACTCTTTTTTTCATCATTTGCATAACAGAAGTACATTGTCTAACTAATCGACACAAAATTTATCATTTGTTTTAGAATGATGAAAAAAAATTGACACAGAAAGAGAGGAGAGGAATCCAATCATCATCTATCTTACGGAAGCAACGATGCCTCTTAATTGGTTCATTCATATTGGATCGATCCTCGATCTACAAAGATACTGAACCAAGACGTATATAGGTATCAATGGAACCAGAGGCATTTTATCGACCACCTTTTGAGCACGAGAAAGTTAGGCGTTCCGTGCTAGGACCATGCTGGAAGCCTAGCTAAATTAACACACGGGTGAATGTTCGCCCATGCATGTCTTTAACTTCGAAGTGGAGATGGGCATGCCCCTGCCTACATATGAACATATGATTAGTGAGTAGTGTGTACGTGTACAGCGGAGCCCCAGTTTCCATCTGGACTTGTGGAGATCGATGGTCCTGACCACCCATCGATGCATGCATGGCTTGATCCCGAGCCGTAGGTCACATCATCTCCAGCCGCACCCCAAGAGCCTTCCCAGGGCCAATTTTTGTGTGCCGACAATGTAAAAAAGGCAAAAAAACGGTCCGGTCATGCACCCCAAGTGCCCCCAAAACCTCAAAATAGCGCCGGTAAACCCAGGCGAAACCCGGTGCGCTGGGGCTGTTGGGAGCGCCGGCGAAAGCAACAACCAATCATATTCCCCCATGCGTCTTTTTTCTTGGCCCACCCAATCACTTTTTGCCTGATGATTGTCCTGGGGGCACCAACGGCTAGGAAAACGTACTCGCGTTTCATCAGGCGAAAATATTTTGCCCCCCAAGACGTGCTATTTTTGGCCCGACGATTGTCTTGAAGGCCTCCAACGGCTGGAGATGCTCTTATAAGCTTCCTTCAGTGTGTGGGACTAACTTCGAAGTGGAGATGGGCATGCCCGACAGAAATCACATATTTGACCTGATGCCCAAATCAAATCACAAACTGACCTGGTCACAAAAAAATTTCACTCTGCTGACCCTTACGAGTGGCGCCCGACAGCTAGGCGCCGCATCCTACTGTGCAGCACCCTTCCCTTAGGCGTCGCACCTCCTGCCAGCGTGGCAGCCCAGGGCCAGGCGCGGCCCCACACGCAGCTGTGCAGCGCCTAAGGCTAGGGCGCCACACTGTAACGTGCAGCGCCTAGCCCTTAGGCACTGCACAGTAACTTAAGCGCGGCCGCCCCAGCCCGACCTGACAGTTCTTCCCCTCTCCGCTCTCTGGACAGAGAGCAGCGGCGGCGCCCCCATCTAA
>NC_041381.1:523287451-523289557 GCF_002162155.2 Triticum dicoccoides | reverse complement strand
CATGGATTTGATCTCCAATCCATCCTACTAGGTAAACTCTTCCGTTCTCTTTCTTTTGCTCCTTAAATTTGTTGCCATTTTAGAGATTTGTTCAAGATTTGATGGAACCCTTGATTTGTTTGATTTGCTCGATTTAGGATGTGTAGTCATATTGGTAGTACCGTAATGTTATTTATTAGTTCACAATATATGATTCTTGTTAGTGAAACCCTAGATTGTTTAGTTTTTTTAGATATATATGAGATGCCTATTTTTATAGATAACTATGAGATGTTGATTTTTGTAGACATATATGAGATGTTTGTTTAGATATATATTAGATGTTGAGTTTATTTCAAATATTAGATGTTTAGTTTATTTGAACACATATGACATATTCATTGTGTGAGAAGGAGATGTTGAGATTCTTGTAGTTGAACACATGTTATATGTTTAGTGTATACCGATATTTGAGATGAAGATGAACTCTTATATGTTTATTGTTTGAAATTGTAAGGATGGTTTGGCTTCTGGATGATGTCTACGACGTGCAACACCGGGCCTACATGATGCGCGAGAAGGAGAAGGTAATAATGAGTCATCTAAATATTTTGCAAATTTGCCTTTAGTTGAAATTTACATGCCCTAAGATTTGTCATTACTTGTTTTTTGCAGAAGCTTGAACCTCTGAAGATTCGGTATCACGGGGTCTCTGGTCCTGCCATGCCTTACGATGAGCAGTACACACCGTACATCAAGCAGGCAGGACTACTCCCGTGGATTCTGTTGGTCAGCAGGTCCACGCCGAATCTGAACGCTACACTGGTGTCCGCTCTTGTTGATCGGTGGAGGCCGGATACGCACAGTTTCCATCTTCGGACTGGGAAGATGACCGTGACGCTCGAGGATGTCTCGTTGATCACCGGTCTTGCTATCGACGGGAGGCCTCTCTGTATGAGCACCGATTCTGATGGGTGGCGCGAGCAGATGATTGCTCTTATCGGTATGGCTCCTACCGAGGCTGAGGCTGATGTAGAGGAGGGAGAAGAGAAGAAGAAGAGGGAAAGGAAAGCAGCCGGAGCTGCTTTCACGTGGATTCAAAATAACTTTGCGACGTGCCCTACGGATGCCAATGATGATGTGATCCAGACACATGCTCGTGTGTATATGTGGTACGTTGTGTCGAGGACTTTGTTTCCTGACTCCACTAGCAAGAACGCTCCATGGATGTGGCTGAAGGCGTTGACCGTCTTCGATAGCAAATGGAGCTGGGGTTCAGCGACTCTTGCCTACTTGTACCGACAGGTAGTTGGTCTATTTTGTGATCAACTCATTTCTTCATTAGCAATGCAAGCTTGCTGTCAAGTTAACATTGTTTTTCTTTCATATGTAGCTGGACGATGTGTAACGCCCCGGATCCGACGCGTCAGGTGTCTGCCAGTTATTCGCCGTTGTTGCCTTGTCATTTGCTTGCGTGTTGCATTTCATCATGTCATCATGTGCATTGCATTGCATACGTGTTCGTCTCATGCATCCGAGCCTTTTCCCCGTTGTCCGTTTTGCAATCCGGCACTCCTATGCCCTCCGGCGCTCCCCTTTTGTCTCTCATTGTGAGTGGGTGTTAAACTTTCTCGGAATGGACCGAGTCTTGCCAAGCGGCCTTGGTATAGCACCGGTAGACCGCCTGTCAAGTTTCGTGCCATTTGGAGGTCGTTTGATACTCCAACGGTTAACCGGGTAACCGTAAAGCCCCTCTCTCTTTGCAGCCCAACACCCCTTCTAAAGTGGCCCAAAACCCATCTAACTCCCCTCCATGCTCTCGGTCGTTCGATCACGATCATGTGGGCGAAAACCGCTCCTCATTTGGACTCTCCTACCTCCCTCTACCTATAAATATGTGTCCCTCCCCGAATTTTCGCGCAGTCCAAACCCTAGCCTAGCCTCTCTCTCGCCCGCCGGACATGTCCGTGCGCCGCCGGACGTGTCCGCCGCCCTCAGCCACGTCGCCCGAGCCAATCGCAGGCCACCACGTCACCTTCCCCGCCGCCGCGCCCAATCCCCCGCCGCCACGTCAGGCCGCGCCCGCCCTCTCTCTCCTCCCTCCGCCGCAGCCCGCGGGAGGCCCTC
>NC_041381.1:523277877-523286953 GCF_002162155.2 Triticum dicoccoides | reverse complement strand
CCGGATGCCTCCCCGCCCGAGCCGAGCGCCCCTCCATCTCCTCCACGCCCCGTGCAGTCGCCTCGATCTGCCGCGGCGAGCTCCCCGCCTCGCCGGAGCACGCCGGCGCCGCCCCGCCGCTTCACTCCGGCGCCGGCTCGCCTCGCCTCCCCCGCGTCCCCGCGCCACCCCTCGCCGGGATCCAGCTGGATCCGGCCCGGATCCGCCTCCCCGGCACCTTCCCCGTCCAACTCCGGCGAGAAGACCGGCGAACCTCGAAGCTCGTGCCTCGATCTCCGTGCAAGGTTGACTTTCCCCTCCCCGAATTTTGCCCAAGTCCCGACTATCTGTGTAATTTTCACGCCATGTTCGTCATGCCGTAACTCTGCATCCGTAGCTCCGTTTCGTGCGTGTAATATGTCATATTGTTCGCCTCAACGAGTGCATCATTTCATTCCATTGCATCATATTCATTTGAGGTCACCTAGATGCCTGAATCATCGTTGTAAGAGTGCTTCATAATGTTTTCTGCTGTCTGTTATCAGAACGAGCTCTTTTGTCATTTTTTCCATGATTGATGTGTGCATCCTATGAGGTTGATGTCTTCATGTGTTTTGATCTATGCCATGTCTTCTTTACAGAGGTGTATGCCATGTATTTTTTGTGATCAATGTGGTGACTAGCACAAGCATGCAAACTAGGCATCGTGATGTTACTGATTTTAGTCCCTGTTCTGCTGTAATTTTGATGCCATGTAAACTTGATGCTACAGAGAGATCCATGCATATTTTGAGATACTTCAGTAAGGATGTTTTGGACAATTGGTTATTGTCTATCCATTCATGCCTCTTGTTGCAATTATGGAGTAGTCTAGCATGTCATTTTCGTACTCTATTTTTGCTTCAAAATGTTTCCTGGCAGATTGTTTACATGTTATTCAATTTTGCCAAGGTTGCTATAGTTGATCCTTGCATGCTATGGACTTGTTCTTGACTTGGTTTGTTTCACAAACATGCCTTCTTGATGATGCTATGCTTATCTTATCATGCAATGACTTGTGGTGAGTGTATCGAGCTTGTTAAGTAGTGTACATGCTGTTGCTGTTTTGCTAGGCTGAATCTGTTATTTCGTGATGCGATGTAAACCTGCTCCTACAAATCATTCTATGCATAATCTGGAGATGTTCTATAAACATGTTTTGATCTACATGTCATCCTCTATCCATCCATGCCCCTGGTTGCATTTATAGCTTGCTGTAGATTGTTCATATCTTGCTCCAAAGTTGCTGTCAGCCTGTTAACATTAAGTTCAGTTGTTATCATGATTGTTGCTAGTGTTCCATGCCCCCTATGAACTTGCTATTGCCATGCTTAACTTCACAAACATGCCTTATTACTGTTGGTTGCCTTGTCATGCCATGTTTTGCTCTGTAGTGAGTTGCACAAGCTCATCTACATGCCTTCATAATTATGTTCCTGCCATGTTTGAATCTGTAATATAACTTGCTATGTTTACGTGGGTGCCATCATATTTTCTGATCCTTTTTGGCTTATGGTCAGTAAGGGACTTTTGATCTATGCAATTAGTAGATTCATGCCATGCCTTTGTTTGCCATGTTAAGTTCCTGTAACATGTTGTTTGATAGCTCTAAACATTGCATCGTGATGTTATTTTCTGCAAAGTCTGAAATTGTTATAACTTGCAATCTTACCACGTGTGTTTGAGCATGTTCTAGTGATTTCTGGAGATAGCTCAGTGTTCATATTTTGTAATGCTTTACCTGTACATCATGCCCATGTCTTTTGTTTTCATATTAAGATGCTGTAGCTTATTGTTTTGATGCTTGCAATATGCCTAGTTGCTGTTTTGGACAGCTTGTCCTTTAAACTTGTATGGAGTGTATGTGTTTGAACCGTTGCTCCGTTTTGAGCGCGCTCTATATGAAACTTGCTTAGAATTGCATGTAGCTTCATATTATCATGTTGCATCCTTATTTTGAGGTGTTTGCTTGATGTTTGTATGCATTTTGCATCAATGCCATGTTTGACTTGTTTTGCTCATATCTTCTAGGCCGTAGCTCCGAACTAAATGAACTTTATATGTAACTTGACTAGAATTTCGTGTAGATCATCTTTGTGCATCTTAACTTGCTATTTAACAACTTGAACATAAGGTTTATTCAGATCTGGACCAACTTCGAAATTTGCATATGAGGACTTACCGGAATTGTTATATGTTGTTCCCGGCCTCATTTAAACTTGCCTTGATGTGTTGTTCTTGTTTGCATCATCTCTTGCCATGAGTAGCTTCATGTAGCCTTGTCATGCATCATGCTTGTTGTGCATCATGCCTTGTTCATGTGTGGTGTGTTTACTATGTTGTGTGCTTCTTTTCGATAGTTCCTATTTTGTTGCGATCGTGAGGATTCGTTCGTCTACGCTTGGTTCGGCTTCATCCGTTCGTCTTCTTCATGGACTCGTTCTTCTTCCTTGCGGGATTTCAGGCAAGATGACCGCTACCCTGGATCTCACTACTATCATTGCTATGCTAGTTGCTTCGTTCTATCGCTATGCTGCGTTACCTATCTTTTGCTCATCAAGCCTCCCATATTGCCATGAACCTCTAACCTTTGACACCTTTCCTATGCAAACCGTTGTTTGGCTATGTTACCGCTTTTGCTCAGCCCCTCTTATAGCGTTGCTAGTTGCAGGTGAAGTTGAAGATTGCTCCATGGTGGACAGGATTTTTGTTGGGATATCACAATATCTCTTATATTATTAATGCATCTATATATTTGGTAAAGGGTGGAAGGTTCGGCCTTTTGCCTGGTGTTTTGTTCCACTCTTGCTGCCCTAGTTTCCGTCATACCGGTGTTATGTTCCCGGATTTTGCGTTCCTTACGCGGTCGGGTGATTTATGGGACCCCCTTGACAGTTCGCTTTGAATAAAACTCCTCCAGCAAGGCCCAACCTTGGTTTTACATTTGCCTCACCTAGCCCTTTTTCCCTTGGGAGTCGCGCTCTCGAGGGTCATCTTTATTACAGCCCCCCGGGCCAATGCTTG
Source organism: Triticum dicoccoides (assembly GCF_002162155.2). NCBI lineage: Eukaryota > Viridiplantae > Streptophyta > Magnoliopsida > Poales > Poaceae > Triticum > Triticum dicoccoides. The sequence goes on along the minus strand of NC_041381.1, from coordinate 523,283,911 downwards.
TCTAAGTGTTGGTCCAAACTAGAGCACCGTGCGGGACCATCTCTTGGCAACTTGGGTTACGTCGGTACCTGTACACTTAGCTTAGCCGGTGTTGCCCTGAGAACGAGATATGTGCAGCTCCTATCGGGATTGTCGGCGCATCGGGCGGTCTTGCTGGTCTTGTTTTACCATTGTCGAAATGTCTTGTAAACCGGGATTCCGAGTCTGATCGGGTCTTCCTGGGAGAAGGTCTATTCCTTCGTTGATCGCGAGAGCTTGTCATGGGCTAAGTTGGGACACCCCTGCAGGGTATAATCTTTCGAAAGCCGTGCCTGCGGTTATTGGCAGATGAGAATTTGTTAATGTCCGGTTCTAGATAACTTGACACCAGATCCGAATTAAAACGCATCAACCGTGTGTGTAGCCGTGATGGTCTCTTTTCGGCGAAGTCCGGGAAGTGAACACGGTTTCTGTGTTATGTTTGACGTAAGTAGGAGTTCAGGATCACTTCTTGATCATTGCTAGTTTCACGACCGTTCCTTTTGCTCTCTTCTCGCTCTTATTTGCGTATGTTAGCGACCATATATGCTTAGTCGCTGCTGCAGCCTCACCACTTTACCCCTTCCTTTCCTATTAAGCTTTGCTAGTCTTGATACCCATGGTAATGGGATTGCTGAGTCCTCGTGGCTCACAGATTACTACAACAACAGTTGCAGGTACAGGTTATGCGATGATCATGACGCGAGAGCGATGCTTGCTTGCGTTGAGTTCTTCTTCTGCTTCTTCTTCGATCAGGGGATAGGTTCCAGGTCGGCAACCTGGGCTAGCAGGGTGGATGTCATTTGAGTTTCTGTTTATGTTCCATCCGTAGTCGGATGATGCTCTTATGTATTGTGATGTTGTATTCGTGTGGCATTCTATGCCTCTTGTATGTATCCCCATCTATTATGTAATGTTGATGTAATGATATCCACCTTGCAAAAGCGTTTCAATATGCGGGTCTATCCTTGGTGGGACCTTTGAGTTCCTTTTGGATAGGGTCGCATATTGGGCGTGACACGATGCGTGTTGCAGGATCACAGATAGTGCAGGCATTGGTGGTAATCTGCTTCTACTTTCTGTATGGAGCTGGGAGCGTCTGCCTGTTGGATGCCCGAAGAGCGTCATGTTTGATCCTTGGTATGCAGATGAACATGACGAATTCCGGCGCCCCATGTGGGCTTACAAGTGGGATATCGTTTCCGAGATGACGAATGATGTCAATCTCATGTACCAAAAGTACATTGCCGAGTTGGACACGATTATGCCTGAGCAGGTAAGGAGGTCATTACTTCAGTCCTTTCTCATGCTTGCTTGAAAAATAGTCATCAAATTTGCATTGTTGCCCTATTTCATAGGTGGTATGGCAGCCATATGGCGCGAGTGAGAGCTTGGGGTACACCGCGGAGTTCCGCCTCAACCCGATGTGCTTGCAGGATAAGGATCTCTGGCTTATGTGGTGCCCACTGATATGCAACTGGGCGGTTGAGTTTCATTTGCCGCATCGCGTGTATCGTCAGTTTGGTCTGTTCCAGCCTCACCCCCCGGATTGGGTGGACACGGACAAAGCACTTCATAGGTAAGAGAGCATGTCTGCGTATTCTCTAAGCATCGGGACTCCTTTTGATTGTGCTAATGTTTGGTTTTATACCACGCAGGTTGGACAGGAGAAGGCGGCGGAAGATAAAGGACTGGGACAAGCATCATTCTGCATATGTTACCCGCTTCCAGCTTTGTGTGGAGCAAGCTCGTAGCACTACACGCGCCCCGCTTCGTGAGCACAGCCCACTTGCTTTTGATAACTACGTACGATGATTTATTGGAACTACTCGAGTTGAGATATGCCTGTCGGCATATAATGAGGATATTCTTGAAGAACCTGTAAACTTTGAGGATCTAGCAAAGGGGAAGTACAACAGAGATGTCAGGCAAGGGCAAGGAGTCCCTGCTATTCCGGTGATTAACTATGTGGTAAAGTGTTCCCTTCTTTACTTTCCTATCGTATTACACATGTTTGAATGGCTAACGCATTCATTCTTTCTCATCCGCAGCGCACCGAGATCAAGAAAGCAGCTGATGAGAGCCAGTCTATTCTAGAGAAGACGCCGGTTGGAAACGGCAATGATGATGGTTCACTACAAGCATTCCTCAAGGTACATATCGCATTCACTATGAGAGCCAGTCTATGTTGCGAAGTTTGATATCTTACACACTTGTTCATGTTACCGCGTCAGGCCAAGAAGTTAAGGCGGTTATCGAATCTTCTCGGTTGCCGTGATCCTGAATATGATGAACCATCTGCCTCTAGGTCTGGTACACCATCAGACCCCTCATCTCACCATCAGGGGGACGATGTGAGTTCCTCATATGCTTATATGGATGATGAGGGTGCGATCACCCAAGAGGTATGACTAATCCTTTAGATGTGATTCTCACTTGATTACGACACCGGCCTTCACCATATTGCTTGATTGTGTGATAGGGCCATGAGCTTGATGATGACATGACTTTGGCGGACGCTCAAGCTCGGTCCGCATATGTGTTCAAGCCTAGGCAGCCCAGATGCCGGTACACGCCCAACGCCCAACGACTATCTCCGCCCTTCCGTCCATGCTTTCCTTCTGTCGGTGGACACCTTCACCTTGCAAACATCTCCACACCAACATGGCGGGATGTTGACATCTTTCTCCTTCACCTTGTCCAAAGATGCGTCCTACCACTTGTTCGGCATGTCTTTTTGGTTAGCACACGGTGGCCTCGTCATGGAACCGGATGAAGCCATGCCTATAAAATCGAGAATTATTGGTTAACCCTAACCCCCACTTAACAATAACCACAACCCTAAGACCAACATATCCCTAACACCAACATTAAACATACATAACCCTAACCCTAGCATACTATGAAAGCCTAACCATACCAAATTAGCAAAGAAACATAACATCATTCAACACAAATTTCCAAATCCAAGCAAAAACTAGGGTTTCCCCAAACTAGCAAGATTTGAGCAAATGTGACAATTCCTATGGATGAAAACGAGGGGATCGGAGGAGATTACCTTAAGGGATGGGTTGGGTTCGAAATCCACGGTCAAATACTCCGGATTTGCAAGATTTTAGAAGGATTTGAGAGGGGGAGAGGGGAAGAGAGGAGGGGCACAAGTCTAAGGGTTTGGATGGGGTGGGGGGTGTGTGGGGTGGGGGTGGGAGGGGAGAGAGGGTGGGGCCAGCCCAAGTGGAACACAGACTGTGCAGCACCCAAGAGCTAGGCGCTGCACATTACAGGTGTGGCGCCTAAGCCTTAGGCGCTGCAGTGCTGTCTGTGGGGCCGCAACTGGACCAGGGCTGCCACGCTGACAGGAGGTGCGACGCCTAAGACAGAGGCGCTGCATAATAGTGTGCGGCGCCCAGATGTCGGGCGCCACACCAAAGGGTCAGCAGAGCGAATTTTTTTCGAAAGCAGGTCATTTTGTGATTTGATTTGGGCCTCAGGTCAAATATGTGATTTCTGCCGGCATGCCCCTGCCTACATATGAATATATGATTAGTGAGTAGTGTGTACGTGTACTGCGGAGCCCCAGTTTCCATCTGGACTTGTGGAGATCGGTGGTCCTGACCACCCATCGATGCATGCATGGCTTGATCCCGACCAGTAGGTCACAACATCTCCAGCCGCACCCCCAAGAGCCTTCCCAGGGCCAATTTTGTGTGCCGACAATGTAAAAAAGGCAAAAAAACGGCCCGGTCATGCCCCCCCAAGCACCCCCAAAACCTCAAAATAGCGCCGGTAAACCCAGGCGAAACCCGGCGCGTTGGGGGCTGTTGGGGGCTGTCGGTGTCAAAACCGGAGGATCTCGGGTAGGGGGTCCCGAACTGTGCGTCTAGGCGGATGGTAACAGGAGACGAGGGACACTATGTTTTTACCTAGGTTCGGGCCCTCTTGATGGAGGTAAAACCCTACGTCCTGCTTGATTAATATTGATGATGTGGGTTACAAGAGTAGATCTACCACGAGATCAAGGAGGCTAAACCCTAGAAGCTAGCCTATGGTATGATTGTTGTTCGTCCTATGGACTAAAGCCATCCGGTTTATATAGACACCGGAGAGGGCTAGGGTTACACAAAGTCGGTTATATTGGTAGGAGATCTACATATCTGTATCGCCAAGCTTGCCTTCCACGCCAAGGAAAATCCCATCCGGACATGGGAAGAAGTCTTCAATCTTGTATCTTCATAGTCTTGGAGTCCGGCCGATGATGATAGTTCGGCTATCCGGACACCCCCTAGTCCGGAACTCCCTCAGTAGCCCCTGAACCAGGCTTCAATGACGACGAGTCCGGCGCGCATATTGTCTTCGGCATTGCAAGGCGGGTTCCTCCTCCGAATAATTTACAGAAGATTGTGAACACCAGGATAGTGTCCGGCTCTGCAAAATAAATTCCACATACAACCGTAGAGAGAATAATATTACACAAGTTCAATCTGCTGACGTATTTTGTGGTGTAACGTCACACCACTACCAAGCCTTCAAATTGTTTTTATTGTTCCATCTCAGCGCGTTTAGCGAGGCGGTTTCCTTGGCATGTCTTGTCGAAGCAGAGATCGTGTTCTCCTTATTCCGGGATTTCCATCAATACAGACATGGGCAACCCAACCGCGCCATCAATCGCGACGCTTGGGGGATAAGCGAGTTTTACGAGGCCGGTGGGGACGCGTGTTTCTGTCTGCCCATATAAGGGGATAAAGATCCAACCTTTTTACCCGCGCCTTCTTCCTCCTTGGCTTATCCATCTCTGCGAACTCGAGCTCTAGCGCCCAAGCCCGCACATCTCACCTCAACCTTCTCCAAATATGTCCGGAGCGGGAGGCAAGTGGATGGACTCCTCCGTCACGGAGGGGCATATCCAGAAGCTGTGCAGCGCCGGATACTTGTCCAGCGACATCGCGCATCGGCTCCCCGAAGAGGGAGAGCTCATCCCCACCCCCAGGCCCCATGAGAGGGTAGTATTCCTTCCCCATTTCCTCCGCGGACTGGGCTTCCCACTTCATCCCTTTGTCCGGGGGCTCATGTTCTACTACGGCCTAGATTTCCATGATCTGGCCCCAAATTTTATTCTCAACATCTCGGCGTTTATCATCGTGTGCGAGGCCTTCCTCTGCATCCAGCCCCACTTCGGCTTGTGGCTCAAGACCTTCAGTGTCAAGCCGAAGGTTGTGAAGGGCAGTCAAGCGGAGTGCGGAGGCGCCATGGTGGGCAGGATGTCCCACGTTACGTGGCTGGAGGGCACCTTTGTGGAAACCATCAAGGGGTGGCAATCGGGGTGGTTCTATATCACCGAGCTGCGTGATCCCGAATGGGCAGCGGCCCCCGAATTCAGATCCGGCATCCCACACGGCTCACCTCCTGGAAAGAGAGCGGCCGGATTTGGGGCGATTCGGAGGAGCTGACCAGACTCCAAGCCTGCGTCCAAAAGCTGGTGGACAAGAAGCTCAAGCTTGTCAACATAGTCCAGGTCATGCTCATCCGCCAGATTCTCCCATGCCAACGACGGGGCTTCAATATGTGGGAGTTCGATCCGGCGCAGCACCAGACTTTGAATGGGCTCTTCGACACTACGTACGAAGAGGTCTGGAAGGTGCTGTTCAAGGGCGCCAAGGCTCCCGCATCCGCTACCGAAGATCGCGGATTCAGCTCGCAGCGTCCAGCTGACGAGGTAAGTGATATTGTCCTTTACAGGACGCTTGTTATTCATAGTTTGACTCTATGCGGGATCTAAACTCCCTTTCCTTTGACAGGGCTGGCTGAAGAAGGCCGCACAGGCTATCTATCCGGCCCCATTGCCAGAGGACCCAGCTGACGCCCGCCTAATGGGGCTGCTGGCTCCGGCACCCCATGTGGTGCCGGAGAAGAAGGCCACGGGGACTCGGAAGAGTTCCCGTTTTTAGGTGCTATCGGACGATGAATCCGAGGCCGACTCCTCCCACCAAGGCGAGGAGGAGAAGAAGAAAGCCTCTCC
>NC_041381.1:523247655-523277622 GCF_002162155.2 Triticum dicoccoides | reverse complement strand
CCAACAAGGGAGGCCGAAGGGTCCAAGAGGGGAAAAACTCTTCCCCGGACTGTTCTGCCAACGCTAGTGACGACGATGAGGACTGGCCTCCAAGGGCCAAGCCCCTGGCGAGATCGTAAGTATCCGAACTCCCGAATAACTTCAAGGTTTTCGTTTTCCGTCACATTATGTCTTTCTAATGCCGCATACAACCCTGCAGTCCGCCTAAGGATGATCTCCCCACTTCGTCGAGCGGGTCCTTAAGGGCGTCGGATATGGATTCTCTTCCGACTGCCTCCACCCCCCGTGATGCGGACGATGCCGAGGTGGGATCCCATGAAGGGACCCACCAGGAGGAGAGGGCCCCGGAGGCGTCGCAGGACAACCTCCCGGACTTTGCACCGGACTCAGCCCCGGAACCCATAGTGGCTCCGGAGTCCGGTGGGCGACCCCTTCGGAAGAAGGGCAAGACCGTGACACCGGCTGCCTCTGTCCAACCGGAGGTGCCGGATAATTTGCTGGAGGCGCTCAACGGCACCTCCATCGAAGAGGAACACCGCACTGTTATGAGTGCGGTGATTCAGAAGGTTCAGCTCGCCAAGAGCGGGCTGACCGAAGCCTGCAGCAGCCTTCTAACAGGCTTTTAGGTAAGAATTTCAATATATGTAAAATGGTATCACATAGACAGTAGCCCCTGATGCTCGGTTCGGTGTTCGGAAAGAAAAGCCGGACTGAGGATCTTTAGAAAGATAAACGCAGGAGTCATGAAAATATGTCAATATGGGATTGCAGGCTGTGCTGCTGACCTCTGCCGCACTGACTGCGGAGGTCGAAACTTTGAAGGAAAACCTCGAGCGGTCCGAGAACGAGCTCGACCATGCCAAGAAGCAGCTCGAGGAAAAAGAAGGTGAGTAATACCTTATGAAAATTGTACCTTACAGAAAAGGATTTGGTTGCAAGAAAAATGACAAGGATAACTGGGGTATTGCAGGGGCCACTAACGAGGTGGCGACCCTGAAGGAGGCGGTGGCCATGACCAAACGCAATGCGGCTGCGGAGCGCACCGAGCGAGAGAAACAGGAGGCGCGGGTGGCGGAGGTACAGCAAGAGCTTCAGGATCTCGTGAAGAAACACGAGAGCCTGGAGCGTGACTCGAAGACTCGAGAGTCTGAGCTTGCAACGGCTCTTGAGAGTGCCAAAGCCGCTAAGGCCGAAGCCTACAAGGCCCTCCAGGAGATAGAGGCGGTGAAGAAAATAGCAGCGGGTAAGGCATTTTTCATGCAAAGTAAGCATGTGAGTGTTAATTACCTGTTGCTTACCCGAATTCGGAGCTCTCCAGGGGCGTTCGCAGATCTTCCCCGCAGCGTGTCCGATGCTGCCGCATTCTACCGAGCCGAGGAGGGGAGCTCAACGGAGAAGGTCTTCTGGTCTCAGTGTGCTGAGGCCGGACATCCGGTGCCCCTTAGCGACTAGCTGAAGCAGCTGGTTGAGATCCACAAGGCGGCCGAACAGGCCATGAAGGGCCTCATAGTTTGGCTATGGCCTAAGGAGGCTATGCCTGGGAGCTACTTCGGCCTGGTGCGGTGGCTGGTGGACGCGTGCCCGTGGGTTGAAGTTATCAAGCACTCCGCCTGTATCGAGGGTGCGCGTCGGGCCCTTGCCCGCGCAAAGGTGCACTGGGGCAAGATGGATGCCCAGAAGCTTGTGACGGACCCCCCACCAGAGGGCAAGGAGCATCGCACGCCCGAGATGTATTATAGGAGTGTGCTGAAGGGCGCCCGCATTATTGCGGGTGAGTGCTCCAAAGATGTAATATTTGAGTAGACTCGCATTTTGTTATCCTGTGCGCTGAAAACTTGGTTCATATGCGCTAAGCAACGCTTGTTAATTTAAAATATTACCTTCTGTGTGGCTGTTTATCAAATCTGAGAGATGGCAAGTCGTCGGCTTCAGCCCCCATGCCACGAGTGCTGGGGTGTTCGGGATAAACTCGAGCGCTCTTGTTCCCATTTTTGGGTCCATCTAGGGAGGCGCTCGACACAACGAACAAGGCAACCAGACTTATAATGCTTGAACACCCTCACTTAGCCATAGAATTCTATAATTTTAAATTTCGGCGAAGCCCCTAGTTTTTGGAAGGCCGAATTTGGGGCGCTATCCACGCCTTGACCGGACAGAATCTGGCTCCTCGCTCAAAGCGGCATAAGTCTTTAGGGACTCGCAAAGAACCTCTCGAACAGCGACCAGCTCTCGCCTCATCATGACAGTCAGTTTTAGCTTTCTCCACTGAGGCGTTAACCCAGCTCAACTAGGGCGCAATCGCAGTGGTTCTCCCACTGCTACCTTAGCCGATAAAACGGAACATAAGGTACCAAAACATGGGAGCCGGGCAAACCCAACTATTGACCCAAGAACATGATTCAGAGCCGATGCATATAATGCTATAAGTTCGGGGTGCCGCACTTGTGAAAATGTTCGGACTTATCACACCATAACGCGGGAAACATAAGCCCCTGGTGTATTTAGCCGTACCAAAACGTACGGATGCAACATGTCATAGATGAACATATGTGTAAGAAAGAAATGCAATTAGAAGCAAATATATGCTGCATTGCTTTATTCAAATAAAAACTGCTGTAAGTGCAGGACGATACAAGTGGTGCGCTGAGCAAGGGATGGGACTGTTTAACATGTCCCCCTCCAGGGGTAGGCTACGGAATAATGCATAAAAACAGATTTAATGCTCATAATGGAGACCACTTGGATTTTCGTTGTAGCCTTTCTCCTTCCCTGGCTGTTGTATCGTGGGTTCGGCATGTCTGTTGCCGGACAGGGCCTCTGACGAACGGAGTCCTGTGGGCAAAAAATAAAAGGAAAAGAAAAAGAAATGACACACTTAAGAGCCCCTGGTGCGGTTGAGCCGCAGTTTGGGCCTATCGTGGTCGAGCCCCTTGCCCCATGCCCATGGTATCTTTAGAGCGTAATGGAGTACGCGAAGGGTCTGTCTTAATGTTTTATAGGGGCTGGGGTTGGGGCCGCACTGCTACGCGTGCTCGGAACGCGCCAGGTAGTCGTGTTGTAGGTTACACCGGGCACGCTTAGCTGTGTCCGGCCGCTTAGCAGCCGGACTCGAGAATTGCTTTAAAAGGCTGCTTTGTATTTCTGCCGCGAGAGCCGCTGTATGTTCCTCCGTTCGGAGGGAGCGTTCAGTGTTTCCGTTGACCGTGATGACTCCTCTAGGGCCTGGCATCTTGAGCTTGAGGTATGCGTAGTGCGGCGCCGCGTTGAACTTTGCGAACGCGGTACGTCCGAGCAAGGCATGATAGCCGCTGCGGAACGGGACTATGTCGAAGATTAACTCCTCACTTCGGAAGTTATCCGGGGATCCGAAGACCACTTCCAGTGTAACTGAGCCTGTACAATTGGCTTCTACACCTGGTATGACGCCTTTAAAGGTCGTCTTGGTAGGTTTAATCCTTGAGGGGTGTATGCCCATTTTGCGCACCGTGTCCTGATAAAGCAGGTTTAGGCTACTACCGTCGTCCATCAGGACTCTGGTGAGATGAAATCCATCGACGATTGGGTCTAGAACCAATGCGGCGAACCCACCATGGCGAATGCTGGTGGGGTGGTCCCTTCGGTCAAAGGTGATCGGGCAAAAAGATCATGGATTGAACTTCGGGGCAACTGGCTCCATCGCGTATACATCCCTGAGTGCACGCTTCTGCTCCCTTTTGGGTATGTGCGTGGCATATATCATATTCACCGTCCGCACCTGTGGGGGGAAACCCTTCTGTCCTCTATTGTTCGGCGGTCGGGTCTCTTCTTCGTCGTCGCTATGTAGCCCCTTGTCGCTGTTTTCGGCAATTAACTTGCCTGCCTGCTTGAACACCCAACAGTCCCTATTGCTGTGGTTAGCTGGCTTTTCAGGGGTGCCATGTATCTGGCACAAGCGGTCGAGAATTCGGTCCAAATTGGATGGACCCTGAGTTGTTCTTTTGAATGGCTTTTTCCGTTGACCGGGTTTAGAGCCTCTGAATCCGGCATTGACTGCCGTATCCTCACCGTTATCGCCGTTAATGCGGCATTTGTTTTTGTAGCGACGCGACCTGCCACTACGGTCCTTGATATCCGGACTGCCAGAATTTTTGTTGAGGTTGTTGCTGCGTGCTAGCCAGCTGTCCTCACCCGCACAGAAGCGGGTCATGAGTGATGTAAGGGCTGCCATGGATTTCGACTTTTCCTGTCCCAGGTGCCGGGCAAGCCACTCGTCGCGGATGTTATGCTTGAAGGCCGCGAGGGCCTCGGCATCCGGACAGTCGACGATTTGGTTTTTCTTGGTTAAGAACCGTGTCCAGAATTGTCTGGCCGATTCGTCTGGCTGCTGAATTATGTGGCTTAGGTCATCTGCATCTGGTGGTCGCACGTACGTGCCCGGAAGTTATCGAGGAATGCGGCTTCCAGGTCCTCCCAACTCCCGATTGACTCTGCTGGCAAGCTGTTAAGCCAGTGCCGGGCTAGTCCTTTAAGTTTGAGTGGGAGATATTTGATGGCGTGGAGATCGTCTCCGCGGGCCATGTGGATGTGGAGGAGATAGTCCTCGATCTAGACCGCGGGGTCTGTTGTGCCATCATAAGATTCGATATTGACGGGTTTAAACCCTTCTGGGATTTGATGATCCATTACCTCATCTGTGAAGCACAGTGGGTGTGCGGCGCCTCTGTACTGGGCAATATCGCGGCGGAGCTCAAAGGAGCTTTGTCTGTTGTGTTCGGCCCGGCCGGACTTACTGTGTCCGGGGTGACGGTGATCGTCACGTATCGTGGGGCGTCCACGTGATCCATAGATCGATCTTGATTGTCTTGCCTTATCCTCCAATATGTCACGCAGGTCCAGAGTGTTCCCCTGTGGCCTTGTGCTTTTCGAGCGATGTCGGGGTACGGGTCTAGTGAAGGGCCTTGAGGCCTCTCTGTCGCGACCACGGGGTGGTCGATCAGCCGTATTGTCTCCTGGTGAAGCGGGATCATATGCCTCCACCTCTAATCGGGGGAGCAGCTTACGTTTGGGGTAGCTTTTGGAGGGGCATTCGAGTTCATGCTCTTCGGCCACGAGGACTTCGGTCCATCTGTCAGCTAGCAGATCTTGATCAGCTCTAAGCTGCTGCTGCTTTTTCTTGAGGCTGTTTGCCGTGGCCATAAGCCTGCGTTTGAAACATCCTGTTCGACGGGATCCTCAGGCACGACGAATTCGTCGTCGTCGAGGCTTGACTCGTCTCCGGAGGGAGGCATATAGTCCTCTACCTCTTCTTCGGCCGCTCTCTCATGAGGGCTGGCGTCCCCCTCCTCCTGTGCTGGATCCTGCTGGAGTGGGTTATCTTCGGCGCTATCCGGTGTATTATTGTCTCCGGTGCCGGAATCTTCATTCTTGTTGTGTCGGGATTTAGAGCGGCGCCGCTGACGCCGGCGCTTGGGCTGTTTCTTGGAGGGGTCATCCTCCACTATTCCTTCGCTGTTCCCATCCTTTGGGATATCCACCATGTATATTTCGTATGAAGAGGTGGCTTTCCAGTGCCCGGTGGGCGCTGGTTCTTGGTCGTCTCCGGCATCGTCGTCCATACCGTCGATGTCCTCAGAGTCGTAATCTAGCATGTCGGTTAGATCGTCGACAGTGGCTACCAAGTGGGTGGTGGGTGGGCTCTGAATTTCTTCGTCGTCCGCATCCCAACCGTCCTGGCCGCAGTCCGGCCAGGCCTCTCCTGATAACGAGAGGTACTTTAGCGAACTCAAGATGTCGCCAAAAGGTGAGTGTTGGAAGATGTCCGCCGCGGTGAACTCCATGATCGGCGCCCAATCGGATTCGACTGGAGGGGGCGCGGGAGGTCCGGAGTCCGGCAAGGAGTCTGACGCCTCGAAGTCACGAGCTTCATGGGGGACAAGATCAGTGCTCGACTCTATCGCCGTAGAGGTTGCAGCCCCCGAGGTGGTGTCTAGCCATCCATCCTTGGTCTGCGCAGCCGGCTCCGAGTCGAAGATCGGAGCGGGCTTGAGTGCGGCCTCCAGGGTACTGTCCGGCTGCAGAGCTAAATCATGCCCATCGTGACAGTACGGCACGCTCGGCTGTGGCTCAAATCCGTCGAGGATCAAGTCCCCGCGGATGTAGGCCGTGAAGTTCAAACTTCCAAATCTGACCTGACGGCCAGGGGCGTAGCCTTCGATCTGCTCCAGCTGGCCAAGCGAATTGGCCCGCAGTGCGAAGCCACCGAATACAAAGATCTGTCCGGGGAGGAAGGTCTCACCCTGGACTGCATCATCGTTGATGATCGAAGAAGCCATCGAGCCTATCGGTTACGACACAGAGGAACTATCAATGAAAGCACCAATGTCGGTGTCAAAACCGGCAGATCTCGGGTAGGGGGTCCCGAACTGTGCGTCTAGGCGGATGGTAACAGGAGACGAGGGACACGATGTTTTTACCCAGGTTCGGGCCCTCTTGATGGAGGTAAAACCCTACGTCCTGCTTGATTGATATTGATGATGTGGGTTACAAGAGTAGATCTACCACGAGATCAAGGAGGCTAAACCCTAGAAGCTAGCCTATGGTATGATTGTTGTTCGTCCTATGGACTAAAGCCATCCGGTTTATATAGACACCGGAGAGGGCTAGGGTTACATAGAGTCGGTTACATTGGTAGGAGATCTACATATCCGTATCGCCAAGCTTGCCTTCCACGCCAAGGAAAGTCCCATCCGGACACGGGAAGAAGTCTTCAATCTTGTATCTTCATAGTCTTGGAGTCCGGCCGATGATGATAGTTCGGCTATCCGGACACCCCCTAGTCCGGAACTCCCTCAGGGGCACTGGCGAAAGCAACAACCAATCATATTCCCCCATGCGTCTTTTTTCTTGGCCCACCCAATCACTTTTTTCCTGATGATTGTCCCGGGGCACCAACGGCTAGGAAAACGTACTCGCGTTTCATCCGGCGAAAACATTTCCCCCCAAGACATGCTATTTTTGGCCCGATGATTGTCTTGAAGGCCTCCAACGGCTGGAGATGCTCTTATAAGCTTCCTTCAGTGTGTGGGACTAGGCGCAGATATGTTGCTGTTCTGGAGAAATGCTATACTTTGGCCGTCTGGCATGCTCGCGCTCTTCCTTTGGCTTTGGTTCACCAAGGGCAACTTCACCTCGCCGACAGACAGACGTGCGGCTTGTCTGCTTTTCATCCATTTGAGTTGGCTGTTGGCTCTTTGTCCATCCGCGTCCATTTTTCGTCCACTTCCATAGCAACAGTAATCTAAAATAGACCAGCGGCTCCAATTCATGCCGCGGCCATGCCAACGGTCGGAATACATGTTGGGGAACGTAGCATGCAATTTCAAAAAAATTCCTACACTCACGCAAGATCTATCTAGGAGATGCATAGCAACGAGAGGGGGAGTGTGTGTCTTACCCTCGTAGACCGAAAGCGGAAGCGTTTGACAACGCGGTTGATGTAGTCGAACTTCTTCTCGTTCCGACCAATCAAATACCGAACGTATGGCACCTTCGAGTTCCGCACACGTTCAGCTCAATGACGTCCCTCGAACTCTTGATCCAGCAAAGTGTCGAGGAAGTAGATGAGTTCCGTCAACACAATGGCATGGTGATGGTGATGGACAAGTGATCCGCGCAGGGCTTCCCCTATGCACCGCGAGAATATGACCGAGGTGTAAACTATGAAGGGGGGCGCCGCACATGGCTAGGCAATTGTCTTGGCTATGTGTGCCCCCCAATGTATATATAGGTGGGAGGGAGGGAGGAGAAGCCCTAGGGGCACTCCAAGTAGGAGGGATCCTACTTGGGCTCCTACCCTAGGCCGGCGCCCCCCTTTCCTTCTTTTGGCGATGAGGGGAAGGAAGGAGGAGGTGCCCCCCCTTTTCCTTTCTCCCACCAAGGGGGAAAGGCAGGAGGAGGTGGCACCCCCTCCTTTCCTTCCTCTAGGGCCTGCAGCCAGGGAAAGGGGTGTACCAGCCCCTTGTGGGCTGGTCTGTCCCTCCCTCGGCCCATTAAGCCCATATCTTTGCCAGGATTGCCTGAAACTCCTTTCCAGTGACCCGATATGTACCCGGTACCCTCCGGAACACTTTCGGTGTCTGAATACTATCGTCCTATATATCAATCTTTACCTCTCGACCATTTCGAGACTCCTCGTCATGTCAGTGATCTCATCCGGGACTCTGAACAACATTCGGTCACCAAATCACATAACTCATATAATACAAAATCGTCATGGAACGTTAAGCGTGCGGACCCTAAGGGTTTGAGAACTATGTTGACATGACCGAGACACCTCTCCGATCAGTAACCAATAGCAGAACCTGGATGCTCATATTGGCTCCTACATATCCTACAAAGATCTTTATCAGTCGAATCGTTATGACAACATACCCTTTGTCATCGGTATGTTACTTGCTCGAGATTTGATCGTCGGAATCCACATACCTAGTTCAATCTCGTTACCGACAAGTCTCTTTACTCGTTCCGTAATGCATCATCCTGCAACTAACTCATTAGTCACTTTGCTTGCAAGGCTTCTTATGGTGTGCATTACCGAGAGGGCCCGGAGATACCTCTACGATACTCGGAGTGACAAATCCTAATCTCGATCTATGCCAACCCAACAAACACCTTTGGAGATACATGTAGAGCATCTTTATAATCACCCAGTTATGTTGTGACGTTTGATAGCACACAAGGCATTCCTCCGGTAGCCGGGAGTTGCATAATCTCATAGTCAAAGGAATATGTATTTGACATGAAGAAAGCAATAACAATAAAACTAAACAATCATAATATTAAGCTAAAGAATGGATCCTGTCCATCACATCATTCTCCTAATGATGTGATCCTGTTTATCAAATGACAACACATGTTTATGGTTAGGAAACTTAACCATCTTTGATAACGAGCTAGTCTAGTAGAGGCTTACTAGGGACACGGTGTTTTGTCTATGTATCCACACATGTATAAAGTTTCCGTTTAATACAATTTTAGCATGAATAATAATAAGTTATCATGTTATAAGGAAATATAACATAAAAACTTTATTATTGCCTCTAGGGCATATTTCCTTCAATACATGCAAGCCTAAAAAAATACAGTTCATGCTGGCGCACTTGCCAGCGGCCGGCACAAAAAAAAGGACGATAGTTCAACCATGACATACATCTCGGTCGTGGTTATTTTGGCACACTAGTCGGCATACAAAAAATATGGCGCTCTCGGCCATAGATCAATCATCAAGCTTGCGCATTTCCTTTTGCATCTTCTCAAACCAAGACCTCTTCCTTGGGGACATCTTGCTCGAGTCCACCGTCATGATCTCCACCTCCTTCATCATATAAGCGAGCACAACTTCTTTTGCTTTGGTCTTGGCATTGGTCACCTTTATCTCGAGCTTTTTCGCTTGCATCTCCACCTCCATCTCTAGCTTCTTTGCTTGCATTTTCGCCTCCATCTCGAACTTCTTTGCTTGCACTTTGGCCTCCGTGTCAAGCTTCTTCTTTTGTATCTCCATGTAGGACTTCATTTGCTCCTCTTTATCTTGGCAACGCTTATCCTCTCTTGTTTTCTTTTGGGTCATCAAGCCTTGAAAGTTTCTTGCAAGGCAAAGATTACCGCATCACGCTTCTCCTCCTTCTTGGAGTTGGTCTTTCCCTGCGGCCTCTTCTCTCCCTCACCATGGTCCTTGAAGGCTTACGGCCTTCCATTCTTCTTGAGGGTGGCATATTGCTCCTTGAACTTCTCATCCTCTTTTTATGATCATCCAACAATGTTGGTGAACAGCTTGTTCCCTAGTTGGGCCTTGAATGCTTACAAAGCTTGGAATGCCTACAAATGAAAACACGAATGCATATTGATATGCGCAAAGGACATGCAAGCATCAAATAACGGAGACCCAAATGAAGATGGAGGAATTGTATACCATGTATTTGATGTGGAGGCCACTCATGGGATGTCCATCGATGCTCTCAAGGGTGGCATAAAACTTCTTGCACTCTTGTTGTATGACCCTCCAACACTTCGAGATGGACACCCTACCACACTTGCTCTCAAACAGGCGGGAGCGAGCGAGTGGGAGGGTCTTGGGAAAGGGAGGGGAATGGGGATGGATGTGCCACCGACTAATGGGCCAGAGGAAGAACATGGGCGGACGTTGCGCACGTTCTCCGTGGGTCTGCGACGATGCAAACCAGACTCAAATTTGGGCTTGGAATTGGTCGCGCGCGGACAAAAGCGGATGCTCGTCCGTTTGGGCCGGCTTGTTGGGCCGTGATTTATGTCCGTCCGACCCAAATGGACACGCACAGATGGTTTACATGGGCGCGATGGAGTTTCCCTAACTTTTCAAGACACATGCCCCCAAGCTCTACATATATCAATCAAAGGCCACGCGCGACATTATCCCCTGTGACGTGCATCTCTTGCCTTGTAGCTGGAAAGCAAAAGTGCTCCTGCCCAGGTTTAACCTGGAGACATCGTCATCACCAATGCTCCTCTCATCATGGGAGGACTCATCTTCATCAAAGATAATTTTGATCATGGTGAATCAAAGCAGTGTACACGAGTCAATGAAACATGATTTAGTTAACTAGACAAAATTCCCATGTGTAATCGAGAATGCTTTGCTCACTATAAAAAGTACTTCTGGTTTGTCCTTTGCAATAAAAGGATTGGGCCACCTTTCTGTACTTTGTTACTATTTTTACTTGTTACAAATTATCTTGATATCAAGTTATCTGTCACCACTACTTTACAACACTTGCAGAGAATACCTTACTGAAAACCGCTTATTGATTTCTTATGCTCCTCATTGGGTTCGATACTCTTACTTATCAAAAGGACTACGACTGATCCCCTACACTTGTGGGTCATCAAGACACTTTCCTGGCGTCGTTGCCATGGAGTGAAGCGTTTTTGGTTAGGAAACATTTGCATTACATGTTGAATTTTATCTTCACTTGCTACTATGGAAGATAATCCTTTGAGGGGCTTGTTCGGGGTATCTTCACCTTGAGCGGAAGTGGTAAGAGCCGCTCCTCAACCTACTGATTTTTTAGTTATGAAATCCCTTTTAGTATTATGGAAAAATGGTATGTTAATCCCTATGCAGGAGACGAAACAAAACATCCTGATATGCACTTAATCTATATGGATGAACTTTGTGGATTGTTTAAACTTGTAGGTCTATCAAGGAATAATGTTAAGAAGAAGAAGATGTTCCCTTTATCTTTGGAGGGAAAAGCATTGGCATGGTATAGGCTATTGGATGATCCTGAGACATGGGACTGGAACCGAATGAAATTGGAATTCCAATAGAATCTTATCCTATGCACTTGGTTCGCCATGATCAAAATTATATATATAATTTTTGGCCTCGTGAAGGAGAAATTATTGCTCAAGCTTTGGGGAGGCTTAAGGACATGATGCTCAAATGCCCCAATCATGAGCTCTCAAGAGATATGATAATTTAAAACTTTTATGCTCGACTTTCTCATAATGAGAAATCAATCATGAGCTCTCAAGAGATTATTCTTCTACTAGTTATTTCTTGAAAACAAGTATTCAATTCAAATGGGATCTTGCAGAAAGAATTAAACGCAATTCTGAAGATTGGGAGATCGACAGAGGTAATTAAGTTGAGGGGTTTATCCGTAGAGGCCACAGTCACAATTGCAACCACATGGCCTTAGGGTCAGAAGACAACTTACGATCTCAAGGTAGATCAAGCTTGTACTCAATACATCATCATCAATACAATCAAAGCATGATGTAGCGTATTACCTCTTCGAGAGGGCCCGAACCTGGGTAAATATTGTCCCCTTCGTCTCCTGTTACCCATAGATCCAAGATCCACAACTCGGGACCCCCTACCCGAGGTCTGCCAGTTTTAGTACCGACACATGGTGAGGGCCTCGACGACTTCATAGTGATTCTTCTTGTGCACCTGTTGTTTGCTTGGAGTTTTTTGGGGGTGGTGTTGATGTTTAAAGGTCTTTATATCCAACCTTGTGTGTGTGTGTGTGTGTGTGTGTGTGTGTGTGTGTGTTGTGTTGTGATGGGTTTAGTTTGTAGCGGATTGTTCGATGATGGTTGCTTTATATATAAAGCGGGGGAAACCCTTTTTCGGTTTAAAGACAATCTGCCCAACCGATCTCTTTGCTAGAACCAACAGTGCAGGCACAACCCAAGCCGGAGGAGGCCCTAAGCTGCGACCATCACCATGAAGGGTCGAATCAACGCACAAAGACCTGCCTATATGCTTGATCTCATTGCTGGATCCAACAACGCACGTACCGCCGATGTTGGAGAAGAAACAAGTGGAACCATTAATGAAAATCGCCACCATCGCATGAAGGATTGATGCAATGGACAAGCGGAAACATGCCTAATGCCCCAAGACTGGATTAAATACAACTCCCAGCCTCCTTGCATACTTTCGAGGGAGGAGGAGGAAATCGCCACCATCGCATGAAGGGCTGATGCAATGTACAAGCGGAAACATGCCTAATGCCCCAAGACCGGATTAAATACAACTCCTAGTGGTAGACCAGGGCCTGCTTGCATACTTACGAGGGAGGAGGAGGAGGAGGTTATTGATCTACTGGTGAATTAGGGGTGGCGACGTGAAAACCCTATCGCCTAGGAGTCGCAGAGATAGACGCAGTTGGAGTTTCTCGTAACGTGCAACATTATTGTATTAATAATCACACATATAGTAAGAAAGTGTACTTGTACACTACAAATGTGCCCACTAAAAAAACTTTAAATGCCAAGACACCTATATTTTTTATATCTCAATTGCAATGATTATTACTTTTGTCGTGTGTGTGCAATCACTGCTACATGTGAAATTGCCTATGAGTGCAAATATAACATTAATTATGTTACTTTTTGATACAACATATTATTGCGCTATTCACAAAAATTATAGTCAAGATCATATCGTCAATGAAGTAAACTGAAAGAAGAAATGAAGTACGTTGTTAGTTGTTGCCAGTACTTAGCATCTCAAGATGTGAGAGTAGGCCACTGAGCGGTGGCCGATAGCCTTCTCTATTTCTATTTTTGTTTTCATTTCTCGCGGCAACTTAGAGTGTGCTTTGCTAGGTTGATCCTTGGGTTTTTTCATGCACTTTGCACTATTCTTTTACCAATGCAAAAACAACTCCCTTATCGGATCTCAAGAAAAAAACAATTGTGTATTTATATATAGTCTTGGATCATTGCATATATAGAATTAAATATTGGACCTAGAATCTTGATGGGTCATTAGTTCATGATGTTAGATCGTTCCGCAGCATAAAAGTTTAGATCTATAGAGCTAGACGCTCAGTTGTTAGTAGCTGAAAGCATGTTTGGTCTAAGATTTGTGATTTGTTTATATATAGTTATTATAGCGATCCAATGACTCTAATATGTTTAGATACAACTATACAAAGACCTAAATGCCATAGTCTATTTAGTTATGGTTATGAAGAGATAGTTGTGACATATTTAATATAGTTTTAATGATCTAGTAGTTGTGATATGTTTAGATAAAATAAATATAGATTTAATGATTTATGATATGTTTACATAAAGTTACATATTTAATGATTTATACTATGTTTAGGTATGGTTGTGAATATCCAAAAAAATATGATACTTTCATATGCAATTATGAAGATCTAACAACTACATGATCCACTAATTACAAAAGAGCATTCAATTAATCATGACCGGATGTTTTGACTTCTGTGAGAATTTCTAGGACCTCTCTATTTTATTTTGCATTAGGCTTTTACTTCATAAAAGAATTGACAAGCCAAAATTTGTTAATTGGCCGAGCAACTCAGATCTATATACACATTAGCAGTCTATAAATGGTCAATGAGTAGAGCAATGAGATGTTAATGTAGATATCTGCTTACCTGTTCGCTCTTGTACATGAGAGCACCCTAAGCGCTAGTGTTTCTCGTGCCTTGCATCGGTGCCGGTGCCGGTCTATCTCGTCTTCTATGGTCTTAGGGCCATGGAAGCGCGGTGGATTCCGGCCCTTGCCTGCGGGAGGGCTCCATTTTTAGATGGTTTTTTGATTTTTGTTAGGGTTTGTGCCCTGCTTAAAGAGGCGACGTGGCGGCAACTCTCCGAAGATGGAATAAGGTCCTTCTCTTCTAGCCCCCGTTACGGTGGTGTTTTTAGCATCGTCAGAGAACGTGTGGACGTTTGTCTCCGGCAGATCTTGCGGGATTTGGTCGGAGTTTGTCTTTGATGGATCTACGTGGATCGGTTTATCTTTGATGTATCCACATGGATCCAATCTTCGTTCGTCTGTGCTCATGTGTCTACAGGTTGGATCCTTCTGATCTACGCATCTCTTCATCAGTGGCGACTGTTGTCCTGGTGCGCTAGTCCTATGGGGTCTTAGCACGACGACTTCCCGATTCTCTACTACAACAAGGTTTGTCCAGCTCCAATGAGGGAGGGGCGATAATGGCGGCGCGCCTTTGGTTCGCTCCATGCTTGTAATCAACGCTAGGCCGTCTATAGACCTAGATGTATTTTTTAGTTCTGGTGTTATTTGTACTAACTTGATAGATTGGAAGTTTGCCCTGAAAAAAAAAAAGAGCAGAGCAATGAATCAGCTGCGTTGTTCGAGAACTTGACATGCTTTCATATAATTTGCCAGATAATGGAATTGAAGGATATTTTGCATAAGTTGGTACGGCCTCAATGAATACCCATCCAAGTTGTCTGCTAAGTCAACTGGCAGACCATCTCAACAAAATAGGTCCAGCTTATGTATTGTGTGTCATTACCCTCTTGGGGGCATCGTTGTCGGAGCATTATTAATTATGCGTCATCGTGAAAAATAATTGATGGATGTTGTTGTTGTTTGCTGCAACTCTCTTGAGTAGCTCTTGAGATCCTTTTGGTGCAGATGCCATGTGTAATTGACATCCTTTTTACACTAGTATATTCTTTTTATCAAAGAAAAGTGATAAACCAAGAGTGAAATTTTGTTTAAATAACTTTAAATAGGACAAAAGGTCACATAAACAATGTTATACGCTAAGAATTCTGAAAGGGATTGGTAACATGAAATTAGGCCGTGTCATCGTGTTAAAAGAAATCCTGGAAATGCTTTCACAAAAGAAATTTCCTGGAAATGGATAGTGGCTGCTGACTTGCAGAGATACAAATCGCCGCCGAAAACTGTGAAGAGCTTTCTCGCTTCTCGTACCTTCTCCAGTACCTACGCTGACATATATTCCTACCTGGCAGTATCCGGCCGCAGCGAAGCATGTACGCCAGGGAGCTTGCACAACAGCACAAGACGTGGACATTTAGGTAGGCTTTCTTCTCTCCTCCATTCTCATCGGCATGCACGTCCTTGTCCTGCTCCGTCGACCGCACGGACACGAAAATAATAATCATACATAGACGACTGTCTTCGAGAAAAACATCGATGGCTCTTGATCGATCTCTTATACCAAGTGAGGATGCCAGCTGTAAAGAGAGAAAAAACGTCGAAATCATTATTCGCCTCTTTGTGAAATAAAAAAAAAACTGAAGAATGCGCATATGTGCGGTGTTTTGGTTGGCTGCGCGGAGCGAGATAAACCAGCAAGGCAGCAACTGCTTGATCGTCCCGTCCGGATTAATCAGCGCGACCGCGTGTGATTGCGCCGAAAGCGGGTCTCATCGAAGCTACGGCGGCTTGTACCCCGGGCATCAAGCGGGGGCTTGAAAGCCACCATAGACTGATTCCGGCCATCAAAAAAGGTGTGACCAAGGTTTAAGCTAAACTCGTACGTGTGTATAAAATACAGGCATGTGGGAACTCTGACCATGTAGACAAGTGCTTCCTTCAAACTTATTTGTCGTAGAAATGGATGTATCTAGAACGTGTAATAGGTGACGGAGGGAGCGGTAACGTTGAAATAGACCAGATGGAGGTGCGTTTGGCTCTGGGTCAAGTATGTGTGGGTCGCTCTCTGTCGGGCCACAGGTCGATCTCAGGCTGGACGCGGGCTCGCTCGCGTGCGCCGGACAAAAGCAGAGCACATGACATGATGCGGCTCTAATCATCCACGGCCGCCCCTCTCCGTAAGTCCATACACACTGCACGCCACAGCCGAAAAGGCCCACTCAGTCGCGTACATACAGCTAGTGTGCGATGCACCACCGCCAGATGATGGGCGGCTGGCCTCGTAAACAAGCTTATCCCAGCCTAAGCATAACATGCACCATGCCTGCCTTTCTTTGCGCTCCCTCCATGCTGCCCTTCCTCCATGTTATCACTTTCTGTGGGTTATGATCAGCTTGCACCTTTTCCAGAATTACAGTAGCAGCAAACCGATCGATCAGCTGAGGTCATGTAACTTGTTTGCTGTCCTGTCCATCTTGCTTGCCGCGTCGGCGCACGTACGTACGCATGTGGTGTCGATTGGTTCGGTTTAAAAATGCCTGCACGTGGGGAGGCGTTCAACGCTGGCATTACACGTCACGAAATCGTAAATCCAGGTGGCTAGTACTCCGTAATAGTACGTACGTGTCCAGTTCGCGTGCTCCGGAACTTTGTAACACGGCTCTCTTGTGGATTTGTTTACCGTCAACGGCGAGTTTGCCCAGATTTGATTAAATCCTGAGGCGGTCGGGATGGCGTGCGACATACGATGGCGGGTGGCGTACGCGGCCGATCTCGTACACCGCACCGCCACGTTCCGCGACGGCGAGATCTTCCTCCGTAGCGACATATAGCGACTCGTTCTCCTCGACTGCCGCGGTTGCACGGTCGATGCGCGGTACGTTCACGAGGGGGAACGGATCGATGTTGGAGGGGTCGTGTCCTTCCCGTGCCACTTCGCCAAGATCAACGATCGCCTGCCGGTGATTGGGTCGTCTCGCGGAGGGGCGCCGGCGAACGGGGGCGGCGCGGAGAGTCGTGTCGATCAGGGGAGCGGTGCTGCGGCGCACGGGAACAAGGTGGACGTGGCCGTGCGTGGCCCGCCAAGACCTCCACCCAGACCGGATGCGGGCCCTGGGGTGCTCGGCCGCGGCCCGGGCCGCCATGGCGTCGATCCGTGACACGTGGGCGATGCGGCCATCGACCACCCGGATTCGCCCCGATCTAGGGTTTCGGCACCCGCCTCAGGTACAAAAGCCCCACCGTCCCGTCCGCACCCCATTTTCTCAGATCTAGATGAGTGCTTGCTTCACCTCTGGGAGGCGCCGCAGAGAGGGAAAGCTAGGTTCCTCCTTCCTTCTCGTGGTGGGAGGGGAAGATCCGCGGCGACAATAGATCCTTTGCTCAGGTTGTCGCATCTACGCCTCCTCCAAACATACCACCAAAAAATCCTAAGATTACGAGGCGAAACGGAGGCGGAGAGATGAGGGGAGATGGTTTTGGAGCGGGCAGGCAGGGCCGTGGGGCAGGGCATTTCGACCGCGGCGGCGGCCGTGGGCGAGACAGCAGCGTGTGGAAGCGCAAGGATGATGCGGGGCAGTCCTCGACCACCAAGGCGTCGGGCTCCGGCGACACGGGGTTCAAAAAGTGGGAAGCCGCGGCGGCTTCGGGTGGATCTGGACTGCCTCGACCTGACCGCTGGGCGACGGCCAACGACGGCGAGGATGGGGACAAAGCCTCGCGCCCTCCTCGTGGGAAGTCTCCTGCCCCCAATGCGAGGCGTGATCCTCCCGTCAACGCTGGTAATCCTAACCCCATGCCTGATGCATGTCAGATCTGCAACCTTGTGAGTCACTACACTGCTAGATGCCCACATGCTCTGTGTGAGCGCTGCAAGAGAAAGGGTCACCTGTCAATCATCTATACTGATTTGGTTCCGTGGGAGTGTATTCCTGCTATGTGTGGTTTTCAGTCTAAGGGGCAGGGTTTTTGCTATTTTCCTGATTATAGCATTGAGAGGCAGCCCCAGAGAGAGAATACAAATGTTCTGATTACTATTGTAGAGGGTAATATTTCCAAGCAAGATCTGCAGGATGACATGGGGGTGTACATTGGTCAGGGCTAGAGATGCTCTGCTCATCTCTTGGCCCCTAACAAGTATGTCATGAGGTTTCCTAACGTTAGGGAGGTTGAGCGTGCGCTTTTTGTTGAATATATCACCCTGAAGAAACACAAGACTGTGGTTCGCATCACTCCATGGTCTGATGACATGGATTGTGAAAGTCTGATGGAAATTGCCTGGGTTAGAATCAGCAAGATCCCTTAAACAAGAGATGTGAGAAGAATGTGGCATTTGTGGGCGGGCTTGTCGGTGTGACCTTGGACATTGATATGTCAACTCTGAAAAGACCTTCATCTGTCCGGGTTAAAATTGGATGCCGCAGTGTGGATGAACTCCCTGCCTCTACTGAGGGGTGTATGGGGGACGCTTCTATAGATTTCTGTATGAAGTGGAAGAGGTTGTGGTCAGAAATCCTCCTGTCGAGGATGATAATGTGGCTGTTAGGAACCAGGATAATAACAACATTACTACCCCTAAGAGAAAAAGACAAGAGGGAGGGGGGGTTGAATCCTCCAAAGGAGCCCAGGCTCTTGTTGAGCGTGGTAAATCCTCCTATAGGGGGGCAAGGCTTGTCGCCTGATTCCCTCTGAGGAAAAGCTTGAATTAGAGAAGGTCAACACAGAAGGAAACGACTCGTCTGATTCGTCTGAGAGTGACGATGATAAGACCCTGTTCATTGAGAAGTTGGCAAATGAGCATTCTGCCTTGGTGTCTTATGATCTGACATCTACAAACAAGCAGAACTGCGAGGCTCAGGAACCCGTGCCGGAGTGCATGACTAGGGTGCATGAAATACAGGTGAATGACACACCGTCTACTGTGAAGACTTCTTCGTATGCAGAAATAGTGACTGGTGTCTCGCAGGTGCATGAAGTGGTGGGGGAGACTGATCCTAATATGAAGATTTCTGATGACTATCTGGTACATTTACCATCACCTGACTGCGAAGATGAGATTGTCCCAACTCCCCCTTTGGTTCCTGAAGCTAACTTGAGGTTCAGTCTTCGCTGTGCTCAGGGGGGGCAGGCAGATATGATGGCAAAGGCTATGGCTGTGAAGAAGAAAATCCTAGAAGGTAATACTTCAAATCCCAGAAATAATTCTTTTGCTGCTTTAGGGGATGCTGAGTTGATATGTAGAGCTAATAAAATGGAAATTTGCATTCCTGATAATGACTTTGCCTGCGTTGATATTTTGCACAAGCTTGAGGAGGCTAGAGAAAATCTTATGAACAAACAGAATATCATGAACAAAGACAATGATGTCGATAATAACATATCTGTGATAAATGGTCTAGGAAAAAAAGCCCCTCTTAGCTTAACTTGGCTGGAGCAAGATGAATATTTTGGTGATGAGTTTGTTTCTTCCAGGCATGGTAGTAAAAAGAAAGCTCATAGATCATCGGTTAAGATTTCTAGGCCTGTGACTAGAAGTCAAAAGAACATGATGACTGATGATAGGGGAGTGGTAACTCTGCCCCGGCCCCTGGCAGGGTTACCGGGGCCAAGAAACAAAAGAACCGTTCCAAATGAGAGGTCTCATTTGGAACTGCAGAGGGGTGGGCAAGAAAGGTATGGCCACCTGCCTCTCTGATCTAATTAGTGACCATACACTCGACTTCTTAGGTTTACAGGAGACCATGAAGAAAAACATCTCCTCTAAATGCTTGAGGAAGATTGACCCTTTTAATATATTTGAGTGGGTCTGGATCCCCTCAAATGGCAAATCTGGTGGAATTTTGGCTGGGGCCAGAAAAGGTATTCTAGATATTGTTCATAACAATACTGGTAGGTATATGATCCATCTTGACGTGAAGGATATTAATAAGAAAAAAATTTGGAGTATGTTGGTGGTGTATGGGCCAGCTCATGAAGATAAAAGGGAGGAGTTCCTGTCTGAACTCGCTCATTTCTGCTCCTCTATGAACAAGCCATACATTGTGGGAGGTGATTTCAATATTCTGAGAAATGGGGGAGAAAAGAATAAGAAGGCCCATAATCATAGGTCCATGGATATGTTCAACTCTGTTATTAATGCTTTTGGGCTGAGAGAATTTTTTTGCAGTGGTGGCAAGTACACCTAGACCAATAACCAATCTCATCCCACTTTAGAAAAGCTAGACAGGATTCTGATGTCTAGTGACTGGGAGGACCTATTTCCTCTCGTGACAGTTAGGAAACTTGTTCATGAGCTTTCCGATCATAATCCCTTACTCCTTTCCTCGGGTGACTCGGGTAGAGAAGCCCCTAAGCCTAGAGAGTTCAGGTTCGACCTGGCCTGGCTCAAGGATGAAAATTTCTTGCCCTTAGTTGAGAAAATATGGTCCAAAGCTGTTAAAGCAAAAGACCCTATACATGTTCTCAATATCAAGCTCAAAAGATTTAAATCCTTCTTTAAAGGGTGGGGATCCCACAAATATGGTCATGATAAGAAGAGAAAGGAAGAGCTTAGGCTGGAACTAGCTGTTCTGGAGGAGCTGGAAGAAGAAGGTCCTTTGCTGCCTGAGATGTATAATAGAAAAGTTGACATTAACTTTGAGCTACATGAAATTCTAGTGAATGAGGAAATTTTCTGGCTCCAACAGTCCCATGAGCGCTGGCTGCTCAAAGGGGACCTTAACACTGATTACTTTCACAAGATAGCCAATGGGCGTAAAAGGAAAAACACTATTCACACTTTGAAATGTGGAGATGTGGAGATTGAGGGCACTGATAACCTAATCTCACATGCCACGGAGTTTTATAAGGATTTGTTCGGTCCAGCACCTGGTAACATTTTCCACATGGACCCTGGTGCATGGGATGATTCGGAAAAGCTTACGAGAGAAGACAATGAAGAGCTGACTAGGGAGTTTTCTGTGGAGGAGGTGAAGGAGGCTCTGTTTGCAATGGATACCAATAGAGCTCCTGGCCCGGACAATATACCGGCAGAGTTCTACCAACACTGTTGGGATATTGTCAAAGATGACATTATGAGGATTTTCGGGCAATTCCATGATGGGACGCTTGATGTGCAGCGTCTCAACTACGGAGTAATCACTCTCCTTCCAAAAGTATCGGGCACCGAGCGCATTCAACAGTTCCGACCAATCTGCCTCCTTAGGTGCCCGTATAAACTGATTACTAAGACTATGGACAGGAGAGTTGAAAAGTATGCTGATAAGTTGATTAGCCTTTCACAGAATGCTTTTGTGAAGGGTAGGAATATTATGGATGGTGTCATGTCTCTTCATGAGATACTAAAGTACACCCATGTTAAGAAAAGAACTGGGGTGGTGCTAAAATTAGACTTTGAGAAGGCTTACGATAAAGTCAACTGGGAGTTTCTTTTGGAATGTCATAAATTGAGAGGCTTCGATGAAACTTGGTGTGGGTGGGTGAGACAGATCCTGTACAACGGTACAGTTAGCATTAAGCTGAATAATTCTGTAGGGCCGTATTTTCAGAGTGCGAAGGGGGTGCGCCAGGGGGATCCGCATTCCCCCTTCTTGTTCAATATGGTTGCAGATTGCCTTAATAAAATGATCAACAAAGCTCAACAAAATGGCCTGCTAACTGGTTTAGCTGCTGATCTCATCCCAAATGGGGTGGCTGTTCTGCAGTATGCAGACGACACAATAATTTGCCTGGAGCATGACATGGAGAAGACAATGAATCTTAAGATCCTGTTATACATATTTGAATTGATGTCAGGGTTAAAAGTAAATTTTCAGAAAAGTGAGGTCCTGACTATTGGGGGAGATGCTGAGATTGCTATTCAACTGTGAGATTGGGCATTTCCCAATCAAATACCTGGGTATGCCAGTAAGTTTTTCCTCTTTGAAAGACTCGGTGTGGGAATTTATTGTGGATAATTATTTGAAAATTTTTGGGTCTTGGATTGGGAATGCTGCCTCCATTGGGGGCAGGCTCACTCTGCTTACTTCGGTGTTGTCGCAGCTGTCTCTGTACCACATGTCGATGTGGCTCATGAGCAAGACTTTTGTAGAAAAACTAGATAAGCACCGAAGAAAGTTCTTTTGGCAAGGCTGCAATAAGAAGAATCGTTACTACCTGGTAAAATGGAAAAGGGTATGTAGGTCGAAAGAGAAAGGGGGCCTGGGGGTCAAAGATCTCAGGAAACAGAATATCAGTCTTATGGTGAAGTGGTGGTGGAAACTCGAAACCTAGAAAGGGGTGTGGCAAGATCTGGTTAAAGCGAGATATTTGTATAACAAGTCTGTGGCCACAGTGTCCTCGAGATATTCTAATTCGCCTTGCTGGAAAGCCCTCCTGAAGGTTAAAGACCTATACATGGTGGGGAGGCGAATTGCTTTGGGGGCTGGTAATCTGGCCAGGGTGTGGAAAGATTCCCTGAATGGTCTCCCACCACTCGAATTATCCTTCCCACAGTTGTTTGCAATTTGCACTGACCAAGATTGCACAGTGGAAAACTTTGGTGGTACTGTACCCTCTTCTTTCTTTAGACACCGTCTTGACCCTAATCTGAGAGATCAATGGGATAAAATGCGTGCGCTAGTTGTGGGTTTAAACCTCTCTGCTGATAGAGACTCGGTCTATTGGGGGCTCAATAAAAATGCCAAATATACTACCAAATCTATGTATAAATGGCTGGAGCAGCCGATTAGTGGTTGCAACCATAGATGGATCTGGGAATCCAAACTTCCTCTTAAGATCCACGTCTTCCTATGGCAATTGGCACAAGATGCAGTTCTCACCAGATCGGTGATGAAAAGGAAAAACTGGCCAGGAAACCCTGTGTGTTCCTTCTGTGGCCAGCTGGAAACGAGCTCGCATTTGTTTTTCTCCTGTCATGTGGCTCAAGTGGCCTGGAGATCTATTGGTGTGGTCCTGGGGACTGACACATGTCCTAATAATGTTTGGCAATATTATGTGTGGTGTAATATGTATTTGCCAAATGGAGCCAAGTTCTTCACTGTGGGCCTGGCGGCTGTGACATGGGCCATTTGGCTGGCTCGCAATAGAGCTACCTTTGAGAAGAAGTTGATTAAATCTTCGTTTGAGATTGTGTTTTCGGCTTGTTCTTTTCTTTTGTATTGAGCAGGGCTTCAGAAGCAGGGAGACGCGGAGGACCTACGCCAAGGCGCGGAGATGATCCGCTCGAGCACAACCAGGCTGATGGTGATGTGTGAGAAGGCCAGGAGTGTGAAGGATGAGGATGGAGCTTGGTGATGAGCTTGGATGTTCTTCTTCTCGGCTTGCATGCTGTCTGTTTTTAACTTTCTGAGCCCCTTTTGGTCTCGTGTTTAGTTGGTGGTCCTGGATTTGTAATATGTTTGGTGCTGTCAGGTTTTCGCCCCACAGTGCTCGTCACGATGGCGGGCGGGCTTGGTGGGTTTTCTGTCAGTGCTTTGAACTTGCTATTCCTTTCCCTCCTCTGTTGGTTCCTGAAACTGTTATATTTCCGTTTAATGCAAATGGAAAGGGGTACGCCCGGTTCAAAAAAAAAAGTCCAATCCAATCAGTGCCACGAAGAAGGATTTGCTCATTCGTCTTCGTCTTCTACTTATTTATCTTGGTGCGCGAGTAAACAAACGAAGGACGAGGGCCATGGCCAGGTGTTGACATGCACTCACGTCACCCCTAGATCAGCCTACTCTCACGCGTGAAATCAGTGAGGTATTTTTTTAATTATAAATCAGTGAGCTTTAATTATAAGGATTGATGACAGTCAACTTGGTGAACGCCTGATCGGTGTAGTGCACAAGAGCACTGCTATACACACGACGGATGGACGCACGACCCACAGACGACAAGTCAGGTAGACCGTAGGATTAGCTGGGGTTTTTAATCTGTGTGGCTCCTGCTCCCGTCGGGCACACATCGTCCAGCAGTCAATCGTGTGCAGAGCACTTTCGAGTGCACAAACCTCGGCTTATAATTGCCACCGGAGAAACGCATCGCCGAGTGCTCGGACTTGTTTGTTGTTGGCTAGCCTTTTCTCGGGCACATTGGAACATGTCACATGTGCACTACTCGTACATACTACTCCTATGCGTCACTTCAGCTCCTAGTGTGTGGTTAGGACTTGTGTACCTCGGCCTCCAATCTTTTAATCCACGCCCATGATTGCTAGTAGTAGGAGGAATGAACTGATCGAAACTGATTTCACTATTTCAGGATGACCCATCCAAGTCCAACCCATCCATCCATTCAATCCACTATACCTGTGACACCTCGTTTAGGACGGTAGCACTTTGAATGAATGCCCGATCGACCTGTGCCGTTGGAAATCGGGATTGATTGACGAGACGCGTATCCGTGCTCGCCTCTAACCTCGCACCAACCGGCAACGTTCACATGGCTGCTAGACCTGCGAGCAATTGCTGAACCGGGAGCAAGTTTAAATGCGAGTGGGTAGCAGGTTCCCTCCGGGCTGCACACTAATGTCTGAACTCTGAAGTCTGAAGTCTTGTGGGTGCAGTTGTGCGTCCCTGTTTCCTCCATGCCGCATCATGTGGATTGCATGGATGAAACGCCACCTTCAGATCAGGCGGGTTTTCTTATCAGTCCACAACCATTGAGGCGAGCGTGCACTCCACGACCAAAAATAATAATAACTGAATTCAGAGTTCAGTTGCAACTGCAAAACTGGTGTCACGAACACACAAGCTCCGGATTCCTCTTTGAAGGCCCTGTATGTTTGGGCTGTGGTTTGGTCGCTTGTGGGCTCACAAGATGGTGTAACGAACTGTCAACTCGCCTGAGAGGAAATACCGCTAAAGAAAAGAGAGGGAATTCTCTGAAGCAGCGATCCAGCAAAAGGAAACATGATTGGTTGATCTAAAAAAAAGCAGAAAGAAACATTAGCTTATGCAGAATTACATTCCAATCATGTTGCCCAGCAACAACTATCACTTCAAACATATGTTATGTAAACAGTTGAAATATAAGCAATGTTTATTTATGCCCTACATCGAACAGCTTAATGGCTAAAGGTGAAATCAAAAGCAAGATCAAAGCAAAAGCAAGCATACACTGCCCTCAAATCCACATCACTTTGACTCCAAAAGCGAAAGGCGAATGAATATGCAGGATCTGTCAAAGCTAAGCCAAGATCCATTCCCAAGGAGTCCTCACAAACTTATTACTACATGCCAGTCCACCTATGAACCTTCAGCAGATATAAGAATGGTTTGGACTACGCTCTACACAGAGCAGCCCATCCACCGTTATCCACGCAAGCCAAACCTTACGCTAGCTGCATTTCAGAATGAATTCCAGCAAATTCACAGATAAGAGATGCAAGGCCACATTTTAACTGAAGTTCAACACTTGTATGTAAATATCATCGTCACATAGGTTCAAGCCAGCATTCCAGATCATTACAACATATCACAAGTTCACAATAACCGCTCCAGCCAATCGAAACTATTTTTTCGCATTTCAGAATGCTCCTATGTGGATGAAGATGGCATCCTAATCTTCTTTCATCAGCCCTTCAGAGTTGCTGGAGCCAGGTTCCTCCATGGTGGCGTCCTTGCTGATCAAATCTCTCTCTTCTTGGCCTGGTTGAGAACTGGTCGCTGGAGCTTCAAACGGCATCAAGCTAATAGCTATTGCCGCCTTCAGCTCGTCATCACTCTCCTCTTGCATCATAGTCATGCCCTGTTGTTCGTAAGGTTGCTGACGAGGTACTTCAGTCTTGGTGCCTGGAACTTCATGGCCCCTCAAGCCAGCAGCTACCCCCACTGTGAGATACCTCCTCGAGGCAATCACTATTGCAGTGTTGCTCCCCTGTTTCTTCTGCGCCTTGAAGCGTGAATGTGTAATGGTCCTGGCTTCCTCAGGACGCAGCCACCGGCCAAAATCGTTGTTATCAGAAGGGCAGTCCCTGGGAAAAGTGCCCCTTACCACATAGATGTTTGAGCCAGGACCCCTCATGTTGTCAAGGTAATCTGAGAGGAAAAACTGAGAGAGGTACTCAGGGGCCGGGTACAGACTATCGAAGTTGTACTACTCCCCATCCACGTTCCTAATGCAGAACCAGTGATTCTGGAAGTGGCAGATGAAGGCAGTTTCCAGTTCAGGCTTGGATTGGGATCCCGCTGCAGCTTGGGAATACATGGAGATAAATTGGAGGTCCCATACCTCTAGTGCCCTCTTCAAAACCTATCAATGAAAAGAAATATAGGTTCATGAATCATGAAATAATGTGGAGTAGTTATTCCAGGAAATGAGCAGAGCTAGCAAACATCCGAACATGAATCATGAAATAACTATGTACTTTCTAAACTAAAATAGTCTATTTATTCAAAGATTTATATGCGACTCTTCTTCTTTATTGCATCTACATACCATGGCACACCTTTCTTGGACATACTGGTTTTGAGCCAACTTAAATTTGAATGAAAGAAATAGTGCAAAACTTAAAATTCCAAAGTTTTATGGCCTGTATTGATGATGCAAATCTATCCAAAATTTCCAAAACGTCTCATAAAATCACAAAATTACGATGAAGTTTGATAATACCTATTGTTGTGAAGTTCCTTTAGTAATAACTTCCACAATAGCACTAACAGGTTTTACAAAGTCCCAAAATTTGACCGTACCACCTTTTATTAACGAAACCCCCCATACCACCTTCAGCTTATAGTAATCGGTGACTTGACCAAATTTGTAGTGGAAGTCCTTCCTAAGGTCAAAAGCGAAAACTAAAGTATGAAACAAATTTCAAATAACCCAAAGCTGTTATAACATATATGATCCAAAGTAGTAACTTTTTTGTGAACTTCGCTTCTGTAAATAGAATATCACTTATCAATCATCATGTGTGTACCTGTGTGCTAAGTGCATATTAGTAAACACCAATAATGAACCATTACAAATTTGCGCCCACTGCCCTCATAAATTGAGATGGGCGAAAATACATAAAGAGAACTACTTCATGATGGTCCATTTTATTTGTTCTCACAAGCATTTATGCAGAACCCCATTAACAATTACTTCCTTTTTTTAATTGATTAACAATTACTTCTAGGAAAGAAAATAAAATCTAATATCAAAATTCGGACAAAATAAACCAACACATGAGTGCATCAATCGCATAACTAAAAAAAGAACACCGCCGCCATTCGTAGTGTACACAATAATAGTTAAATACTTCTGTTTAGAAAAGCCATCTTATAAGCTTCTGTTCAGAAAACAATTAATAGTTTTCTAGCTAGATATAAGTGCATGCAAGCTTATTGTTCGAGCCCCAAAAGGAAAATATTGTTTTACAGTTTTTTCCTTTTCATACACAAGCTATATAATGTTATTTCGCGGGAAAATTAGAAAAGCCATCTTACAAAATGTGCCTACACACTACAGACCTGATACAGTCCTACAACCCAGCGGTGGTATTCTTAAGTGAAACAAAAAAGAAAGTTCGAGAACTGGAAAAGTTGAAGTGGAGCTTGGGTTTCAGACATGGTGTTGCAGTGAGTTGTGTTGGAAGGAGTGGGGGACTAGCTTTGTTGTGGAGAGACAGTGTGCAGGTGACAGGGCATGGTGCCAGTACTACTTAGATGCGACTATTATTGTTGATGACAAAACCTATAGATTTACTGGAATCTATGGGGAACCATGTACTGAGCAGAGGATGAAAACTTGGGACGCGTTGTGATTTCTTAGAGCCCAAGATAATCTACGATGGCTGTGTGCAGGGGACTTTAACGAGGTGTTATTCCAAGCAGAACAAAAAGGTGGGAATCCGAGAAGTTACGCAGATGGATGCTTGGCCGATTGTGGCCTTGCGGACCTCAGTTTCTCGGGATACCCATTCACTTGGGACAGTAAAAGAGATGCTGACGAGAACATACAAGTTAGGCTGGACCGTGCAACATGCAATGATGATTTTATTCAGATGTTCCCGGAGACTATTGTTGATCACATTCTTACAGAGGAATCTGACCGTGTTGCCTTCGTTATCCGTGCCCTTGTGACACCGGTCACAGGTAGCAGTAGGATGCACATGGGGTTTCGCTTTGAGGAAGCCTGGACTAGGCATGAATTGTATGATGGCATGGTCATGGATGCATGGTATGCAGCCGACCATGGACAGAGTGGGCTACAAGCGGTGTGCACAAAGCTGGACGCAGTTACCAGGGATATGCAGAGATGGAGTAGGGACGTTTTTGGCTCAATAAAAAGGTAAATCGGGAAACTGAAAGGCCAGCTACGTGACGCCAAGGAACGAGCCCTTAACAC
Source organism: Triticum dicoccoides (assembly GCF_002162155.2). Lineage (NCBI taxonomy): Eukaryota > Viridiplantae > Streptophyta > Magnoliopsida > Poales > Poaceae > Triticum > Triticum dicoccoides. The sequence continues at coordinate 523,249,376 of NC_041381.1, read as the reverse complement.
AGGTTACATGCAGGAGATTAAGGACATCGAGGGGCCGCTCCATGACCTGTTTGAGCGTGAGGAGATATACTACAAGCAACGGTCCAGAATAGGTTGGCTACAATGGGGTGATCAAAATACAAAATATTTTCAGAACAGAGCCTCGCACAGGAAAAGGAAGAACACAGTTAAAGCGCTAATAAAGGAGGATGGCTCTCGTTGCACTACTGATGATGAGATGCGAGTGCTGGCAGATTTTTATAAGAGTTTGTTCTCGCCAGAGGGGTCGGAGGAGACAGAGAAGTTGCTGCAGCATATTGACGGTAAGAGATGAACTCATGGCTGACAGCAGTCGTGACAGACAAGGAAATCGAGGAGGCATTGTTTCAGATGGGGCCAACAAAAGCGCCGGGTATGGATGGACTGCCAGCGATGTTTTACCAACGCCACTGGGTGTTGGTCAGGGATGATGTATGCAAAGCAATCCGGGAGTTTTTAGCAGGGGCGGCGGCACCAGATTCTTTTAATGATACTGTTATTGTCATGATCCCAAAAGTTAACTCTCCGGAGCTACTATCTCATCTTCGTCCTATCAGCCTGTGTAATGTACTATACAAAATAGCGGTGAAAGTTTTGGCGAACAAGCTGAAAGTGCTACTTCCGATTATGATCTCTGAAGAGCAGAGTGCTTTTGTCCCTGGAAGGCTCATTACTGATAATGTCCTTGTAGCCTGTGAATGCGTTCATGCAATCAGGACGCGGAAGAGGAAGAAGCCGCTTTGTGCAGTTAAGCTGGATATGATGAAAGTGTACGACTGAGTTGAATGGAATTTTCTTGAGCAAATGATGCCACGCTTTGGCTTCACAGAGGGCTGGATTCAGATGATTATGTGTTGCGTCACTTCAGCCAGGTTTTCGGTAAATCTTAATGGGGGTCTTTCACACAGTTTCATACCTTCTAGGGGGCTGACCATACCTTTTTTTGTTCTGTGTTGAAGGTTTTTCTGCGTTACTGAAGCATGCTCAGAGTAGAAATGACATTAAGGGGGTTTCCTTTGGGAGCACTGGCCCCACGGTAACCCACCTTTTATTTGCTGACGCTAGTGTGGCTTTCTTTCAGGCATCCCAGGGTAATTTGCAGGCTTTGCGAACTATTCTACAGGACCATGAGGTGGCGTTGGGTCAGAAAGTTAATTTGCAAAAATCTATCTATTTTCTTTGGAAAAGGCTGCATGGAAGAGGACAAAGATGCTCTCAAAGGTGTTCTAGGTATCGAGTCAGAAGCACTCAGTGAGCGATATCTTGGCCTTCCCACAGTGGTGGGGAGATCAAAGGACGGAACCTTCAAACATGTTCGACAGTGTTCCAGTGGGAAAGTTGTTGGATGGAAATGTCAGGGTTTCTCAAAGGCTGCGAAAGAGGTACTTGTTAAATCTGTCTCGCAATCAATACCGATGTATACCATGAGTTGCTTTTACCTCACAAAGAAAATGTGCTGGAACCTGTCTTCGATCTCTTCGAACTTCTGATGGGGTGAAGCCAATGATGAAAAGAGGGTGCACTGGATTGCATGGGACAAAATGTGTGCTCGCAAGCAAGAGGGGGGGCTAGGTTTTCTGGACATGGGGGCTTTTAACCAAGTGTTGCTGGCTAAGCAAGCTTGGCGTATACTGCAGGTCCCCTCATCGCTGTGTGCAAGAGTCGTCAAAGCGAGATACTTCCCGGAGAGCTCGATTATTAAT
>NC_041381.1:523234970-523247145 GCF_002162155.2 Triticum dicoccoides | reverse complement strand
CTTTCACATTCCGAAGTATCCTGCATGGACGTGATCTACTCGTTGAAGGACTCATATGGCGTACTATTGGAGACGGCTCCAAGGTGAAAATTCACCATGACAACTGGATTCCCAGGAAAGGAAGTTTACAGCCACTGGGCCAAAACTTTGTACATGGGATGACCCACGTTAGTGACCTTGTCTCTGTTCAAGGTAACTCTTGGGACCGGACTAAGCTAGAGGCTATGTTCAACACGGATGATATTGATGATATTCTGCAGATTAATATTGGGGGACAACCGGACAAGGTGTTGATGATCACTTGGTGTGGAACTATAAAAATAGTGGCGAGTTCACGGTTAGGTCAGCCTACCATTTGTGCATTCAACAGAAGAAGGCAAAGATTGGGAGGCCGGAACCATCGTCCACAGTCTTTAGTCAAAGGATGGCTGGGCCTTTGGGACTGCATTACACCAAATAAAGCTAAAATCCATATGTGGAGACTACTGCGCAGCGGGCTAGCGGTTGGTGCTGAACTACATCGTCGTCGAATTAAGGCAGGAGCTTTTTGTGTAGCTTGTGGAAGGGAAGAAACACTCCATTATAGGTTTTGGTCTTGCCCTCACTCAGCTTTGTTCTGGAGGTATATGTGCTCGGAGTTGAGAGCTACGGCGGCGACCCCGCCGGACTGTTTTGGTTGCCAGAGTGCTCTATCTACGTGGCTGCTGTCTTGGTTCGCAGAAGCTTCGGACGACGCTAGAGCAACGATGGTTCAAGGAGTCTATGTGCTGTGGCTCGCAAGGAATGAAACATAGAAGGGAAAGAGAATTGAAGAAGCGCAGGTTATTGCTAAAGTGATCCACTACATGCAAGAATGGCAGTCGGTGAAGGGCAGTTCAACTCGAACGCCAAAGCAGGTGGTCGTCGAGAAGTGGATGGTGCCGGAGCAGGGGTGGATGAAAGCCAATATCGATGGAGCTACATCCAAGGTTGGTGATAGTGCAGGTGGAGGAGTGGTGTTCAGAGACCACCATGGTGCATTCCGTGGGGGTGCCTGCTACTTCTTTCCATCGATCAGCAATCCGGAGACTGCTGAGCTTCTTAGTTGCCAGCGAACTGCCCATCTTGCAGTCGAGCTGGGTGTCCAGAAGATTCATATGGAGCTAGACTGTAAGACTGGTGGCAATGTTAAACGAGCCGAGAAAAAATCTATCTGCTGCTGGCCCGGTTGTGGAGGAAATAAAGATTTGCTGCGTTCGTGCCAGGATTCTCGAGTAACCTGGGTTAGGCTGACAACCAATGCTGCCGCCCATTTGTTAGCTAGAGAGGGGGTGAGTAATAGTTTAGTTTATGTAATGTGTGGCCGAACACCCCACCAGACATGGCCGGAGCCAGGGGTATTCCTTGGTATTCCATGGAATACCAATGATTTAGGCAACAAAAAATTTAGATATAACTATATATCATATAGATTGCAGACTGAAATAGGCACAAACTGAAGCCTACAGGACACTTGTCCAGCCCACACAATAGCCAAAAACCACAAGTCCAGCCCACGCAAGTGACGTAACAGGGAGCCCTCAACTGGTCAGTGGGAGGAGCAGGATCCAGACTCCAGTATGCTCTCCCCTGCTCGGCTGCTCCCGACCTAGCTAGCTGCTGCCACTGATTGCTTGATGAAATTTAGCTCTATATATTGCTTGATGAAAAGAAAACTATCCCAATATTCTTTGTGGAATTAAGAACAAATCACTATATTGCTTGACGGAATTTTGATGTTTGTCCATGACATTACCAATGATTGCTACTATGTTTGATGAAATTTAGTCTACTTTTTGATGAAATTTAGAACAAATCACTGTATTATTAAATGAAGATAATTCTGGCATCATGTTGATGGTTCATGAATCCTTTCCATCTGCTAACTATTAAAATGAAAACCATGATCAAGTAACCATTTAAAAAAAATCAGACATATCAACTATATAAACAATTTTAAGAGCAAGAGGTTTAATCGTTATAAGAATATATTTTTCAGCAATCATACTGCATGCGGCTGTGTATTGTTCAATTTCAAAATTAAACAAACCCAAGAAATTCTTTATTGGCAAGAACAAAACTCCAAAAGTGCTATTGAATGCGACCACTTGGAGCTATGCTAGATAGTTCATCGCCAGGCTTTGTACATGTCTGCATTAGCAACTGATTACTACTTTGTTTGATGAAATGCTCGAACAAATCTGATTTTTTTTTCTTGCGTTCTTGTAATATAATCTGCACCATTTCAGACATTTGAGTTTGTTTTCTATTGCATTGGGAAAAAAATCTAGCTCCGCCACTTTATATTGCATTGAAAAAAAGGGCAACATTGGCAGTTCCTATAGCAATGCAACAATAAATAAACTACAATTAATACCAAGGAGCATGTTCCTGGCTCTGCCATTAATTTTGAGTGTGGTCTTAGTGAGATCCCAGAACTCGTTGAATAAATAAAATGCTCGATGGCTTTAAAAACATCTCTAATAATAATACAACAAAAATAAACCACGGAGGATCAAGTCGAAAGCAGTAAGCGAGCCAGAGAGATAGAGAGGGAGGGGGGGAGGGGAAATTCACCTCCACGCTGAAGTCCCCGTTGTTGGAGACGTTGTGGGATCCCTGGCCCTCGGCTAGGAAATCCCCCGCCCCCACGCCGCCGGCGCGGGACATCACCTTCCGCTCGCGGGCGTCGAGGTCCGCCGCGATCTCCAGCAGGTCCGACTCGCTGAAGAACGGCCCCTGCAGCGCCGCGTTGAGGGCATGGAGCCCGCAGAGCTGCCGCACCTGCAGCTCGTGGTACAGCATGCCCGAATTCCCCGCCTTGGCCTCCATTGCCCCGGCCCTCCTTCAGAAGAACTCCGGCGGCTCCCTCCCCGATTTGACAGTGTGCGAAGAGCGCCCCGGCCATCCGGCCGATTTATAGCCGGCAGCAAGGGAAAAGCGGCGCTACAAGACAATATAGGATTAATCGCGGATTGCAAAAGTGAATGAGCACAATTTATTGACGGGAATGAGGGGGCGAGGGTTACCTGGGCGGCGCTGGGGTTGTGGTCCTGGCGGAGGCGCGCGGCCGTTAGCGGGGGAGGAGGTTGCGCGGCGAGCGCCCGCCACACCTTGTTCCGGGCGCGAGCACCCCTGCCCCCGACTCGAATCGTCTGAGCCACGGAGGCGCCATTGGAGCCGCCGGAAGGCCTGAAACGCGATCTGCAGCTCGTCTCCGGGAAGAAGACTGAACCGTTTTTTCCTGGGCCTTTGTCCTTTTCTTCTGCTTTCTAGCCGGCGTTGCTACTGCCAGTGGCGACCCCATCTGTCTTTTTTTTTTCCTTAAAAAAACTGTTTTTCTTTACAATTTTCTTTTCTTTTTGACATTGGCGACCCCAGTTCTTCCTTTTTAAGGACGAATCGTGCAGTAAGATGTCGGATGATTGGCATAATGAGTAATGACTTGATGGTATGTTGCATTTGGCGAGAAATATTCAAAGCATTTGATTCTAGAGACGTGAAGAAATATTTGCAAGCCAATAGAACATGTGAAGTTCGAATGCAACTTCTATGCTATGTATTTCATTTTGGTTATGAATTTGTTGACTTAAACTTTTTTCCCAACATGTTAGAGAACACTATTATCTATGTCATGACATATATGTTGAAGCCTAAGTCGGGTTAGGATTTGAATTAGACAGAGCATTGAGTTCTAATGGGCATTCAACGTAGAAGCCCATAAAGACCTTGTAAGGAGAACAACGGACATTTTAGGGTTTGTCAATACTCCTTCCACGTCCAAAGTTGTCCACTTAGATCCGACAGTCCAGACGAGCAACGTTTTCTCCCTCGACGTGCGAATACGTTCACTATACACTTGACAAGTCATTGAACCATATAGAGAAGGTAGTATGTCTAAAGTTGCACCAACGTGCTACATCAACTCTACTTCTACTACGAGTTTGCACGTCTAGTGGTAATCTTGTAATCTAGGGCTACATCATTTCCTGATTCATTTACTTGCTGCACTATTATAACCTACCTCACATCCCCATATAATTTCCCTAGCCCTAATTGAATACAAACCTCTGGGTGAAAACCCACAACATATGCATCGCTGCAGCATCGGAGTCATCATTATGCTCGAGGCACACCTAGCTAGCTCGTCCCTAGGGGCGAGGGGGCGGTTGCCTCAGGCCCATAAAACTGAGGGGAGCCCAACCAAGGTGAGTGCAAGCATGGAGCATCCCACCCCCAACCATTATATATGTGTGTTCACAAAGAAGGAAGTTGAAACGTTATTCTTCGGCTATGTGGGCCATGGGTCTTCTTTTGTTTAGCATTGGATAGTTAAGTAGTGGTGGGCCACATCAAGCTGGGTAGGAAGTGCACTAATTCAACTATAATTATGGTTCTACTAGAAACAAAAATTAGCAGGATTTTTGGAAGATGGAATTAGCGATCAATATGGATTCTCGCGTGCTTGTCAACTGCAGCAGCGGTGCTAAACCCTAGAAAACTAATACCTTAAAAGGAAAAGTGAAAAAGCTAACTAAGCTGGAAGTGACACACACGAAAGACGACAAGTTGGTACCTCAACAATAACAAAGCAACTCTTACCTTCATTGCTTTATATCAATACTAATAAATGTATTTCTCAAAGATTGATTCCTTATTATAAATTGATGGCGCATAGTTCCACCAGCTTTATTAGTGATGTACATTTTTTGAAAACCTATCTTCGGTCTTAATTGTTCGGATAGGCCGATTGTTTTCTCCATAAAAACTTAGTTCACCCTCCACCACCCGTGCGAGCACAACTTAGCTCGATGGATGGTAAATGCAATTTATTTTGATCTCATGTGCGATTGCCCCCTATTTGGTTACCTAGGACCAATGCTTGATCCCCCGTGTGCCCTAGCCACCACCACCTTTTGTTCTTCGTCGGGAGCCCTAACCTGGAGTCCTTTCGTGGCTTCAGAGAGAGAGAGAGAGAGAGAGAGAGTCACCGTCGTCATCATCACCAACCCTTCTCAATCAACACTTTCATGATGCTCACATTTATGTGTGAATAATATCCTTATAGGCATACTCGAGGTAGATGGGATTGGATGAGATTTTATATGTAATCGTTGTTAATTTGTTAGGGATTGATCCCTAATATCCACTATGTTCCAACAAGATTGATGTTGCTATGACTTTGTTATGCTTAATGCTTGTCATTAGGCCTTGAGTGCCATGATTTCAGATTTGAACCTATTATGTTTTCATGAATATATTTGATTTCTTTTGATCATATCTACAAGTTGTATGCACCTATTATTGTTCTAAACCATAGATCCCAAGGTGACAATAATTGAGATACTCTAAGGGGATGATTGTAATTTGAGGAGTTCATATATTCACTATGTGTTAATGCTTTATTTTGATTCTCTGTTAAAAGAGCATCTTAATTACCCTTCATTTCCATTAGGACCCCGCTGCCACGGGAGGGTAGGACAAAAGATGTTATGTAAGTTCATATCGTAAGCAAGTATGACTATATACGAAATACATGCCTACACATGATTGATGAATTGGAGTTAGTTTTGTATCGCTCTAGGTTGTGATTGTTGTATATTGAATCTCATCTGAACATCCCATCGCTACTACATGCCTATGCTTTTCTGCTATTGCCTTTGCTAAAGTTACTACTACTCTACTTGTTACTACTGTTGCTACTGTTACTGTTACTATGTTATCACTACTGTCATATTACCGTGCTACTAATAAATTGTTGCAAGAAAGTGATTTCTCAAGTGGGGTTGAATTGACAACTCAACTACCAAAGCTTATAAATATTCTTCGGCACCTCTTATATTGAAGACTATTGTGATCCCATATACTTGTGGGTCATCAGGACCCATATCCTAATCTTTCCCTGGGCCCCTGAAATCATAGGATCGGACTCGGGCATAGTCTACATTGACTTTGTCATGTCCAACCTAGAGAATGAGTTCTTATCTAAGGAGTTTAAGAAGGATGATAATTTTTTTACTACAAGGATTCATCTACTCCCAATTCATTCCCAACCCCTATAGGTCCATGTTTGCAATTAATGCAGTTAATAGCCATAAGCTATGGTAATAACCATTGTTAATACCGTATTTGAGTGAAAATCAACGATCTCAGATGATGTCCTAACCGAGGCCTTCTAGCTGGAGAGGAATATCATGGATCGACTCCAATGATATCTTGTCATACTCATCATCATAGTCATCACTCTCATCATAGTAACCATGTTCACCAATGTCACCATTTTCTTGATCACATACATCATCATTCTCATTAGTTGCACGCGCATGACATTGTTTAAGAGAATGGTTACGAATAGTTTTGGTGATAATATTAACAACGCTGATAGGATTTCCTTTAGAACAAATAAGATCCCTAAGCTCAAAGAAGCACTTATCAAAGTATAAACACATTCAAAGTTTTGCATGTTATGGTCAACAAAATTAGGAAGGCCTCTAACAATAAGATTTATGGTTCTTAAATTATGAAGCATATGTCAAGTTCTTCTTTAGGGGTTGGGTGCAAGTGATCAACCGGGAGGGTCATAAGTATGATGAATATACTCACTCAAGTTGACACTACTAGGGAAATGCTTATACACAGGAGCTTAGTAGTAGTGCTTTTTGAGAAACACTGCAGCTACTAATTTTTAGTAGCGCTCGCACAAGGTAAGCGCTGCTACTATGCACTTACCAGTAGCGATGTGTTCGTAGAACACGCTACTACTACAATTGCCAGACCGTTGCTGGCAGGCCAGGCATATATAGTAGTAGCACTCATTCGTAAGAAGTGCTACTGCTATTGAACATAGCAGTAGCGCTTTCGGTATACAAGCGCTACTACTACGGGCTTCTTATCCACACTCCTGGCCCGCGCTCGACCTCACTCTCCCCCTCACACACTCTCACTCATGCGCCTCTGCCGTGTGCCATCGCTGTCGCCATCCACCGCGCTGGTCTTCTCCCGCCGACCGCCCTCGCCCACACGGCCGCGCCGGCTCTCCTCCCCACCGGCCACCCCCCTCACACCGGTTGTCCGACCTCCCGTGTCGGCCCTCCTCCCCCGCCAGCCGTCCCCCTACGCCTGTCGTCCTCCACCGAGAGGTACTCCTCCTCCCTCCTCCCTCCTCCTCCCTCTAGGTTAATTAACTTAGGTGAATTTAGTTCATTAGGTTAACTAAGTGAACTAGCTAGGTTAATTTGGTTTACTAACCAGGTTAATTAGATGTTTGGTTAACTAATTTGGTTAACTAAGTAGATGTTAATTAGGTTAGGGCAGTAGTGGTACTATTAATTAGATGTTTTTTAGTTAGGGGAGTAGGTTAGGTAACTAAGTAGATGTTAATTAGGTTATGTAACTAAGTAGACATTAATTTAGGGCATGAGTGTTTAGTTTAGAGAAAAAATTAATATAGTTTTTTTACTGTTTTTTAGTAAGTGTTTAATAGAATTAGTAAGAAAACTAATAGAACTAGTTGAACTAGTTTATTTTTAGTAAGTACTAGTTTATTTTTATTTATAGTAAGAAAATGTTAGTGCATCTAGTGCCCCTTAGTGATTTTGGTATATTGAAGACTTATAGGTTAAGGGACTAATATGTTTGTGAGTGTACACGGGCTCTATAAGTCGATGAGGAGTTTGATATTTACGATGAAAGTCGACCCCTAAAAATGTATGTCTTCAGCTGAAGACTTTGGTTCTCCTAAAGATTTTGAAAGTGAAGAAATTGGTGTGACCTTGAAGACTTGGATATTCATTCGAGGATTATGAAGCATGAAGACTTTTGTTTTAGTAGTTTCATTTTATCTTTCTTGAGTCATAGGAAACACCATACTGTTAAAGGGGTCGAGGTAATACTAAGGAAAGTGATTTCTGAGTGATGCTCATCTCAAAATCCTACTGCTATCCAATCCTTTCGAGTGAAGCCATTGAAAATCTCATATCAGTTCAGTCAATTTCTTCAGTGACAGAGATGAAGATCTTCTGGTCTCTGAAGAATTTGTTCTGACTGAGGAGTTAGGAATTCGCCAGTGTGGGTTGCCTACACAGTGAGGAATATGATAGCCCCAAGGAATTTGAACCTCCGACCATTGTTGTGCTATGCGCCAGCTGCCCCAAAATATCTACCCACCTAATGGTCATATCATTGAAGGGCATTTATGTCTTATCATGCCGGACTGCTCCCTAGGCTATAAATAGCCGCCCCCTACAACCACTAGCTGGTTGGCTGCTCCAAGAGAAACGGACACTTGTCATTGAGAGCATCCCATCCTCCAAGGACTTTGAGCAAAAATCATCAAGTGAGGAAAACCCAAACCCAAAACCTACAAACCCAAAGTGATTGAGCATCACTGAAGAGATTGTTCCTATGTGGAACCGATGCTTGTTACCTTTGAGGACTGTGTATCCTCCAGACGTTTAGGCGTCATGGTCTTAGCATTCAAGAGGAATTGTGGATCGCTGAGTGACCAAGTCTGTGAAGGTTTGGAAGTCACCTAAAGACTTACCACGAGTGATTTGGTGAGGTCTGTGTGACTTTAGCTCAAGGAGAATACGGTGAGGACGGTGTGTCCGGGACTGTGTGTCCTCGGGTTTAAATACCCAGTCGCTCCAACCAGACGTACAATTATCACAGCAGTTGGAACTGGTCTACCAAATCATTGTCTTCACCAAGCCAACTGGTTCTATTTCCTCAACCCTTTCATTTCCTCATTCATGTGTTGATGAACCTGATCATTACTGTTTCAAGACTTTGACTGAAGACTTTCTCTATTTCCTCAATCCTAATTCTTCAGTCACATAGTCTTCAGCCTGCTTATCATGTTTTCACACTATCTATACTCTGCGCTTGTTTTCATTTCATCATGATGACTATGTTGTTGCTCTGTTATGCTTATACCTGAGTACTTATTCCGCTGCTAGTGTGTCGTTGCTTAGGAATTTCCTAGAAAGTGATGAATTTGTAAAAATTGCCTATTCACCCCCTCTAGTCGATATAACTCACTATCAGAAAATTAATAGAACTAGTTTATTTTTAGTAAGAAAATTAATAGAACTAGTTTATCTTTTTAGTTAAAGCAATTATTCCTGCATTGACATCGACGATGCCTATCCTGTATCCTCATCGTCGACTCGGCGGAGGAGGCCTGCTTGATCAAAGGGTCCATGTCCGGGACTGGGCTCCGCTAGGCTGGTACTGGGAGGTGCTACCTTCCGGGGGGCGTAGCTTGGTGAGGAGCCAGCCCATCATTGACCCGAACCTTCTTTGGTGGCGGTCACGTGGGCCAGTGATGGTGCGGAGGCTTGAGGACCCCGCAGAGGTGGTACGTCACCGTGTCAGCGAGGAGGATGAGCACATCCGTCGCTACATGGTTGCGTTAGAGGGCAAGTTATCCAATACCTGGTAGGTTCTTCAGGGATCTCACTGGAGCTATGATCATGTGATAGTTCCTTCTCTTTGGGTGTCCACCGCCCGCGCCGATACCCATCGTTCGCTAGGGTTTTAGTTGTATTAGTGATGTTATATATATGATACTATTCGAGATGTATTAGTGATAATATTCGATGATGTATGGATGAAAGAGATGATTTAGTTTTTCTTATTGAAGGCATGCTAATTTGAATACTAATTTATTTTATGATTTAGTTTTTCTTATTGAATGCTCAAATTGGAGAACTACGCCTATTTTGAATGCTCAAATTGGAGAGCACTATGCAAGGGGTATGCATTTGATTGGTTGATAGCTTCTAGGGTTTCACTAAGTCCTAAGATGAGGATAATAATGTTTTTATTTATATTTTATTTTTGCAGCCAAATCTCCATGTTGTCACCGCCGTCGTCCCCGTCACGGACTCCCTCCGACCTTGAGGAGAGACCAGCCAAATCTCCATGTCAATATGAGTCCTATAAGGTATTTTGAAATGTTATTGTTCATATTTTCAACCATTGAAATGCAATGACCATCAAGTTTGAATGCAATGACCATCAAGTTTGAATGCAAATAGGATATGTGCTTGCCCAAGTGGCCATGTTTGCAGTTAAGACCTCTTAGTGTCCTATGTTTTGCCGGAGTGTTGATTAATTTCCATTCCAGCAAATTTCAGGCGCTCGATATGTCCTTTTTTTAGCAAAGGTCATGCCGGATTTTTCCGTGAATTTTGTCATGACTTGTGGTAGAATATGTAGGAAATATCGAGTGGCCTGGATTTTCTAGAAAGATAATTAAAGGACATTTCGGGTTGACTTTAAGTCTGTCGAGGCTCCATACATGACAATCAAAAAATGAGTGAGGGATAAAGTCTGCACCATATATGAGAGAGGAAGAATCCCGACTATTGTCGTGGGGGTTGTTTCTCCTTCTTTTCCTTGTGCTAGACCTTTGTTATGCACTAGGGGAAGGAGGAGTAACGACCATCACCGACGGTCGAAAAATCAGTGAGGGAGTGTGTCCACCATATATGAGAGAAGAAGAATGCCGACTATTGTCGTGGGGGTCGCTTCTCCTTCGTTCCCGATTGCTAGACATTTTGGTTTAATGCACTCGGGAACAAAGGGAGGAGTGACCATCACCAACGGTCGAATATATACACCACGTGAGCTGAGAGTTTTCAAAAAAAGACTCGACGGATCGATAGTCAACCCGTGCTGAATAATAATGATCTAATTTAGTTTCTGTAGTACATATATTGAATTTTAGAAGTTTAATCTTTGAATTATGAACATAGGAAATGTCGTCGGACAATAAAAGTCTCACGGAGTGCTCCTGGTGCAGCGACAACCGGGGTTTCTGTGACAGGCCTCACTTGGTAGAATATCGGCGCTTCAGCATTAAGCTCCAAGAGATCTTCGATGTTGAAACGGTATGCTACGATGCAAAGTGTTTTTTTCATAATTAAGTTCGACTTCTTCTTCTTCAACATGTAATTTTACTCTTTTAGAATTCGACTAGCTTATCCCGTGCCATGCAAGACGCTATGTCTTGGAGAGGATGGATTTTGAAGATCATGAAAGTATGGAAACAAAGAAAATTTGCCTAAGGACCCATCATGGTATGGATTTTCATGTAAATCTATACAATTTTGAGAGTGTATCCTATTTTTGTTGCCCGAATTGGGAAGCACTTTGCAAGATGTATGATTTTCATGAGGGTATGCCTGTCACCATGGATCTTGGTGATCCTGACATCGCCCAAGACAATTTGGACATTTGGGTCCTTGTTGATACGCTTCCAATTCTACCGCTATGTGAGTTTCTCAAACATAGTTATTAAGTAATTTATATTGTTTATTTCAAAAAAGTTGACAGCTTATTTCCATTGATAGCTTATTTTCATTCTTTAAAGAATGTGCAGAAGATGGTAGACAGAACCTACTACACCGATGGCTCAAAATTAACTAATCAAGAGAAAAATCATCTGATCTCATTTATTACTGATCTTGAGAATTACATTATCTATTATCAAACTCCTCCACATTATGGTCAATACGTGCCACTAGTGCACGTGTTGAACTACGGTAACATCCATGGAGATGTCATGGTAAGATTTTTTACTCGACATCCGTGCATCTTTTGCATAAATTCTTCTAAAACTCAACTACATTGCTAACTACGAAGTCATTACTATGTTTTCCAACAGAAAATCCCAAAGGATTGTTTGCCTCATCTGATGTTTCAGAAAGGTCGCCTTGATGTTTTGAACTTACGGCCAGGTCATCCTACGAGTCACTCCTGTCCATACCAGATTTCTAAAAGCGATGAAGACATGACAATCAAAGATTGGAAAAAATGCATGGTCAATCGCAGGGAGCTACTTGGAAGCAACATTGTGCGAAGGGCAAGAATTGGAGACAGGATAATCTCCATTCTCCATAATGGAGAGTCAGGGCCTATCTTATTTTATGCTATTTTACCTTAGAGAGGGTGTTTAGGTCCTAGCTAATACTCATGATCGTGTGCTAAGAACAACTAAGTAGGATTGGTTAGATGACTATGATGATGATGAGTATGACTTGTTATTATGGTATCGATGCTGAATTTGTATGATGATGATGAGTATGAGTAGGACTTGTTATTATGATACTAATGATGAGTTATTTATTATTATGATCGATGACGCAATATA
>NC_041381.1:523185700-523234774 GCF_002162155.2 Triticum dicoccoides | reverse complement strand
ACATGGATTAGATTCAAGTGGAGGCAACATGTGTTGCACATCAAGTTTGGATTAGTAGTACTTTCGATGTGCACCACATGTTGCCTCCACTTGAATCTAATCAATGTTCATTTCACCCACTGTTATATATAATAACTAATCATGGTCATAAAATCATATGATGAAAGTACTCTATATAAAACCACAACGAAAACAAGCTGTATTTTTAAAAATACAAACAAAGTTAGCAGCAACGCTTTCACAAAAGAAACACCACTGCTACTTACTATTATCAGTAATGCTTTCTAGTACAAGCGTTACTGCTCACTAGGAATAGCAGTAGCGCTGGACTTCCAGCGCTACTGCTAACAATTAGCTGTAGCGCCTTAGTGGTAGCGCTTGTACAAGTGCTACTACTAGCTACAAAACAAGCGCTACTACTAGGGCTTTCCCTAGTAGTGTGAAACCATCAAATATTTCAAGCATTTCATCTTTCCAAAAGTTAAAGCACTCTTCATTTATAATAGGAACTCTACGACTAAGACTCCTCAAAGCAGACAAATACATCCTTCTCTGAGGTGGTAAATCCAAAGCAATGGATACCAAAACTCTGATACCCCTTGTAGGATCGAAAGGGGATGTCTAGAGGGGGGGGGGGTGAATAGACACTAGCAAAGCTTAATTGGCAATTTTAATAATTATTGGTTCTTTGGTAGATCTTGAATATTATTTGGTTCTTCTCTGAATTCTTATATGCATGATTTGATATCTTTGCAAGTCTCTTCCAATTATCGGTTTAGTTTGGCCTACTAGATTGATCTTTTTGCAATGGAAGAAGTGCTTAGCTTTGGGTTCAATCTTGCGGTGTCCTTTCCCAGTGACAGTAGGGGCAGCAAGGCACATATTGTATCGTTGCCATCGAGGATAAAAATATGGGGTTTATTGTTGGGGAACACAGTAATTTCAAAAAAAAATCCTACGATCACGCAATATCTATCTAGGTGATGCATAGCAACGAGGGGGAGAGTGTGTCCACGTACCCTCGTAGACCGAAAGCGGAAGCGTTATGTAACGCGGTTGATGTAGTCGAACGTCTTCGCGATCCAACCGATCAAGTACCGAACGCACGGCACCTCCGCGATCTGCACACGTTCGGCTCGGTGACGTCCCTCAAACTCTAGATCTAGCTGAGGCTGAGGGAGAGTGAAAGAACATGCGGTGCCCCCATGTTTGGTTTTGGTAATTGATGACAATCTCTATGGACTAATGGTTGCCTTGAGTTATATTTGAAGGATTTGTCCATAGGCTTTTCTTGGAGTCCATTTGTTGGTTTCAAGGAGAGTTTGTGATGACCAAGGTGCCATTCAAGGAATTACCTAAAGATTGGTCATGTGAGAGGTTGATCAAGACTAAGTCAAGAGTGAATCAAGTTGATCAACTCACAGAGCATAGAAGATGTACCGAGAGGGATCAAGTGATCCCATGGTATGGTAAGCATTGTCCATTGCACTTTGTGTACTAACACATGGTCTATGTGAGAGTTCTATGTGGGGTTAGGTACGTGTCCATGGGCTTGCATCAAGAGGAAGATATCATACAATCCATGGAAAGGATGTCATCAAGTGGTGATCGTCATCAAGATTGCCGTGTGCAAGTTCAAGTGGAGCATCACGAAGAGATCAAGTGCTTGAATCTTGCCATCCATTATGGTGTCAATGGACTTGTGAAGATGTGCCGAAGAGTGGCTCACCCATAGTGGACTATGGGGGAGCAATCATCTAGTCTTCATCGAGCCAACGCAATCAAGAAAGGTGGTCCAACTTGAGGGAGTCAAGATCGTCATCATCTAGCTCAAGTGGACCATGTGCAAGGCAAAGGTTTGCCCTTGATAGGTTTTCCATTTTACCAGTCTCATGATGGTAGTTGAGAGACCGGGTTTTAGGTTCGATTGCCGTACTATCAAGGGGGGCTCTCGATGAGTAACTTGATCATATCATTTGTAGAGAGCTCAAACCATTGCATCCTTGCTTCATCTTTCTTGGTTCTTGTTTGGTTCTCTTTGTGAGTTTTGGAGCTTATGGTCATCTTGATGACAAGCTCGAGTTCATCGAAAACGGAGTTCACATGCATCTTCTATGATGTTTTCGATGTTGGAGGTTCTGCCGGTTCTTCTCTGGTGGAGGTTTCTCTCCTCTTTTTGTTAGGCATACCTCCCGTCGTGGAATTGTCATGTCAGATGTCCTAGTGAAAGGACTTAGTCGTGGAGCCATCGCAACTAGGAAGCTTGAAGGGGTTAATCGGGACAAGAGACATGAGAGTTTTATACTAGTTCGGCCCCTTACGATGAAGGTAGAAGCCTACGTCTAGTTGTGATTGGGATTACTTATGTCTCGATAACCAAGGAGCAAATTGCTTGACCTAGCTCTCGAGTTGTTGTTTCGTGTCCTGAACCGCCGCCGGGTCGTCCCTTTATATACTGAGGTCGACGCCCAGCGGCTCTACAGAGTCTCTGCCGGCTTATAAACAATATCCGACTCGGTCTCTTAATATTTCTTGCCTTACAATACAAGTCACATGAATAAGGCGGTTTATCACTACGGGCCTTAAGTGACCTCTGGGCCTTGGGCCCTTACTAAGTCGCCGTCTTCAACCTTGAGCTTTGGGCTTCAAGAATGCTTATAGGTATAACCCGACCCCTTCTGGCGGGTCATACCTAATAGTTATATCCCCAACATTAGGCCCCAAACTGATTTGAACTCGTTCATGTCAGTCTTCC
The DNA here is from genome assembly GCF_002162155.2 of Triticum dicoccoides. Lineage (NCBI taxonomy): Eukaryota > Viridiplantae > Streptophyta > Magnoliopsida > Poales > Poaceae > Triticum > Triticum dicoccoides. The sequence continues at coordinate 523,232,019 of NC_041381.1, read as the reverse complement.
ATACTTACGAAAAGTCTTCTGCTCCTTGCTAAGAAAATTCTTTGTAAACCGCCATGACGTCACCCTTCGGATTTGTGGCAACCTGCCATGACGTCGCCTGTCATAAATGCGTGCTTTGTCCAATATATCTCAACGGATCTTTGTCTTAATGACCATCCGAAAATTGAGGCGCCCTTGTAGCTGGATAAATTTATTTTTCGGCCTCCTCATTTTTCACGCCCACTTAACAGGTTTTCCTTATAAATAGACCCGACTAGGTCTCTTTCCATTCTCCGTTCGCATCTTCTTCCTCTCGCCCCCATCTGCCACTGGAACTCCGCCGCCGTCGCCACTATGCCCTTCGTCCTCGTCGAGCTTGGCCGCTGCATCAACCTGACCTTGACCAGAGAACAGCGGCGCTCCTCCTTCGCAGATCCTCCGCAGTAAGTGTTTCCCTTTCCGTGTCGTAGATCTGCATTAGGGTTATCGTGTTCTTCTGCACAGGCATAGTTCATCCGAGCTCTTGCACTTTTTTTCTTGCCACGGCGTCGCCTGATCCAAAAACCCCATGGATCTGATGCGGTTCATGCTTCGCATTCATTTTGATTAGCAATGGACCTCCTTTCCTTGTAAGAAAACTTCACCGTAGCATATGAACTTCTCTACGCCCTATTTTTAGGTCTAGTAATTTTTCTTTTCTGAACCTTTGTTTGATCCAAAATAATTACTGCAAACTGTGAAACTTGTTTGTCCTACACTTAGAAAAAATCCATACTTTGTTAGACTTGTCAGTCATGGCGGCTCTGATTGACGGCTTTAAGGAAGTAATGCTCAATTAATAATCTGAACCTCTCCCGTCAGCGTAAATAGTGTAGACGGCTTATAAAACCTATGGCGGCTTAAGTAACCCGGATGTAATTATCCTTATACCATTAGGCCCCTTCATAAGTCACCATATTGCAATTCACAGTAATATCTTTATCTTATCCGCCTTAAATTTGAACCGGCCCCGTTTATGTTGTCTTTAGGCTTTCAAACATAATGGCGCCCAAGGCACCTACCTCTTGCAACTGGGTGAAATCCATTTTCACTGACAGCACGTTGAATGACTTTGTGAAAACCGTCTATCTGCCACAGAAAGAAGTCATGCCTTATCGTGCTCCTTACCCGGATGAAGAAATCCCTCAACCCAAAGACGGAGAGGTTGTGGTCTTCACAGATCATATGAACCGGGGTTTTACTCCTCCTGGTTCAAAGTTTTTCAGAGACGTGCTGAAGTTTTTTGACCTTCGCCCACAAGACATTGGACCCAATTCCGTGTCTAACATCTGCAATTTCCAAGTGTTCAGCGAAGTTTATCTTGGTGAAGAGCCCAATTTACTGCTTTTCAGAGAGCTGTTTTACTTGAAGCGCCAGACAGAGTGTGCCAGCGGTCAGAGCTTGGAACTTGGCGGAGTTTCAATTCAGCGCCGCAGAGATGCAATTTTCCCCTATGCTAACCCGCCAAGCCATCCCAAAGATTGGAACATGACATGGTTCTACTTCAAGGATACCTCTCCGGCTGACGAGAATCCTTTGCCCGTCTTTCGCACCCTTCGTCTTGACACCAATCATCCTCTGCCCGATAATATTACTGCTGCAGAGTGCAGATCCCTTGCTCCTACCTTGGCCAAGATCAAGGCTCTGCTGGGGAATGGGTTGACGGGCATTGACCTGGTTCGGGTCTGGCTTTCCTGGTGAGTTATCCCATTGAGCCGCTGTACCGTCTTAATGTGCGAATATACCGGCGCCAAGAATGACCCCCTGCGCCATAGCTCTAATGACTTACCTACTCATGTTGTTGATGACATGACCAAATATCTTCTCAACGAGAGTCTGGCGGATTGTGGCAAAGTGGGTCTAGCCCCTTTCTGCAAAGATAACCCGGCTCCAAAGGTAACCCGCCCATATAAAATGCTTATCTTATTCTCTTAATGCTTCACCCATACTCATAATATGCTTAATCCTTGCAGGCAGGTGATAAATTTTGGAAAGTTAAATATGATCATGAAGCGGCCAAGAGAGCCAAGAAAGAAAAGAAAGCCGCTAGGAAAGAAGCTGTCAAAAAGAAGGGCAAGAAAGCTACTGCTTCTGACTTGCTTCGGCTAGCGGACTCTTCTAAGTCGGAGGTAGCCCTTGACTCCCTTGGCTTATTTTTTAATCATCTTATTGACACTGATCATTAGCAGGAGGACACCGGGACAAGCCGTAGCAAGGTTGATGAGGTAACTATCCTTTCTTCTAACTCCGAGCCTTTGCCAAGACGGAAAATACACAGAGTAACCCGGAAAGTAAGATTTTCTCATCCTCTAGCTCATCACGATCCTCAATTTCTTTTGAAGCGGCAAATTCATGAGAGCCGGAGGCAGACCCGGACCAGCAAGGACGCGGAGCTCTCCTCCGGCTTACCAAACACTACAAGGAAACGCCGAAATGAGGTTACCTCTATTTTAACTAAGTTTTACCCCTTGGCGGGTCTCTTTCGTCAACCACTCAATCCCTCTGACTCGGATTACCAGGATACTTCCCCTTCCTCTGGCGAGTCATTGCAGTCCAATCTACCCACTTTTAAGACTGCACCAGGGTATAATAAGCCGCTCACTTTGTAGTTATTGCAATCTTCTTGCTTCTGTTATTAATCCTTTTATTTGAACGCAGCGGTCAAGCCAAGCCCAACAAGAGGGTTAGGAAGAACAAACTAGCTGAAGAGAGAGTCGCAACTGAGCCAGCTCTTGAAACAACCGTGCCAGACTTAAGCACTCATGAACAGCCACCTGAACCAGCGCAAGATGTGTCACCTCCTACCGACCTGCCCAGTGACCAAGGTGCTAACGACTCAGAAAATCCCAAGCCTCCAAGCCCAACCAGGACAGATGATCCTTCCAATGTTGATGTCGAGATCACCAGAACCGGCTATGCTGAGTCGGAGAGGCCAACTGTGCTGGCCAAATGCCCCGCCAAGGAAGAACTTCTGGACCAGCATCGGGTCAAAATGGATGTCATTAATTGTGCTCATATGAGCATTGGATATGTCTTCTCTGGCTATATGAGCCAAGTACACAGCAACCGGAACCTCGAGATTGACATGGTGAAGCAGATGCACCATAAATTCAAGGTATAATGTCGGGTGGTAGGTGCGACATATGCCAACGGATGGCTTATCATTGTGGGAGCCAGTAAGACATCGCCGGTGCCTGGAAACGGGATAAGGCGAAGACATGCACGCAACAGATCTTACCCAGGTTGGGGGCTCTCCGTGGAGATAATACCCCTACTCCTGCTTTGTGGGGTCTCCGCATCATCACTAGATCGATGAGAAGCTACAAGAGGCTCCTTGAGCTGTTCGGTGGGAGGAGGAAGAAGGGCAAGGCTAGCTCTCTTCTCTCCCTATGGTAGTGTCTAAAACTCTCTCAGATCAACCCTTTGCATGGGTGTCCCGGGGGGTTTATATAGGCCTACCCCCCGGGGGTACAATGGTAATCCGACCTGGGCATGGGCCCAGGCCGTCAGCATCTACGTCCGCCGGCTTCTGGGGCCCGCCGAATGGTGGGTCCCACCGGCTGCCGGCCCCACCGCTTGGGGGATCTTGTTGGGGGCTGGTTACTATCGCCTCGCCTCTGATGACGAGGGCTTTGTCGAGGTAAGCATGGCTACAGTGCCGCCGCCTTGCGGGCGCTCACCGCAGCCTTACCTCGTCTTGTCTGCTTAATGGTGCGCGCGCCCCGGAGAGGGGAGCAAGCCGGCCTGGCCTTAGGCCGGCTAGGGGAGGCCATGCCGCCTTTGGATGTCTCTCTGACCGAAGGGGCCCGCCGCATCTGGGCCATACCAGCGGCCCGTCATGGATGGCATCATGGTTCGCATGGCAACAATGCCTCGCCGGATAGGAGATGTCCGCCCTGTACGGCGTACTGTAGCCATGCTTGTTCCGAGATTCGGGGGTGGCAGGGTCCACTGTAGCCACGCCCTGTCTCATCACTGTTATGGAGGGTTGACTATAGGGTGCGGCCCATGGCCGCCTGCCATGGCCCGGCTTTCTTGGAGCCGGTCCTTCATGGGCCAGCTTTCTTGGAGCCGGCCCTGCATGGGCCGGCTTTCTCGGAGTCGGCCCTGATGTGGCGTCCCCCAAAGATTGTTTACGGCCGGGCCGCCTTCCGCTAGTCGTCCTAGGTGATAGCCGGCCGGAAGTAGGCGGCCCCATGCCTTGGGCGCTCCAAGGCTCGGTCGGTCCGTTGTTTTTTCTGAGGGCCAACGGGAGCCGGCTAGGCTACCCGTGGTCATTTACTCCGACAATAGTCCTCGAAGCTGGTTGGGCTTCGCGGCTGAAGGGGGAAACGAGAAGCTCGGCCAGCTTCCTATCCCGAAGAGCCGGCAGCTAGGAGCCGGCTTCCCTTGCGCGTGCCTTCTCGGCGAAGCCTTCCCAAATTCCTAAGGCAGGAAAACAGCTGGTGCACCAGCCAAGCAGCGGGCTGGCCGCCCGCCAGCCGCGCGCCGCGTGGCTCCCTTCGGCTGGAAGGGCCTGCCAGCCCACGCGCGCAACGAGACGCCGCTGCAGGCCAGGGCCCACCACTTCCGCGCCTCGGCCCGTGCGCGGATCTTCTGTGGCCCGAAACCAACCGCACGTCTTCCGGCGACGGTTCCCACTCGCATCAAGGCGCGATAATCGCGGGTCATGGGGGAGTGGGCGCAGTCAATACCACGCCCCCTGAGCCTCGCCTCCTCGGCTTCGCCGCGCGAGGCTATAAGTAGGGGCGGGGAGGGTGAGCAGCAGTTGTTCGCACGCTCGCCCTCGCCCTGCCCCCTCCCTTTTCTTCTTCGCCACGGTAGCCCTTCGCTGTGCTCCCGCTCCCCCATTCTTTTCTTCTTCCCAGCGTGCCGCAGGCTTGCTACCTCCGCACCGAGCGCTCTCCGCCGCCACACCTGCCGTCATGGCTCCGACGTCGAGCTCTTTGAACGGCTCCACCGTCCGCGACGACCACATCGATTTCTTCTGCAAGACGTGGTGGCTGCCGGGTGAACATCTTGTGCGAGTCCGTCTTGCACTAGCGAGGGAGGTCTCGCCGGCGCCGGAGGAAGATGAGCGAGTGATCTTCTACTCGCACTGCCTGCGCGGCGTCGGCCTCCCCGCGAGCGGCTTCTTCCGCGCATTCCTCGATTTCTACCAGCTTCAGCCGCACCACCTCACCCCCAACACGGTGGTGCTGCTGTCGGCCTTCGTCTCGTTGTGCGAGGGTTTCCTTGGCGTCCTCCCCACCATCGAGCTCTGGGGGGAGTTTTTCCAATCTAAGCTCGGCATGGTCGTCGCGGGCGTGCCGGCTCCGTGCGGCGCCTTCATCGCCATAAGGAGGTCCACTGCCGACAACCCCTTCCCTCCTATCACGCTGATCCAGTCGGTGAAGCTCTGGCAACGTTCTTACTTTTACGTGAAGAATGTTGCCCCGAACGGTGATTACGTCAACTTGCCGGCTTACGTGGCTGGCCCACCGGCTGCAAGGCCGGCTTCATGGTCCTACCGGGCCAGGTCGCTAACGCCGACTGGAGCTGGTGCCGTCGCCCGGCTTCGGGTGCTGATCCAGTCGGAGCGCCTGACCGGGCCCGACTTGATCGCCGTCTTCATCGAGCGCTGGGTCCTCCCGCTTCAGGGCCGCCCTCATCTGATTTTTCAGATGAGCGGCCGCTTCGACCCAAGCCGGCTCAGCACCAGGGAGATGCCTCACGACGAGGTGTCGTACATGGTAAACTACATCGCCAACTGCAAGCTCACCGAGGACTAGCAGTATGGCAAGGCGCCGTACTCCCGCACCAATCCACCACCCTTGGTAAATTTTCTTTCTTCCTTCGTTGCCCAATTTTCTTTTATGGCTGACTCTTGACTAGTCGGTTTGTCTTCAATCAGAATCCTCTCTTTCATCCTTCGGCCAGGACTGCGGGGCCGGAGCGCGAGTTCGCCCCGACCGCGAGGCAGACGACTCCGAGGACGCCGACTTGGGGGCGGCCGCCCTGGACAACGACACCGCGGGGGGCGGCGGCGAGACAGGCGGCTCCGGCTTCACTACCGGCTTTGACGACTGGCCCGATGATGATGAGGCCGATCCCATTCCGCACCGCCAGCCGGCTACCGACCCCCAAGGCGCCGGCCCATCCGGCGGGCCGACCGCGCCAGGCGGCGCACAGAAGCGTCGTGCGGCGCCGACTCTCGTCGGAGGCCGGCCGAAGAAGCCCAAGGGATCCGCGAAGGCGACCAAGCGGGACGAGGCGGCCGCGAAGGCGGCCCGCTTCTACAAAGTGGTGAAGCAGCCGCAGGCGGTGTCGTGGATCTAAGTCTGACAGTAGAGTAGGGGGTAGGTATGGAGAGGCAAGGTCCTAGCTATGGAGAGGTTGTAAACACAAGAGATGTACGAGTTCAGGCCCTTCTCGGAGGAAGTAAAAGCCCTACATCTCGGAGCCCGGAGGCGGTCGAGTGGATTATGTGTATATGGATTACAAGGTGCCGAACCCTTCTACCTGTGGAGGGGGTGGCTTATATAGAGTGCGCCAGGACCCCAGCCAGCCCACGTAGGAGAGGGTCTAAGGTGCGTTAAGTCCGGGGCGTTACTGGTAACGCCCCACATAAAGTGTCTTTACTATCATAAAGTCTACTTAATTACAGACCGTTGCAGTGCAGAGTGCCTCTTGACCTTCTGGTGGTCGAGTGAGTCTTCGTGGTCGAGTCCTTCAAGTCAGTCGAGTGAGTCCCTCATAGGTCGACTGGAAGGTGATCTCTTCTAAGGATGTCCTCGGGCAGGGTACTTAGATCAGGTCTGTGACCCTACCCTAGGTACATAACTCCATCATTAGCCCCCGAATGGATTGAGGCTTGAGTGATGAAGGAGTTGATGCTGTTTCCGATTAGCCTTCGCATACTGGTCGTGCGTTGTTTTGAACCAAAAAATCTCTTTGTTGAAAGTGAGCAACTTTTCTTCAGTCGACTCGATCCATTCTTTTCCTTCGTCGAGTGATCCTTTGGGCTTCGCCGATTTCCGAGCGACGGATCGCAGGAAATCCCGCGTTTGGCAGACCGATCTGCCGTTCGCGGATTCCGCGGGATGCGAAATTTGGGAAGCGCGCGAAGGGCGGACCGCGGTGTTCGGACGGGACAGGGCATAGACGCCTCGATCCCCGCGCCGCTTTTTTTGCCACGTACCGCATCCGCGTAATTGTTCAGGATATGATTAGATCGACCGGGCCCACCTGTCATCCACTCGGAAGGGATCTTATAAATGCGCCCGGCGAGGGTTTTTTGAACAGTGCCTCAGCATTCTCTCTCTGCTCCCTTCGTCTCCGCCCAACGCGCTCGCTCTCGCCTCCGCACAACTTCCCCTCGCGCGTCCCGCCGGCAGCCATGGTCAAGGAGAAGACGACAGTGTTGGAACGCGCGAAGAAGGCATCGGCGACGGAGAAGGTGAAGGGGAGATCCACCAGTCATGGCGGGTCTTCGTCTAGATCTCGCCTGCCGAAAGGCTGGGTCCAGGGAGATTGGATCCAGTCGACCATCACGGAGAAGGATCTCCTCGACATGGCCAACGAGGGCCTGATCCCTCATGGAGCTGCGAGGCTTCCGGGGAAAGAGTGGCAGCCCCAGCCAGAAGAGGGTGAGTGCGTGCTTTTGGCTACCCATGTCGACCGCGGATTTTCTTTGCCGCCGAGCATTTTCTTCCATGGTTTCTTGAACTTCTTTGGAGCGCAACTCCACCACTTCACCCCGAATTCTATCGCCTATCTTGCCGTGTTTGTGTCCATGTGTGAGAGTTTCCTTGGTTGTCGACTGCATTGGGTTTGTTCAAGCACATATTCACGTGTCGCTCTCAGACCGTGAAGAAGGCGAGCCCAGGCGACGAAAAAACCCGAGTTGTCCAAATGTGTGGGGGTCTGGGGATCCAGGTGAGGAACAAGAGCACCTTCCCAACCATGACATTTCCCGAGTCAGTCAGAGGCTGGCAGTCGACCTGGTTCTACTGCCAGGATCAGTCGACGCCGGGGCAGTCGAGTGGACTCCCTCAGTTCACCATGGGCCGAGTGAACAAGCCCTCCTCTCTGAAGGTGATTCCGGAGGAGAAAGCTGACGTGAAGATGCTGATGGAGCATGTAGTTCAGTTGGTTCGGGAGGGAGTGACGGGTATGGATCTCCTGGAGGTTTTCCTTAGGCGTCGTATCCCGCCTCTTCAGTTCCGGAGCCATTGCATGTGGTTGTACTGCGGGACTGAGGATGTGACTCGGGTCAATCCAGAAACAGTCGACGATGCCACTCTGGAAAGGTGGATGGCCGCCGTTACTGGGAACAAGGATAACCCTCGCGGAGCCAGAAGGATTCCTCCACTGGACTGCCACAGTGATCCAAACAAGGTATGTCTGCTCCACTTCCCATTGTATTCTCGTCACATTTATTTCTGTTTTCTCTACCGATCGGTCGACTGATCTTTGTATTGATGTCTATCAGGCCCTCACTGAGCTGTACTCGATGCCCAACGGAGCACAGGCTCCGACTGAGGAGGGAGAAGCGAGCGGGGGCGAGAGCCAGGAGGAGGAGTGGGACTCGGACGCCGCTGAGGATGATGATGATGATGATGACGATGATGACGATGATGATGATGATGGTGAGGACGAGGAAGAGGAGGAGGTGGAGGAGGAGGTCGCACCATCGCGCTCGGAAAGGCGGTCGAAACTTGTCCATGACCCTGCGACTGAATGTGGCAAGGGGGTTGCGACTGTTACATAGTCGACCAAGCGTCCGCGGACCACCTCTCCGGCGCCGACTGAAAAGGCGTCGAAGCAGCCCAGGGCGGCCCCGTCAAAGCCGACCAAGCACCTGCCGAAGATGAAGGTGTCCATCCCCACCATATCAGGGTAATCATGTTGCTTAAGTCTTCTTGTTTTGTGTGAACTTTATCTCTGGTTGGCGCTGGAGTTAGTCGACTGACTCTTTGGAGTTGTAGTGCTGCTACTTCTGAGACCTCAGCCCGGGCTGACGATCATGAGATGGAGGACGCAACAACCTCAAAACCTGGTACTATACTCTTAACCCCGTTTCTAGTCGACTGACTCATGATCTCTGACTCTGATTCTTTTCTGTAGCTCCATCCAATGTTGTTATCACTCTCCCTGATGATGATGAAGATGAGGAACCGCTGAAGTACAGAAGGAGTAGGAAAGCGTCTGCCGGCAGGGTGCTCCAGGATGTGACGGTGCCTGAGACCCTGGTCGCGGAGGAAGAGAACTCCACTCGACACACTGTGTCCTTCGCAGATCCGCTGACGAGTGCTCTGCGGCCCTCCCTCTTCACGACGCACCACGTCCCAGAGGACCAAGCTGGCGCCGCGAAGGAGGCGATACGCCAGGCAGGGATCATGATGGAGCAGTTGAAGACCATCCGGGATGCGAGCCAGGCAGCTTACGACGCCAGTTCCGCCCTTCAAAGCAATGTTCAGGTCAGTCGACCACCACTTGTTCTGTTAGGATATGCTATCAAAAACTTTTCTTTCCAGAATTTATAGTAATCACCCACTGGGTGTGTCGATTTAAACTCCGTGTTAGCGGGGGCACGCTGAGTGCACCCGCTGGGTGTAGTCCCCAAGGCTAAGGTCGACTGCTGGCAGTCGGCCTTAGGCTTTATAAGTTCAGTCTCTCCGTCATTCGACTACGGCGAATGGATTTCGCAAACCGGTGGGGGCACGCTGAGTGCACCCACTGGGTGTAGTCCCCGAGACTGTGGTCGACTGCTGGCAGTCGGTTACAGTCTTAAAGAATACATCTTGTTTTTTTTTGAGGTCGACTGGTCGACTCTGTCTCCAAGGCTAAGGTCGACTGCTGGCAGTCGGCCTTAGGCTTTATAAGTTCAGTCTTTCCGTCATTCGACTATGGCGACTGGATTCCGCAAACCGGTCGACTGGTCGACTCTGTCTTCAATAGGATTAGTGGGGGCACGCTGAGTGCACCCACTGGGTGTAGTCCCCGAGACTACGGTCGAATGCTTGAATTCGGCTGTAGTCTTAGAAACGCGTGATTTTTCCTTTTCCACTCGGAAGTGAATTATCTTTGACATTTAGTCGATTGGTTCTTCGCAGAACTCTTGTGACCTTGCGGCTCGCTACACTGAACTGGAAAACAAGCACATTCAGCTCGAGCTGAATTTGAAGCTGGTTCAGGAGAATCTGACGAAGGCGAAGGAGGAGACCGAAGGTATGTTTGGTGAGACTTCGACGACGGCTTTTTCCCTTCATTTGTTTCAAAATCTGATCTTGCTGTAACTTGCAGGTAAGGTGAGGGAGGCCCAAAGGAAAAAAGACCTTGAACTGGCTGAGAAGATCAAGCTTGTTGACGAGAAGTTAGCTTCAGTCACAAAGCTTGAGCAAGAAAATGCTACTCTGAAAGCTGTTCTTGGGAAGAAAAATGACCTGGAGGTCTTCCTGAGTGGCCTTGCCAAGAAGCTGTTTCTTATGCTTGAAGGTAAACCTTTACGCTCAACAATCATTTTCAACTGTGGTTTTTTCATTCGACCATTGCCTTGACTCTGTGATCGTCCTTGCAGAATTTTGTCAAAACTTTGAAGAAGAGACTAGCCGACTGGAACCAAACCTTGACCCCATCAATTCTCCGGTGAACAACGAAGTTGCCATGAATGTTTTCCGACTGGAGTCCCGTGTTGCAGATGCCGTGGACTATCTTGCAAGGCTGAAGGTCGCCACATCTCGCATCGACTCAACGCTCTGGCCCGGGGAGACACTCCAGAACGACCTCGAGTCGCTGATGGCTCATTTGAACGCTGTCCCTGGTCGAGTGCAGGAGTGGAAAAAGTCCTCGGCTCGGTGTGGTGCAGATGTTGCTCTGTGTCTGGCCCGAGTCCACTGCAAAGATGCGTGAGAAGACAAGCTGGCTGCCCTCCGGGTGGCCAACACCAAGAAACACGACTTCAGGTCTTTTATGGAAACTTTCCTTGCTGCTGCCACTCGGATCGCAAATGGAATTGATCTTGATGAGTTTGTTGCACCTTCCAGCCCTCCATAGGAGGGGTAAAAAACTTCTTCTACGCTCGACGCTTTAAATTTGCCTCGGTATGCCGAGTGGAGTTGTAACCGATAAACTTTAACAGGCTCAGCGCCTGAGCACTTTCGGTTCCTTTAGGTATCGTTCCGAACTTGAATTCGATGTTTGAATGTGATTGCTTTTGGCTTGAAATGCCTTTTGCGGGTTCAAAGCAAGACGCTCACTGCAGTCGACTTATTCCTTAATCCACTTAGGCGAGCGCTGGGCTGTAGCTAAGCCTCCCGAGTGAGAGATTTGCTCGTCACTCGGTAGGATTTTGATAACTTAGGCGAGTACTTGGACTGCAGCTAAGCCCCCGAGTGAGAGGTTTGCACGTCACTCGGTAGGATTTTCATAACTTAGGCGAGCGCTGGGCTGCAGCTAAGCCCCCGAGTGAGAGGTTTGCTCTTCACTCGGTAGGATTTTGATAACTTAGGCGAGCGCTGGGCTGCAGCTAAGCCCCCGAGTGAGGGGTTTGCTCTTCACTCGGTAGGATTTTGATAACTTAGGCGAGTGCTGGGCTGCAGCTAAGCCCCCGAGTGAGAGGTTTGCTCTTCACTCGGTAGGATTTTTTATATCTTGGGCGAGTACTTGGACTGCAGCTAAGCCTCCGAGTGAGAGGTTTGCTCTTCACTCGGTAGGATTTTTTATATCTTAGGCGAGCACTGGGCTGCAGCTAAGCCCCCGAGTGAGAGGTTTGCTCTTCACTCGGTAGGATTTCTATATCTTAGGCGAGCACTGGGCTGCAGCTAAGCCCCCGAGTGAGAGGTTTGCTCTTCACTCGGTAGGATTTTTTATATCTTAGGCGAGTACTTGCACTGCAGCTAAGCCTCCGAGTGGAAGTCTGGCTTACCACTCGGTAGGATTTTTATAACTTAGGCGAAACGGATTCGCAGCTAAGCCTCCGAGTGGGAGTCTGGCTCACCACTCGGTAAGGATTTTTACAAACTTAGGCGAAACGGATTCGCGGCTAAGTCACCCACTGAGGGGAAAATTTTATTGGACAAAAATAAAAAGTGACAAAAATTATGGAGGAACTATGACACTATTATTTTGAAATCCATGAACTACAGGAGTACTTTATTGCAACTCGTCCGAGTGATAAACTTAAGTGTAGAATGGGCGGAGTAGTTCCGCGTTCCAAGCTCGGGGCTCGTCGATATTATGTTCGATGTTGTAAAGACGGTACGCCCCGTTGTGGAGAACTTTGGTGATGATGAAGGGTCCTTCCTAAGAAGGAGCAAGCTTGTGTGGTTTCTTCTGATCCACTCGGAGAACTAAATCTCCTTCCTGGAAGGCTCGACCCCTCACATTTCTGGCGTGGAAACGACGCAAATCTTGTTGGTAGATGGTCGATTGGATCAGAGCCATCTCCCTTTCTTCCTCTAAAAGGTCGACTGCGTCTTGCCGCGCTTGTTCAGCTTCTGCTTCGTTGTAGATCTCAACTCGAGGAGCATTGTGGAGAAGATCACTCGGCAAGACTGCTTCAGCTCCGTAGACCAAGAAGAATGGAGTTCTTCCGGTCGACCGATTAGGTGTGGTCCGCAGTCCCCAAAGCACCGAGGGAAGTTCGTCGACCCAAGCTCCAGCTGCATGCTTGAGATCACGCATCAGTCGGGGTTTCAATCCCTTGAGAATCAGGCCATTGGCTCGCTCTGCTTGTCCATTCGTCTGCGGATGGGCGACCGAAGCGTAGTCGACTCGTGTGCCTTGAGAGTTGCAGAAATCCCTGAATTCTTCCGAGTCAAAGTTCGACCCATTATCCGTAATGATGCTGTGCGGGACTCCATATCTGAATATCAGTTCCTTGATGAAGCTAACAGCAGCACCGGCGTCAAGGTTCTTGATTGGTTTAGCCTCAATCCACTTGGTGAACTTGTCGACTGCCACCAGCACATGCGTGAAGCCACTTCGCCCTGTTCTCAAAGGACCGACCATGTCCAACCCCCATACTGCGAAAGGCCAGACGAGTGGAATGGTCTTCAGAGCTGATGCAGGCTTGTGCGACATATTCGAGTAGAACTGACATCCCTCGCACTTATCCACTATTTCCTTTGCCATCTCATTCGCTTTTGGCCAGTAAAACCCGGCTCGGTATGCTTTGGCCACGATGGTCCGAGAGGACGCATGATGACCACAGGTTCCCGAGTGGATATCATTAAGGATGATTCGACCTTCTTCTGGTGTTATGCACTTCTGACCAACTCCAGTCGCGCTTTCTCTATATAACTGTCCTTTGATTACGGTAAAGGCTTTAGATCGACGGACGATCTGTCGAGCCTCTTCCTCATCCTCCGGAAGCTCTTTTCTCAGGATATACGCGATATACGGAACTATCCAGTCGGGAATGACCGCCAAGACCTCCATGACCAAGTCGACCACTGCTGGGACTTCAACCTCAGTCGGATCCATGGCACTCTTGGGCTGTGGAGCTTCTTCGGTGAAAGGGTCTTCTTTGACTGACGGAGTGTGTATATGCTCCAAGAACACACCACTCGGAATGGCCTCTCTCTTGGAACCTATCTTTGCTAGATCATCAGCTGCTTGATTTTTCAGTCGGGGTATATGATGAAGCTCCAACCCCTCGAACTTCTTTTCCAGCTTCCTCACCGCACTGCAGTATCCAGTCATGGCTGGGCTTCTCACGTCCCACTCCTTCATCACTTGGTTGACCACTAAATCTGAGTCGCCATAGACCATCAGGCGACGGACGCCGAGTGAAATGGCCATGCGCAATCCGTATAAGAGGGCCTCATACTCTGCCTCATTGTTGGAGGAATCAAAGTGAATCTGGAGCACATATCTGAGCTTATCTCCTCTGGGGGAAACCAGGACAACCCCAGCACCGGAACCATTCAACATCTTAGAGCCATCAAAAAACATGGTCCAATGCTCCGAGTGAACTTCAGTCGGCTGCTGCTGTTCAATCCACTCGGCGAGGAAAGAAGTTCAATCGCCCATTTCGCCACTCGACCAGTCGCATCTCTGTTGTGCAAAATCTCTGATAGTGGAGCGTCGCTGATGACTGTGATGGAATGATCAGAGAAATAATGAGCAACCTTCTTTGTGGTCATGTATATTCCATACACAAGCTTCTGATAATGAGGATATCTCTGCTTGGATGGAGTCAAGACTTCAGACAAATAATACACTGGGCGCTGAACTTTGAGAGCTTTTCCTTCTTCTTCCCGCTCGACTGTAAGCACAGTACTGACGACTTGTCCTGTGGCTGCGATATAAAGCAACAGAGGCTCTTTGCTGATTGGGGCAGCAAGCACCGGCTGGGTGGAGAGCAGAGCTTTTAGCTCGGCAAACGCTGCATCAGCTTCTGGAGTCCACTCGAACTTGTCTGCCTTCTTCATCAGTCGGTAAAGAGGCAATGCCTTTTCACCGAGTCGTGAGATGAATCGACTTAATGCGGCCAAGCATCCAGTAAGCTTCTGGACATCGTGCACTCGCACAGGGCGTTTCATTCGGAGAATAGTGCCGATCTTCTCTGGATTAGCGTCGATCCCTCGCTCGGAAATGAGAAAACCGAGTAACTTGCCACCAGGAACTCCGAATGTGCACTTTGATGGATTGAGCTTGATATCATACCTTCTGAGGTTGGCAAATGTTTCGGCGAGGTCAGCGAGCAGGTCGGAACCTTTTCGTGACTTGACGACGATATCATCCATATACGCTTCCACATTCCGACTGATTTGAGTGAGTAGACACTTCTGAATCATTCGCATAAATGTGGCTCCGGCATTCTTGAGGCCGAATGACATGGTGATATAACAGAAGCACCCGAATGGAGTGATGAAAGTTGTTTTTACCTCGTCGGGTCCGTACAGACGGATCTGGTGATACCCGGAGTAGGCGTCTAGAAAATACAATCTCTCGCATCCCGCAGTCGAGTCAACAATTTGATCTATGCGAGGGAGAGGAAAATGATCTTTCGGGCAGGCCCGGTTGATGTGCTTGAAATCAATGCACATTCGGAGCGATTTGTCCTTCTTAGGAACCATGACGACATTAGCGAGCTACTCGGAGTGGTATATCTCTCGGATAAATCCTGCCGCCAACAGTCGAGCCACTTCCTCACCAATGGCTTTTCTCTTCTGGATGGCGGACCGCCGAAGATGCTCTTTGACTGGTTTTGCTGATGAGTCGACTCTTAGGCGATGCTCAGCCAGTCCCCTGGGAACACCTGGCATGTCAGCGGGCTTCCATGCAAAAATGTCCCAGTTCTCACGGAGGAACCGGATGAGCGCTTCTTCCTATTTCGGGTCGAGTGTTGTGGAGATGTGGGTCGGAGCTGCATCAGGGTCGGTCGGGTGAATGTGAACAGGCTTTGTCTCACCGGACGACTGAAATGCAGATTCTGTGGCGGGTTTCTTGGATCGCAGCAAATCACTCGGATCTGCGTTTTGCTTGTATTCTTCAAACTTGACCGCTGTCACCTGGGAATCAGCAATCTTTGAGCCCTTCTGAAAGCACTCTTCTGCCTTTTTCCGATCACCGGTGACAGTGATCACTCCTTTGGGTCCGGGCATCTTCAATTTGAGGTACACGTAACATGGTCGAGCCATGAACCGTGCATAAGCTGGTCTCCCCAAAATGGCGTGATATGCACTCTGAAAATCCACGACCTCAAACGTCAACTTCTCTTTGCGAAAATGTTTCGAATCACCAAACACCACGTCCAGAGCTATTTGGCCGAGTGACTCGGCTTTCTTCCCTGGTATAACTCCATGAAAGCTCATGTTACTGGTGCTCAGTCGGGACATTGGAATGCCCATTCCTTTCAGTGTGTCTGCATACAACAAATTCAGCCCACTACCACCGTCCATCAGCACTTTTGTCAGTCGAGTGCCTTCGACAACTGGATCGACCACCAAAGCTTGCCTCCCAGGGGTGGCAATATGAGTCGGGTGATCAGATTGGTCGAATGTGATGGGTGTTTGGGACCATCTCAGATAATTTGCTTTTGCTGGGGTAACCATGTTCACCTCACGGTTAATGACTTTCAATCGACTCTTGCTTTCCACATCTGCAAAGATCATCAGAGTGGAGTTGACATGCGGATATCCTTCCTCACTGTCCTCCTTGTCTTCGGCCTTGTCTGACTCCTTTTCCTTGTCTTTAGACTGTTTTCCTTGAAACTGCTGGATCAGGAGTCGACATTGGCGAGTGGTATGCTTTGGGTAAATGATATTCCCCTCTTCGTCTTTCTTCGTGTGGATGTGACACGGAATATCCATCACGTCGTTCCCTTCTTTATCCTTTACCTTCTTAGGGTTCCAGGATCCTTTTGGTTTCCCCTTAAACTTTCCATGAACCACGGCCAGAGCCTCTCCAGGAGCTTCCGGTTCAGCCTTCCGCTTCTGTTTCCGACTGGTGTTTCCCTTCTCCGACTGGCTCGGCTTGTGCTTGCCACTTCAGAGTCGGTCTTCTTCTTCACCGTTGGCGTACTTGGTAGCAATTTCCATCATCTGACTCAAGGTCATGTCACCGGTTCGACCAAATTTCAAACTCAATTCTCTGTTCTTGACACCATCTTTGAAGGCGCAGACTGCCTGATGATCAAACACATTCTCCACAGTATGGTGCAGAGTGATCCATCTCTGAATATACTCCCTGAGAGTCTCATTGGTCTTCTGTACGCAGACTTGCAGCTCCGTCAATCCAGCCGGTCGCTTGCAAGTTCCTTCAAACGTTCTGACAAACACTCGGGACAGATCTTCCCAAGTGTAAATACTGCTAGGAGGTAACTGATTCAACCACGCTCTGGCAGAACCTTCCAACATGAGGGGCAAATGCTTCATGGCCACCTCGTCATTCCCACCACCAATCTGAACTGCCACTCGGTAGTCCTCAAGCCAAGTTTCAGGCTTAGACTCACCGGTGAACTTGCTGACTCCTGTTGCCAACCTGAAATTGGGAGGAATCACTGCGGCTCTGATAGTTCTGCTGAAACATTCCGGACCAGAAACGTGCACTCGACTGCTCGTGGGCGCATCTCTGTCGAGTCCACCTCGATGGGCTCTGTTCCGGTCGACCAAGCCTTGCACGAT
Source organism: Triticum dicoccoides (assembly GCF_002162155.2). Taxonomy (NCBI): domain Eukaryota; kingdom Viridiplantae; phylum Streptophyta; class Magnoliopsida; order Poales; family Poaceae; genus Triticum; species Triticum dicoccoides. Next base: position 523,214,887 of record NC_041381.1, on the reverse strand, counting down.
AATGGATCGCGCGTCGAAGCCTGGTTCCCTGGGGTCGACTGGAACTCTTCGCCCCGCACTGAGCTGACGTCTGTCATCTTGCTGCCGAGGAGCGTAAGACCCACACCTCGGAGGGGAATTGGGCACTCGACGCCTATCATCTCGGTCGTGTCGGTCTCCATATTGGTCTCGCCGATTCTCGCGCCCTTCACGCCGCGGAGGCGATCTGGGGCTGTGAGCCGACTGAACCGTATTCGCAGCGACGGATCGACTGTGAATTCTGTTGCGCGACTGCGACACGGCCGAATTCTGATCACCTGCTGCCCGGAGCAGATCCCTGATCTGCATCAAGCCTCTGCGAGCTTCCGACTGAGAGGGCTGGATGGACTCTGCAATACGGGTCGCAGCTGCTAAATTCTGGATTGGGGTTCGATATACCTGAGTCGGCGGGAAGAGTTGACGTCGACTGGTGTCGGGAACTCGTTGCCGCGCGCGCTCGTCGAGTGCTCGCTGAAGATTCTCCAGGCGAGTGCGTTCGGCCAAATTGGCCAAACATGCCTCCTCCAAGGCGCGAGCCTCGGGGGTTTCTCCTGCGATGGGAGTATGCAGGGCATCCACGTTCCTGCGGCGAAGTTCCTCTCTTTGCAGAGAGTCGAGTGGCTCGGGCTGGTACTCTTCGTGGTCTCGTGCGGGGTCGCCTCCGTCGCCTGCCCCACCATCACGGGCGAAGCCAGGGGGACTGCGGGGCCCGTCGACCATCAGGATTTCCGCCGCTGGATCACTGCTATCGCACTCGGATGCAGTCTCTACGGAGCCAGTCGACAGATCAAACAGGCCGTAAAGAGATTCATCGGGCTCGATTGCCGCAACTTGGGTGGTGGCCGTCTGGCGAGCCACCGCGTGCCTCACCCACCGCTGAAGCCTCGACCGGCCCGAGCGCTTGCGCTGGCGGGAGACCGGGAGGGTGGCCGATGGGGGAGTCGACCGATACGGGGTCGACGGTTGCCGCAGCAGAACGCCGCGGACACATGCGCGAAAATGCGTCGCACCGCGGACAGGGAGCGCATCGACGTCGAGAGGAGCCTCCTGGAGCCAGGCGGAGTCGTCGGCGACGAAGGTGAGAGCACCGAGACGGATCTCTCGACCCTCAACCAAAAGTCCAGCAGCCACCACGATGAAAGTACTCGGAAGAATCGCAACTTCTCCACAAAATCGCTAAAACACCTGCCCCACGGTGGGCGCCAACTGTCGTGGATCTAAGTCTGACAGTAGAGTGGGGGGTAGGTATGGAGAGGCAAGGTCCTAGCTATGGAGAGGTTGTAAACACAAGAGATGTACGAGTTCAGGCCCTTCTCGGAGGAAGTAAAAGCCCTATGTCTCGGAGCCCGGAGGCGGTCGAGTGGATTATGTGTATATGGATTACAAGGTGCCGAACCCTTCTACCTGTGGAGGGGGGTGGCTTATATAGAGTGCGCCAGGACCCCAGCCAGCCCACGTAGGAGAGGGTTTAAGGTGCGTTAAGTCCGGGGCGTTACTGGTAACGCCCCACATAAAGTGTCTTTACTATCATAAAGTCTACTTAATTACAGACCGTTGCAGTGCAGAGTGCCTCTTGACCTTCTGGTGGTCGAGTGAGTCTTCGTGGTCGAGTCCTTCAAGTCAGTCGAGTGAGTCCCTCGTAGGTCGACTGGAAGGTGATCTCTTCTAAGGATGTCCTCGGGCAGGGTACTTAGATCAGGTCTGTGACCCTACCCTAGGTACATGACTCCATCAGGCGGTCTCGACATAAGTTCTGGTCCTTACGCACTTTCTTTCTTTCTTTAGTTGATGTTCTTCTAAGTCCTTTCTCCATTTTGCCAGCCAGGGCCCTCTCTTGAGCGGACTACCGCCGTCTCCATAGTCGGCGGGGCGGGAGGATCTGCGGGCTCCCGTCGCATAGACCCCCGCGCCGAGCTTCAGGCGACGAGGGAGCGGAACGCGCGGGAGGCGCGGGAGGAGCGGGAGGCGGAGGGGCGAAGGGCAGCCGGCACCGAGTCGGCCCAAGAGATGATGGCGGAGTCGGCCGAGGCGCACTCCGACGCCGCAGCCAGGGTCTGGGCGGAAGCCGAAGCCGCAGAGAGAGCGGCAGAGGCCTTGCGTGGCCAGCCTCCATGCTCCCGGACATCCCGGTGCCCCCGCCGGAGGAAATCGGCCGCGACCCGCCAGCGATGGAGAGGGAGGGGGGCGACGTAGTCGTCTCGGAGGGAGAAGTGGTGCCGCCTCCGTCGGCCGGGACTGGCCAAGGCGGCCAGCCTGAGGTGCCGCCTGAGCAACCGGCGGGAGGAGAGCCGACTGCAACGGCGGATCTTGTAGTCCTGTCACCAACTCGCCGGCGTGCGGGGAGGGCGGCTTCAGAGCCGGATCCGCAGAGGGCGGCCGGCTCCAACTCGTTGTCGCATGATCTGGAGTCGGCCACAGCTAGCTCGCCCGGGTGGACGCCGGGTGGTGGGACGGTCGCGCTGAACTTGGCGGCGCAAGATGTTTGCAGCCGGCTTCAGGCTCAAGCCACCGCGCTGCAGCAATGTACCCGAGAGTTTCTTGCGACCCGGGCGGTCGTTTGGGTGAGTTTTCTTGCTCATGATTTTTTCCATGGGGGCGCGTCAGCGCACCCACTGGGTGTAGTCCCCGAGTTCCGAGCCGACTGCTGAGCAGTCAGGTCGGATCTTTCTCGCCGAATTCTTTCTTAACTTCTTCTTTCCATGGTGGCAGGAGCCAACGCCGACTTGAGGCAACAGCTGGGTGTGGCCCAGACCGCCCTTCGCACCAAGGAGGGCGAGCTCAATCCTCTGGCTCTGGAGCGTGACCGCCTGGCCAAGAGACTGGCCGACCAGGAGGAAAGCCACAGGGCAGCCCTGAAGGCGGCGCAGGACAGTGAGGCCGCCCTCAAAGCCGAATACGAGACCGAGGCGGCGAGCTGGGCCGAGTCGAGGATTTGGTTGATGGTAGGCTACCTTCTTCTTCACTTTTTGCTTGTTCCTTGTAGGCTAGTCTATCTCCTGACTTGCTCTGTTTCTTTCTTCTTTGTGAAGAGTACTTTCCTGGCTATTCTGTCACTACCAACCAAGCCATCGAAGCTCATCACGAGGCCCGGCGGCATGCTGGAGTTGAGATCGCGCCGGATGCCAACCGGTCGCTTGAGGAGCAGCTTCTGGCGATCCAGGCCCACCTTCAGCCGGCCTACCGCATGCTCTGCCGGCTTCAGCGCGCCGGAGCACAGGTGCTGGCCGCCCTCTGGCCTGGCGAAGTAATTCCTCGCACCCCCAGCCGTACCGCCGACTGGCTGGAGGTAGCCATCGGCCGCCTTGAGGCCTGGAAGGCTTCAGCAGCTCGATCCGGCACCCGCCGGGCACTAGAGTTCGTCCGGGCTTGGTACCCTGGGCTGAACTTGGACCAACTGCGCACCTGGAGATAGGAGGTTGACGAGGAGCTGGAGGCGGTGCGGCCGGCTATCATCCAGCGTGCCTCGGCGATCGCTGACTTCACCGACACCAGTGCCTTTGCTCCTGAGGTGAACAAGGACGGCGTCGCGTAGCCGGAGGAATGGTTCGGGCTGAACCCGACCGATGGTGAAGACTCGGCGGAGGAGATTGACTCCAGCGACGAGGGCGAAGAGGAGGAGGAGGAGGAAGACGGCGAAGACGCTGTGCCAGATGTTGGAGCAGCCAGCCAGCCTCGGCCTGACCGTGCCTCCAGCAACGAGGCGCACATGAATGCCCCGCCTGTTGCCGGTGATGACCAGGCCAAGACTCGCTAGCCGGCCACTCCTCCAGCCGACACCGTCGGCTCAACCAATCTTCCTGACGCTCCGGGCGCTCCCTTGGCTTGATTCACTATTTTTATTTTCCCGCTCGACACTTTTTGAATAGATTTGTTATCTTTGCGCAATTCCACCCACTGGGGGTGTATTCAAACTTCGTTAAATGCCGGCCTCTCAAAGGCCTTTTGTGTAAATATTATTATGCATGAGCTTGGCTTCCATTCCTACTTGCTTTTTATCTCTCGGCTTTTTTCCTTTGCCGCCTTCCTTTGGGTGTCGCCTTCCCAGCCGGACAGCTACTCTGCAGTCTATGGCCGGGTAAGGTGTTCAACCGTCTGGGAAGGCAAGTACTCAAGCTTTCTTAGATTGTAGCAGAGTAGGAAAGGAAGCCGGCCAGCCGGCTGCTTCGATAGCCGGTTGGCGATGGGGAAGCCGACTTGTGTTATGTAAGTTCGTTAGTCCTTAGCCATTTTTCATGTGGGCATCCTTTCCGCCTTCAACTCTCGCTAGTCGGCATCTGATTCTTCGAGCTATGCCTTTTGCAAGAGAGGGCTTGGGTGTCGGCACATTACTTGTCTGACTGCAGGTAGAACTTGGACATAACTCAAGGCGGCAAGTCCCCGGGCCGACTAGTCGGACCCGGTGCCGGACGAAGAAAATAAATGTGGTGGGGTAACCATGGGTATGATACCCGGCATACATAGATAAAATAGGGTAGTCCTAGAGAACTCCTCGGGGGGCCCGTTGTCTAATACTTAATACAAAAGGTAGCATGATACATACTGCATTTCAACTGTAAAATCTTCGAAGAAGATTAGCATTCCATGGGCGCTCCGACTCCTTGCCGGAGTCGTCTCTCTTGCGTGCCTTCGGCTTCTGTGCGTCGATTAGGTAATAGGAGTCGTTTCCCAGAGCCCGGCTGATGACGAAGGGGCCTTCCCAAGGTGCTGAGAGCTTGTGCTGGCTGGCTGTCCGCTGTATCAGCCGGAGCACAAGGTCTCCCTCTTGGAAGGATCTTGGCTTCACCCTTCGGCTGTGGTAACAGCACAGACCTTGCTGGTAGATGGCGGACCGGCTGAGGGCTAACACCCGGCTTTCTTCTAGCAAGTCGATGCCGTCTTCTCTTGCTTCTTTAGCCTCCGCCTCCGTGTACATGGTGACCTGAGGTGAGTCGAATTCGATGTCAGTTGGGATGACAGCCTCGGCACCATATACAAGGAAGAAAGGGGTGAAGCCGGTTGACTTGTTTGGGGTAGTGCGCAGACTCCAGAGGACGTCCGCTAGCTCGTCGAGCCAGCAGCCGGCCGAACGCTCCAGCGGCACGACCAGTCGGGGCTTGATGCCGGAGAGGATGAGGCCGTTCGCTCATTCGACTTGGCCGTTTGACTGCGGGTGGGCAACAGACGCTAAGTCCAGTCGGATGCCCTGTGTCGCGCAGAAACGTGCCAGTGCTCCCTTGGCAAAATTTGTGCCGTTGTCGGTGATGATGCTGTGTGGCATGCCATACCGAGTTGTAATATCCGCAATGAATGTTACGGTAGTCAGCCCATTCAGTTTCTTGATCGGCTTTGCTTCAATCCACTTGGTAAATTTGTCCACGGCGACAAGCAGATGTGTTATGCCACCGCGCGCCGTCTTGAATGGGCTGACCATGTCCAGCCCCCAGACGGCAAAGGGCCAAGTGATGGGGATGGTCTTAAGTGCCGAAGCCGGCAGGTGTTGCTTGGAGCCGAAGAGTTGGCACCCTTTGCAGTGTTTGACTAGTTCCTTGGCATCCTCCAAAGCAGTCAGCCAGAAGAATCCATGGCGGAAGGCCTTGGCGATGAGCGCCCTGGAGGCGGCATGGTGGCCGCATTCACCTTGGTGGATATCTTCGAGGATTGCTATGCCTTTCTCTGGCTCGACGCAGCGCTGGAAGACTCTGGTAGCACTGCGCCTGACTAGCTCTTGGTTCATTATTGTGTAAGCTCCGGCTCGGCATTGGACTTGTCTTGCTGAGATCTCGTCAGTCGGTAGCTCTCCATTTACCAGGAAACGGAGGATGGGCTGGGCCCATGATGGAGCTGTGATTTCTTCGACTGCCAAAACGGCTACTGCAACCAGGGTGGGCGGGCTGGGTTGTGAGGAGTTGGAGTCGGCCTCCGCCTGCTGTGTTGCTGCAGTCCCCGGGCCGGGTTCGACTATGGCAGTCCCCAAGCCGTCTGCTGAAGTCCCCGGGCCGCCTGCCTGGTCCCCGAAGTCGGATCCAACTGCGTCGGGGTCAGGCGGCACGAAGATGGAGCTGGATTCCGGAGATGGCTTGACAGATGGCTTGAGGAGGCGTTGGAGGGAGTCGCCGGTTGGTATAGCTTGCCGGGTGGAGCCTATTCGTGCCAGGGCATCTGCTTGTTCATTGTCGGCCCGTGGCACGTGAAGGAACTCGCACCCCTCGAAATATCCGCTGAGCTGCTGGACGAGGAAATGGTAGCTTGCCATGTTCGCGTCCTTGGCATCCCAGTCGCTGGATGATTGCTGAACCACTAAGTCTGAGTCGCCATAACACAGGATCTGGCGGATGCCGAGTTCCTTGGCTAGCCAGAGCCCATGTATGAGTGCCTCGTACTCGGCCACATTGTTGGAGGCGGCAAAGTGGATTTGCAGTGTGTATCTGAGCTTGTAGCCCTTGGGAGAGGTGAGGACGATGCCGGCTCCCAAGCCGGTGCGCATCTTGGATCCGTCAAAGTGCATCCGCCAATGAGTGGAGTCGGGGGCCGGTGGCAGGTACTGGGTCTCAGCCCAGTCGACGAGGAAGTCGGCCAATGCTTGGGACTTGATGGCGGTGCGGGGCTGATAGTAGACTGTGTAAGGAGCCAGCGCGATGGCCCATTTCGCCACTCGGCCGGATGCATCCCGGCTGCCTATGATCTCGGCAAGCGGGGCAGTGCATATGACCGTGATGGGATGTTCTTGAAAGTAAGGCTTGAGTTTCTTGGAGGCGAAGTACACACCATAGCACATTTTCTGATAGTGCGGGTAGTTCTGTTTTGAGGCGGACAGTACTTCGCTCAAGTAATATACCGGCCTCTGGACTAGCTGAGCTCGGCCTTCTTCGGGACGCTGGACTACGATGACCGTGCTGACCACCCGGCTGGTAGCGGCGATGTAGAGGAGCATGGGCTCCTTCTTAGTTGGGGCCGCCAAGACAGGTGGTGTGGACAACATCTTCTTCAGCTCGTGGAAAGCTTGGTCCGCCTGGTCATTCCACTCAAAGTGAGTGGACTTCTTCATGAGTCGATAGAGGGGGAGAGCCTTCTCTCCGAGCCGGCTCATGAAGCGGTTCAAAGACGCCAAGCATCCGGTGAACTTTTGGACGTCTCGCAGCTTGGTAGGGACCTTCATTCTCTCTATAGCCTTGATCTTCACTGGGTTGCACTCGATGCCGCGTTCGGAGACTAGAAAGACCAGAAGCTGGCCGGCTGGTACCCCAAACACGCATTTCTCCGGGTTGAGCTTGATCTGAAACCGGCGCAGATTCTCAAAGGTCTCCTTGAGGTCTTCCAGCAGGGTGCCGCGCTTCTCCGTCTTCACCACGACATCGTCTACGTAGACGTGGGCATTTCTGCCGAGTTGCTTGAGGAGGCATTTCTGCATGCAACGCTGAAAGGTGGCACCAGCATATCTCAAGCCGAATGTCATAGTCAGGTAACAGAAAGCTCCGAATGGGGTGATGAAGGCGGTCTTCAGGCGATCAGCCGGGATCAACTTTATCTGGTGGTAGCCTGAATAATCATCCAAGAAACTCAACAGCTCGCATCCGGCTGTGGAGTGTATCACTTGGTCGATCCTTGGCAGGGCGAACGGATCTTTAGGGCAGGCTTTGTTGAGGCTGGTGTAGTCGATGCACATGCGCCACTGCTTGTTCTTCTTCAACACGAGGATCGGGTTGGCAAGCCATTCTGGAAAGAACACTTCCATAATGAAGCCGGCTGCCAGAAGCCGAGCTATTTCTTCTCCGACTACTCTTCTCTTCTCTTCCGACAGGTGGCGCAAGGGCTGCCTGATCGGCATTGCATCAGATCGGACGTGTAGCTTGTGCTCAGCGGACATATTTCACGGCAACGTGTCGATTGCCATTCGCTACGCGAACTGCGGTGGAGTAGTCGATCAACCAGTCTTCTGGCTTCACGGAGCCGTTGTACTTGGGCGTGTCTCTTGGGAGCGAGAACCCTTTGGGAAAGGGCTCGTCACGGATGCGGGCGCCAAAACAAGGCGGGCCGACATCATCTTCTTCTTCCAAGGGCCAGGGACCGCGCTAGGCGGTCGATCCGATGGCGAGCATCATTCTCGCCGACTCCTTCACGGCGACCAAGTCGGCCGCTGAGAGTCGGATGCTCAACCGCCGTGGTCTCGGCGAGGGGGGCTTCCAGCTCGGACGTCGGCTTCATGCCGTGTTGTGGCCGCATCGATCAGCTGCTGGATGCGTCTGGTCATGTAGGGGAGCTCGTCGGCCCCCAGTCCGTTTAGCTCGTCAACGATCGACTGGGCGGCGCGCAGATTCTCGAGGGTTGTGGCGTAGACTGGGCGGTCCGCTCCCAGCATGCTGGCGATGGCCGCGTCGTGTTTCTTGACGATGCCGACCCGGCTTGGCCCTTCTGGAGGCGGCATGCCGAAGGCGGCGCGGTCGACTTCGCGCTGGTGGGCTTCCGTGAGGCGTCTCATGGTGGCTATCTTCTGGCCCTCCGCAAGGAGGGAAAGGCGGCGTGCCTCCAGTGCCTCAGCGTCAGTGTCCGCCGGGATGGGGCGGACAGGTCATGCAATGCGGCCTGCAGGGCGTCGCGGGCGTTCTCGTCGGAGGCGACACCGTGGCTGATGACAAGCACTTCGGTGACGGTGCTGCTGCCACTGTCGGCTCGAGGGAGAGGGTCATCGAAGACGATCACGTCGGAGGGGAAGGCGTCGAGCAACGCCGTGCGGAATTGACAGGCATCGGGTCGGTGGAGCCGACCGACTCCAAGTCCGCGGTTGGCTTGCCGGAGACGTGGAGTTGGTCGAGGAGGCTGGCGAGGCGGCTCTTGGGGCAGCCTGTGCCCGCGTCGGATGCGGGCTCGTCGGAGATGCGAGCCTCGCCAAGAAGATCGGCGAGGCAGCTCGCTGTGCAGGCGTCGTCGACGCTTTGCAGTGCGTCGGGGCAAGCGCCATCGGGCGTGCCGGGTTGGCTACGCTCGCTGGGGAGGAAGAGGGTTCCCGTCCAGAGAAGGTCTCCGGACGACGGTGCACCTGGCCCCATGGTGGGCGCCAAATGTCGGGTGGTAGGTGCGACATATGCCAACGGATGGCTTATCATTGTGGGAGCCAGTAAGACATCACCGGTGCCTGGAAACGGGATAAGGCGAAGACATGCACGCCGGCGGATCTTACCCAGGTTGGGGGCTCTCCATGGAGATAATACCCCTACTCCTGCTTTGTGGGGTCTCTGCATGATCACTAGATCGATAAGAAGCTATAAGAGGCTCCTTGAGCTGTTCGGTGGGAGGAGGAAGAAGGGCAAGGCTAGCTCTCTTCTCTCCCTATGGTAGTGTCCAAAACTCTCTCAGATCAACCCTTTGCATGGGTGTCCCTGGGGGTTTATATAGGCCTACCCCCCGAGGGTACAATGGTAATCCAGCCTGGGCCTGGGCTCAGGCCATCAGCGTCTACGTCCACCGGCTTCTGGGGCCCACCGACTGGTGGGTCCTGCCGGCTGCTGGCCCCACCGCTTGGGGGGTCTTGTCGGGGGCTGGTTACTGTCGCCTTGCCTCTAATGACGAGGGCTATGTCGAGGTAAGCATGCCTACAGTGCCGCCGCCTTGCGGGCGCTCACTGCAGCCTTACCTCGTCTTGTCTGCTTAATGGTGCGCGCGCCCCGGAGAGGGGAGGAAGCCGGCCTGGCCTTAGGCCGGCTAGGGGAGGCCAGGCCGCCTTCGGATGTCTCTCTGACCGAAGGGGCCCGCCGCATCTGGGCCATACCAGCGGCCCGTCATGGATGGCGTCATGGTTCGCATGGCAACAATGCCTTGCTGGACAGGAGATGGCCGCCCTGTACGGTGTACTGTAGCCATGCTTGTTCCGAGATTCGGGGGTGGCAGGGTCCACTGTAGCCACGCCCCATCTCATCACTGTTATGGAGGGTTGACCATAGGGTGCGGCCCATGGCCGCCTGCCATGGGCCGGCTTTCTTGGAGCCAGTCCTGCATGGGCCGGCTTTCTCGGAGTCGGCCCTGATGTGGCGTCCCCCAAAGATTGTTTACGGCTGTGCCGCCTTCCGCTAGTCGGCCTAGGTGATAGCCGTCCGGAAGTAGGTGGCCCCGTGCCTTGGGCGCTCCAAGGCTCGGTCGGTCCGTTGTTTTTTCTAAGGGCCAACGGGAGCCGGCTAGGCTACCCGTGGTCATTTACTCCGACATATAACCTGTTCTTTCTTGTTCATTATCCTTTAGTATGTTAGCCCCCAAGTCTGCTGCTTATGATGCTTATGATGTAGACTTACAAACAAATTTAACAACATAAAGAAAGGAAAAAATTTCGACTTACCATGTAGTCCCCAAGGGGCGGCTTAACCAATATGGTTGAGTCGATTCTTTATAGAAAAATTCTTATGGGTCTTTGAACAGCAGTACGCATTAGCCCCCAAGTGCCAAGTATTATTGCTTGCAAAATGCTTGGGACTTACTCATATAAACCACCATATGATGAACCGCCATAGAAAAGGAAAGAAAAAACTCGGTAGGACATTAGCCCCCAAGTGCCAAGTATTATTGCTTGCAAAATGCTTGGGACTTTAATACTGCATAAACAACTTACTTGATTTGAATTTTGTACTTTGTATAGGCTACCACGAGTCAACTTGAGTCTGAGGCGACCAATCTGAAGAGCCGCCTTGAAGTCCAAGAGTCAGAACTTGAGAAGGCCAACACCAAGTTCGAATTCAGTGTTTCTGAACAAGAGAAACTGAAGAAAGAACTTGAAACTGAGAAGAAAGCCTGGGCAGATGAAAAGACCACATTGATAAGCCGTGCTGAAAAAGCAGAAGCGTCTCTGGAAGAAGTCACTAGAGAATTGTCTGGGTTAAAGCGCCTCAAATGGTTGCAGCCATCTTTGGTAAGTCGCATTGCCATTGTGTACATATCTTAAACCGTGTAATAGAGTATATGCCAGAAATTAACTCTTCTGATTATGCTTTATACAGGCCTCAGAAGCTCAAATTTAAACCACAATATGCTGACTAAACTGAAAGCCCGTGTACACCTTGGTGGAACAATTGTACACCGGGTCACAACGGACAATTGCTTCGGTGGCCTTGTCCAATGAGATGCCAACTCTCCTAACACAAGTCTTGAGGAAGCTTTTAGTCCTTCCACAACGGATCAATGAACTGAGACGGTCAGCTGCAAGAGCTGGAGCGATAAATGCTCTAAGCCGGGCTAAGGCCTGAATACCTGAACTAGACCCAGAGGATATCGCCATTGGCTACCCAAGCCTGAAGGAAGATGGCACACCGTTTGAGGACGCGGATTTTCTCGCCTGTGTCAAAGAGATACGCCCCATGGCGACTCTGATAGCCACTGAAGTAGATCTTACCAAATACCAGGCGGGTTACGACAAAGAGAACCGGAGAATTCCAACCCCGCAATATGACGTGACCAGTATGATTCCCCCACTTCGTAAGCATACCTTTGCTCCTGAAGTTGACCCAACCGGTCTTGTTGATGATGAAGCTGAATTTGAAACCTTAAACAACATTGACTGGTCATCATCAACCTTCCAGGAAAAGAAGCAGAGCGCAAGCGCGGAGAGGGATAACCCGGATGCTTCCGGCCAATCCTGAAGGTGAACCTGTCATGGCGGCTCATTACCTGGTGTAAAAAACAATGCAAACTATTTTGGACTTAATGAGTCCTATAATAGGATAGAGATAACTTTGTTGTGGCCGTGCCATCGTGCATGTTTTGATGCTTAACATTATTAAGCCGCCTTGCTGTGTCCATCCATGTTACTTGTCATCTGCCGACCATATGCCTGATCAGGTTTCTAAAACTGTCCTTGAACATACTGCAAAAAAAACCTTGACATCAGATGACCAGACAAGTCAGAAGGATATGAAAAACAATCATGGATTAACCTGTTGCAAAAAACACAACTATGATCTTATGCTTAAGACTTGGCAAACTTGCACTACCGGTTTATATGACCCGGTCAGTAAGGGTGATAACCCAATCTTTGGACACCCGAAAACTTCAAAGGTACAATGATGATTATGGATCGACGACTCATCAGTCAATACTCAACCGGGTTACAGCAATCATACTTAAAAGTTGTAAGCCTCAGAAAAGATCTCAAGTCAAACAAGGGCCTTTCAAAGACAACTTAACTCGAAAGAGAAGTAAAAAATAGCAAGGCTACTGATTAGAATACGATCAGTGAACCGTTCCCAAGGGGTTTAAGCTAGGATTCGAATACGATCATGTAGTCTCCAATGGCTTTGGCATTGCGCCGATCAAGAGGGTACCGACAGCTGTGTTCTTTTTGGTTCGAATACGACCTATGTTTGAACAGGAAGCCCCCTAATGACCTTGAGAGTTTTTTAACGACTATGATTCGAATACGATCAAAGTCGGTTCCCAAAGGGGTTAAGCTATGATTCGAATACAATCAAGAAGCCCCCAAGTGTGCTCGGCAGTGTGCCAATCAAAAGGGTATCAACAGCTATGTTCTCTTTGGTTCGAATATGACCTATGTTTGAACAGGAAGCCCCCTAATGATCATAATTTTTAACGGCTAGATTCGAATACGATCGTAAGCCGGATCAGAACGGGATGAGCCAGATCAAAATATGATCAACCCCCGAGTGATCATGTGAGAAAATAATGACAATGATAATGACAAATTTACCTTGTGAAGAGGAAAAAAGGGCAGAGGTCCTGCTTTATTGTTTATCATAATATATACATTGGCAAAATATACATCAGTGGAGCCTATGGCTCAAGTGTAGTAGGGCGAAGATGAGCAATATTCCACGGCCTCCGGGTCTCCTCCTCTGACTTACGTGAGTCCTTGTGCTCTCGAACGTCAATAAGGTAATATGACCCGTTGTTCAAGTTCTTGCTGACCACAAATGGCCCTTCCCAAGGTGGGGATAACTTGTGAGCATTAGTTTGATCCTGGATGAGCCAGAGCACTAAATCACCTTCCTGAAAGGATCTGGATTTAAATCGGCGGCTGTGATAACGACGCAAGTCCTGTTGGTAAATCGCCGAACGAGCTGCTGCCAAGTCCCGATGTTCATCTAACAGATCAAGAGCATCCTGGCGCACCTGTTCATTGTCTGCCTCGACATAAGGCGCCACACGAGGTGAATCATGACGGATGTCACTAGGGAGAACCGCCTCAGCTCCGTAGACCATGAAGAAAGGCGTATAACCCGTAGATCTGTTAGGAGTAGTGTTGATGCTCCATAACATAGAGGGTAACTCCTCAACCCAACAACCCGGTGTCCGTTGCAGGGGGACCAAAAGCCGGGGCTTAATGACTTTTAAGATCTCCTGATTGGCTCTCTCGGCTTGACCATTGGACTGAGGGTGAGCTACTGATGAAACATCAAGCCGGATATGCTCACTTTGACAGAATTCCTCCATGGAGCCTTTAGACAGATTAGTGCCATTGTCAGTTATAATGTTGTGTGGAAAGCCAAAGCGAAATATCACCTTCTTCATGAATTGAACCGCCGTGGCTGCATCACACTTACTGATCAGCTCTGCCTCAACCCACTTTGTGAACTTATCAACTGCCACCAAGAGGTGAGTCTTTTTGTCCTTGGACCTTTTGAAAGGCCCAACCATGTCAAGCCCCCAAACTACGAACGGCCAAGTAATTGGAATCATCCTCTATTCTTGAGCCGGCACATGAGCCCATCTTGTGAACTTTTGACAACCGTCACATTTACTGACCAGATCCTCTGCATCAACATGAGCCGTCAGCCAATAAAACCCATGACGAAAGCCTTAGCCACGAGGGATTTTGACCCGGCGTGATGATCACAATCTCCTTCATGAATCTCACGGAGAATTTCTTGACCTTCTTCAGGAGAGACGCAAAGCTGAAACGCCCCTGTAACACTGCAATGATGCAACTCGCCGTCAACAATCGTCATGGACTTTGATCTCCGGGTTATCTACCTGGCCAAGGTTTCATCCTCAGGCAACTCGCCCCGTGTCATATGATCCAGATACGGCACCGTCCAATTGGGAATGACATGAAGAGCCACCACCAACTGTGCTTCTGGGTCAGGGACAGCCAAATCTTCCTCTGTAGGTAGCTTGACAGAAGGGTTATGTAAAACATCCAAAAAAGTATTAGGCGGCACCGGCTTACGCTGAGATCCCAGCCGGCTTAAGGCGTCAGCCGCCCCGTTCTTTCTACGGTCAATGTGCTCCACCTGATAACCCTTGAAGTATCCCGCAATTGCATCGACCTCACGGCGATAAGCCGCCATGAGAGGATCCTTTGAATCCCACTTGCCTGATACCTGCTGAGCCACTAGATCTGAGTCGCCGAAGCACCTTACCCGGCTTAAGTTCATCTCTTTAGCCATCCGGAGACCATGGAGCAAGGCTTCATACTCAGCTGCGTTGTTCGTACAAGGAAACATCAACCAGAGCACATAACAAAATTTATCACCTTGAGGGGAAGCCAAAATAACTCCTGCCCCCGAGCCCTCCAATTGCCTAGACCCGTCAAAATGAATTGTCCAATATGTGTTGTCCGGCTTTTCCTCAGGCATCTGCAGCTCTGTCCAATCGTTGATGAAGTCCACCAGTGCTTGGGATTTGATAGTTGTGCATGGCACATATTTTAAACCATGAGGCCCAAGCTCGATGGCCCATTTGGCGATTCGCCCTATGGCCTCTCTGTTCTGAATGATATCCCCCAAAGGGGCAGAACTAACCACAATGATAGGGTGGCCCAAGAAATATTACTTAAGCTTCCGGCTTGCCATGAACACCCCATAGACGAGCTTCTGCCAATGCGGATATCGCTGCTTGGACTCAATGAGTACCTCACTGATGTAGTAAACCGGTAGTTGAACCGGGTGCTCCTTGCCGGCCTCCTTGCGTTCCACCATGATGGCCATGCTGACAGCACGCGTGTTAGCAGCCACATACAGTAACAAGGGTTCCTTGTCAATGGGAGCAGCAAGAACCGGCGGCTGAGCCAACTGTCTCTTCAAATCTTCAAAAGCAGCATTGGCGGCGTCACTCCAAGTAAAGCTATCCGTCTTCTTCATCATTTGATACAGTGGTATAGCCTTCTCCCCCAACCGGCTTATGAACTGGCTTAAAGCGGCAATATGACCCGCCAAACGCTGAACATCATTGATACATGCTGGTTTGGCCAGAGAAGTGATGGCCTTGATCTTCTTCGGGTTAGCCTCGATGCCCCTGTTAGAAACCAGAAAGCCCAAAAGCTTGCCTGTAGGTACACCAAAAACACACTTGGCCGGGTTAAGCATCATCTTATAAACCCGGAGATTGTGAAAGGTTTCCTTGAGATCATCAACCAAGGTCTCCTTCTCCCTGGATTTAACCACTATGTCATCTACACAAGCATGAACATTGCGCCCAATCTGATTATGAAGACAATTCTGCACACATCGCTCGTAAGTCATCTGGGCACTCTTGAGCCCAAAAGGCATTGAAACATAGCAGAAGGCTCCAAACGGAGTAATGAATGTCGTCTTCTCCTGGTCCTTAACCGCCATCTTGATCTAATGATAACCAGAGTAAGCATCCAAAAAACTTAAATGCTCACAACCCGCCATAGCATCAATGATCTGATCAATACGAGGGAGAGCAAAAGGATCAGCTGGACAAGCCTTGTTTAAGTCCATGTAATCCACACATATACGCCAAGTGCCGTTTTTCTTAAGAACAAGCACCAGGTTAGCCAGCCACTCTGGATGAAACACCTCAATGATGAACCCAGCTGCCAAGAGCCGGGCCACTTCCTCACCGATAGCTTTCCGTCTCTCCTCATTAAACCGCCGAAGAAACTGCTTGACCGGTTTAAACTTTGGATCAATATTAAGAGCGTGCTCAGCGAGTTCTCTTGGTACACCCGACATGTCAGATGGTTTCCATGCAAAAATGTCCCGATTCTCATGGATGAACTCGATGAGCGCGCTTTCCTATTTGAGATCCAAATTAGCACTAATGCTGAACTGCTTGGATGAGTCGCTTGGAACAAAATCGACAAGCTTAGTCTCATCAGACGACTTAAATTTCATGACCGGCTCATGCTCTATGGTTGGCTTCTTTAAGGATGTCATGTCCGCCGGGTCAACATTGTCCTTGTAGAATTTTAACTCTTCCACCGCGCACACCGACTCAGCATAAGCCGCGTCACCTTCTTCACATTCCAGGGACACCTTGCGGCTTACGTGCACCGTGATGGTTCCCTTATCATCTTGAGCTGCAAGTACACATAACACGGCCGTGCCATGAACTTGGCGTAAGCCGGCCGCCCAAACAGAGCATGATACAGGCTCTTGATCTGGACTACTTCAAACGTCAATTTCTCGGCTCTGGAATCATATTCATCCCCAAAGGCTACCTCCAACTCGATCTTGCCAACCGGATACGCCGACTTACCAGGTACGACTCCATGGAAAACAGTGTTGGACTTCTTAAGGTTCTTAGCAGTTAGCCCCATGCAGCGGAAGGTATCATAATAGAGGATATTGATGCTGCTGCCTCCATCCATGAGCACCTTGGTGAATTTGTATCCACCCACTTAAGGGGACACCACCAGGGCTAAGTGACCCGGATTGTCAACCCGGGGGGGGGGGGTGATCCTCTCTACTCCATACGATAGGGTGCTCAGACCACCTCAAATAACGAGGAATTGCTGGCTCAACCGCATTCACGGCCCTCTTATGAAGCTTCTGGTCCCATTTACATAAACTGGTGGTAAACACATGGTATTGCCCACTATTCAACTGCTTTGGATTGCTCTGGTATCCACCTTGCTGCTGCTGCTGACTGCCCTGGCCAGACTGTTAGTTATATCCACCCTGGTTTCCCTGGGAATTTTGAAAATTGGGATTTGACCCACCACCCGAGCCATGAAAACCGCCACCACCTGAGCCGCCCTGGCCATTGTTGCCGTCAAACATGTTGGAATTTTTGAAAGCCTTCATGAACGTGCAATCCTTCCACAAATCTGTAGCCGGCTTCTCCTTAGTACCGTGTCTCAGACAAGGCTCATTCAACAATTTCTCAAGTGTGGGTCCTGACCCGCTGGATCGGGGAGGTGGCCTCCCCTTGCGCCACTGGTTATTACCCTGTGCACTGGTGTTAGCCACGAAATCCAAACTACCATCAGCCTTACGTTTATTACCTCCTTGATTTGTTGGGTTGTGCTGAGTGCCCTTGCCGTTGCCGTTCCTCTTTCCCTTCCCTGCCTTTTCATCATCAGACTCGGGATCGTTGGTACTATCAGAATCAGCGTATTTGACCAGAGCCGCCATCAGCGTGCCCATATCATTGCACTCACATTTGAGCCGCCCCAGCTTTTGTTTCAAAGGCAAGAAACGACATTTTTCTCCAACATTAAGACTACAGAGCCAGCATCCATCTTATCCGATGAATGCATTATGGCTTTAACCCGCGCACCCAATGGGTTGTAGACTCGCCCTCCTCTTGCTTGCAATTCGTCAGATCCACGATTGACATGGGCTGCTTGCATGTATCTTTGAAGTTCTGGATGAACCAGGCCTTTAACTCCGCCCATGAACTGATTGAATTAGGTGGCAGGCCTTTTAACCTGGTGCGTGCTGTTCCATCCAACATCATGGTGAAATACTTAGCCATTGCAACGTCAGTAACCTCCAACAGCTCCATAGCCATCTCGTAGCTCTCAATCCATGCCCCGGGTTGTAAGTCGGTTGTGTAATTTGGCACCTTCTTAGGCCCTTTAAAGTCTTTGGGCAACCGCTCGTTACGTAGAGCCAGCACTAGACACGGGACTCCTCCGGTCCGGGTGGCTATACCTGCCTTGACAGAAGTCGTCGGATAAACCGGATATGGCTGATAAGCCATCAATTGAGCCGCCTGCTGAACCGCCCGTTTAGCCTCTTGCCGTAGTCTCTCTTGATCTACCAAGTTAACGGCCTCATGATGCACCGGGTTAAGCCCACCTGGCTGGTCATGACGTCTAACATTGCTTGACACGGCCGCTGAATCCATGTGCCTACTATAACTCGGGCTTTGGCTTGGATGAGGGGTTGAGTGGATCCTATCTCGACTGTATGAGTACGCCTCCTGCTGTGCTAAGGCCGTCTGAAGAAGTTCCCTGGCCCGACGGGTTTTAACTACGGCCAGAGAGTCGCCATCAATTGGGAGAGCCGCCAATCGTGTCGCTGCCGCTATCATGTTCTCCAATGGGTTAGAGTAATGACCCGGGGGTGTTGGTACGTACTGAGGTGGCACCATGTTCACACGGGGAGGTCCCATCACTGGTGGCTGAACTGGTGCACCGTCCCCGGGTGTCGCAACATGGTCCGTTCCTGTGCGCGGGAGCCATGGCAGGTTGCCTGTCTGCGGGGTAAGCCACAGCGGGTTACTGGGTCCTGCTCCTAGTGTGTTAAAAAGATTCCGAGGATCATAAACTGGGGGAAGTCGAGACTGAGTCTTCTGATACCTTCTCCTCATGACCTCATTAGCTGCGTTCTGGTCTTGTGTAAGCCAGAAAGCGTGTGCCTGGATCTGCTGAGCCTGAACATCCAGAGCCGCCCGCTCTGCGGCTATCCTGACATCTTCTGCTGCCAGGTCTTCCTTAGCCTGCGCCATATCCAATTTCAACTGTGCCACCTCTGCATCATGACGGGCTTGATCCGCCGGGCTAACTACGACGGTTAACAGGGTGGTCAGCTTGTCTGTGAGATCCATTAACACCTGGGCCAGTAAACGCACATGGCCTCCCGCCCTGGCCGCCGCTGACCCGGAGGTTACGGCTGCTGCAGTTGAGGAGTCTTGGATAGGTTGTGTGCCGGCCATGAAGATCCCGACCCTGCTTGGCGGCTCGAGACAATCCGGAATACTGCTACCATCGGAACAGCCCCCAAGCCCGCCATCCTGCAGTTGGTACAACGAATCCGTCTCACATGTGGACGACTCACCATCGGAGAAGATGGCCGTCTCACCACCTGAGGCAGATCCTTCAGAAAGTCCTCCATGGATGCATCCCACGAAGGCACGTTTCCCCGCCGGTGGAGCCCGGGCGGGTCTCGCACGCTGAGCCGTCTTGACGAGGTTGGTGCAGATATTCGGCTCAGGGCCCAGCTCGCCGATCTTGCCGATGAAGACGTGGATTCCGCCGAACGGGACCCGGTACCCGTACTCAATTGAGCCAGTGTCGGGGTCCCAGCCTGCATCGTCGATGTAGAGCTTTCCGCGACGACTCTTGGTCATCCGGCCTACGGTGTATCCCTTGAGCCCTTCGAAGCCGCCCTTCAAGAACTCAAATTCACCATATGCTGGCCCCATGGTGGGCGCCAACTGTCATGGAATTGTCACATCAGATGTCCTAGTGAAAGGACTTAGTCATGGAGCCATCGCAACTAGGAAGCTTGAAGGGGTTAATTGGGACAAGAGACACGAGAGTTTTATACTAGTTCGCCCCCTTGCGATGAAGGTACAAGCCTACGTCTAGTTGTGATTGGGATTACTTATGTCTCGATAACCAGGGAGCAAATCGCTTGACCTAGCTCTCGAGTTATTGTTTCGTGTCCTGAACCGCCGCCGGGTCGTCCCTTTATATACTGAGGTCGACGCCCAATGGCTCTACAGAGTCCCGGCCAGCTTATAAATAGTATCCGACTCGGTCTCTTAATATTTCTTGCCTTACAATACAAGTCACATGAATAAGGCGGTTTATCACTACGGGCCTTAAGTGACCTCTGGGCCTTGGGCCCTTACTAAGCCGTCGTCTTCAACCTTGATATTTGGGCTTCAAGAATGCTTATAGGTATAACCCGACCCCTTCTGGCTGTTTTGATGCTACTCGTTGTCTTGTATCCAACAAGCTTGAGTTTGCTCAATTCAGAGCTCATTTGCAGAAGTTATGGCAGTTCTGGTTTTCCTTGGAGTGTACTTCTTTTCGTGGTAGTGGCATAAGGTTGGCGCCAGTAGTAGTACCGCTGGACCGGAGCGGTAGTACCGCGTATCACCACAAGCAGTAGTACCGCTGTCACACATCGGTAGTACCGCCCATGGCCATAAGCGATAGTACGGCTCTAGTTCCGCACTGGTACCGCCTCGACTCGAGACGTGGTTTTCTTGTGTCGGGTTCAGCGGCAGTAGTAGCAGTAGTAGGAGCGGTAGTACCGCTCGTGTGCGGTAGTACCGCGGATACTACCGCCCTAGTACCGCTAGGCCAAGCGGCAGTACCGCTGGCTCCAATGGTAGTGCCGCTCTTTCGGCTTTGCCTCGCCCTCTGTTTTGCTCCGGTCTCTATGTTCTACCATCCGGGCGGTATTACCGCTCCACTGAGCGGTAGTAACGCTCATGCACGGACTGAGCACATAACAGTTGGATTCGGGAGCTCCTATAAAAGGGGGTCTTCTTCCCATTCAACCTTATCCTTTGCGCTCGTGTTCTTCCCCCATTATTGACCTTCTCCGAGCTTGCTATATCTCAATCCCTCCATGGATTCTTGCTAGTTTTTGAGGGAAAAGAGAGAGGAGATCTAGATCCACATTTCCACCAATCACTTTCTCCTCTATGTGAGGGGAACCCCTTGGATCTAGATCTTGTAGTTCTTGGTGTTCTCCTTCTTTTTCTTCCTCTCATTTTCCTCCCTAGCATTAGTTGTTTCGGTGGGATTTGAGAGAGAAGGACTTGGGCACTCCGTGTGCCCTTGCCATTGCATTTGGTGCATCGGTTTGAGTTCTCCACGTGATACATGGAAGTTAGAAGTTGAGAAGCTTATTACTCTTGGGTGCTTGGTACCCTTGAGCTTGCTACTCTTGGGTGTTTGGACACCCTAGAGCTTGTTCCTCTTGGGTGCCTTGGCACCCTAAAAAGTTGGTGTTGTTCGGAGCTAAATCATTGTGGTGTAAAGCTTTGGGCAAGCATCGGGGTCTCCAATTAGGTTGTGGAGATCGCCCTGAGCAATTTGTCGGGTACCAGTGGCCGCCCCCAAGGGTTGCCAAAGTGTACGGGTTCGGTGACCGCCCCCAAGGGTTGCCATTTGTACGGGTTCGGTGACCGCCCTCAAGGGTCCCTTAGTGGAATCACGACATCTTGCATTGTGCGAGGGCGTGAGGAGATTATGGTGGCCCTAGTGGCTTCTTGGGGAGCATTGTTCCTCCACACCGCTCCAAACAGAGATTAGCATCCGCAAGGGTGTGAACTTCGGGATACATCGTCATCTCCGTGTGCCTCGGTTATCCCTTACCCGAGCCCTTTACTTATGCACTTTACTTTGTGATAGCCATATTGTTCTTTGTCATATATCTTGCTATCACATAGTTACTTATCTTGCTTAGCATAAGTTGTTGGTGCACATAGGTGAGCCTAGTTGTTGTAGGTTTTGTGCTTGACAAATTAACCGCTAGGTTTATTCTGCATTTGTTCAAGACTAAACCATAATTATTTTAAAGCGCCTATTCACCCCCACCCCCCTCTAGGCAACATCCATTATCTTTCAGAGATTTATGTCAGCATGACGGCGTGGTGACGGTGATGATGAAGTTACCGGTGTAAGGCTTTGCCTAAGCACTACAACGATATGACCGAGGTGGAAAACTGTGGAGGGGGCACCGCACACGGCTAAAGATGAACTTGTGTGCCTATGGGGTGCCCCCCTCCCCCGTATATAAAGGAGGAGAGGGGAGGCCGGACGACCCTCCTTGGCGCGCCGCCAAGAGGGGAATCCTACTAGGACTCCAGTCCTAGTAGGTTTCCACCAAAAGGGAGAGAGGGGGAAGGAAGGAGAGGGAGAGGGAGAAGGAAAGGGGGGCGGCGCCCCCCCTTCCTAGTCCAATTCAGACTCAAGGGGAGGGGGCGCGCGGCCTGCCCTGGCCTCCCCTCTCTCTCTCTCCACTAAGGCCCATCGAGGCCCATTAGTTCCCCCGGGGGTTCCGATAACCCTCTGGCACTCCGGTTTTATCCGAAACTTCTCCGGAACACTTCCGGAGTCCGAACATAGCCGTCCAATATATCAATCTTTATGTCTCGACCATTTCGAGACTCCTCGTCATGTCCGTGATCATATCCTGGACTCCGAACAACCTTCAGTACATCAAATCACATAAACTCATAATACCAATCGTCATCAAATGTTAAGCGTGCGGACCCTACGGGTTCTATGTAGACATGACTGAGACTCATCTCCGGTCAATAACCAATAGAGGAACCTAGATGCTCATATTGGTTCCTACATATTCTACAAAGATCTTTATCGGTCAAACTGCATAACAACATACGTTGTTCGCTTTGTCATCAGTATGTTACTTGCCCAGATTCGATCGTCGGTATCATCATACCTAGTTCGGTCTCATTACCAGCAAGTCTCTTTACTCGTTCCATAATACTTCATCCCGCAACTAACTCATTAGTCGTAATGCTTGCAAGGCTTATAGTGATGAGTATTACCGAGAGGGCCCAGAGATACCTCTCCTAAACATGGAGTGACAAATCCTAATCTCGATCTATGCCAACCCAACAAACACCTTAAGAGACACCTGTAGAGCACCTTTATAATCACGCATTTACGTTGTGATGTTTGGTAGCACACAAAGTGTTCCTCGGTATTCGGGAGTTGCATAATCTCATAGTCTAAGGAACTTGTATAAGTTATGAAGAAAGCAGTAGCAATGAAACTGAAATGATCATAATGCTAAGCTAATGGATGGGTCATGTCCATCACATCATTCTCCTAATGATGTGATCCCGTTCATCAAATGACAACACATGTCTATGGTTAGGAAACATAACCATCTTTTGATTAACGAGCTAATCAAGTAGAGGCATACTAGGGACTATATGTTTTGTCTATATATTCACACATGTACTAAGTTTTCGGTTAATACAATTCTAGAAAGAATAAAAACATTTATCATGAAATAAGGAAATAAATAATAACTTTATTATTGCCTCTAACCATATTTCCTTAGTCTCCCACTTGCACTAGACTCAATAATCTAGATTACATAGTAATGATTCTAACACCCTTGGAGCTTTGGTGTTGATCATGTTTTGCTCGTGGAAGAGGCTTAGTCGACAGGTCTGCAACATTCAGGTCTGTATGTATCTTGCAAATCTCTATGTCCCCCCCTTCGACACTTGATGACGGATGGAATTGAAGCGTCTTTTGATGTGCTTGGTTCTCTTGTGAAATCTGGATTCCTTTGCGAAGGAAATTGCACCAGTATTGTCACAAAAGATTTTCATTGGACCCGATGCACTAGGTATGGCACCTAGATCGGATATGAACTCCTTCATCCAAACTCCTTCATTTGCTTCTTCCAAAGCAGCAATGTACTCCGCTTCACACGTATATCTCGCCATGACTCTCTGCTTGGAACTACACCAACTGACAGCTCCTCCATTCAATAAAAATACGTATCCGGTTTGCGACTTAGAGTCATCCGGATCAGTGTCAAAGCTTGCATCGACGTAACCATTTACGACGAACTCTTTTTCACCTCCATAAACGAGAAACATATCCTTTGTCCTTTTTAGGTATTTCAGGATGTTCTTGACCGTTGTCTAGTGCTCCACTCCGGGTTTACTTTGGTACCTCCTTGCTATGCTTATAGCAAGGCACACATCAGGTCTCGTTGTAGGATTGAAAGTATGTCTAGAGGGGGGGGGGCTGATTAGACTACTTGACCAAATAAAAATCTAGCCTTTTCCCAATTTTAGTTCTTGGCAGATTTTAGCAACTTAGCACAAGTCAAGCAATCAACCTACACATGCAATTCTAAGAGTATAACAGCGGAATGTAAAACAATTGCATATGAAGGTAAAGGGGAGGAGTTTGAGGAGGCAAACGCAATTGGAGACACAAATGTTTTTGTCATGGTTCCGGTAGGTGGTGCTATCGTACATCCACGTTGACGGAGACTTCAAACCACGAAGGGTAACGGCTGCGCGAGTCCATGGAGGGCTCCACCCACGAAGGGTCCACGAAGAAGCAACCTTGTCTTCCCACCATGGCAGTCGCCCACGAAGGACTTGCCTCACTAGCGTAGATCTTCACGAAGTAGGCGATCTCCTTGCCCTTACAAACTCCTTGGTTCAACTCCACAATCTTGTCGGAGGCTCCCAAGTGACACCTAGCCAATCTAGGAGACACCACTCTCCAAGAAGTAACAAATGGTGTGTTGATGATGAACTCCTTGCTCTTGTGCTTCAGATGATAGTATCCCCAACACTCAACTCTCTCTCACAGGATTTGGATTTGGTGGAAAGAAGATTTGAGTGGAAAGCAACTTGGGGAAGGCTAGAGATCAAGATTCATATGGTAGGAATGGAATATCTTGACCTCAACACAAGTGTAGGTGGTTCTCTCTCAGAAAATGTATGTTGGAAGTTTAGGCATGTTCTGATGGCTCTCTCCATGAATGAAGAGTGGGTGGAGGGGTATATATAGCCTCCACACAAAATCTAACCGTTACACACAACTTACCAATCTCGGTGGGACCGAATCGTGAAACTCGGTCGGACCGATTTAGTAAATAATGTGACCATTAGGGTTTTCGGTGGGACCGACATGTCATCTTGGTGGGACCGATATGGTTAGGGTTAGGGCATAACGTAATCTCGGTGAGACCGATTACTCAAACTCGGTGAGACCGATTTTGGTAATAAGCTAACCAGAGAGTTGGTCAGGCAAACTCGGTGGGACCGATTCGCTCATCTCGGTTGGACCGAAATGTTACAAAAGGGAAACAAAGAGTTTGGATTGCGATCTCGGTGGGACCGATCACTCATCTCGGTTGGACCGAAATGTTACGAAGGGAAACAGAGAGATTACAATCCCATCTCAGTGAGACCGAAAAGACTAGGGTTTGTGGCAGTGGCTATGTCAATAGAACTCGGTGGCGCCAGATAGAAAGAATCGGTGGGGCCGAGTTTGACTTTTGGTTTGGGACATATGTGGATGTGAGAAAGTAGTTGAGGGCTTTGGAGCATATCACTAAGCATTTTGAGCAAGAAACTCATTAAGCAACACCTCATCCCTCCTTGATAGTATTGGCTTTTCCTATAGACTCAATGTGATCTTGGATCACTAAAATAGAAAATGTAGAGTCTTGTGCTTTGAGCCTGAGCCAATCCTTTTGTCCTTAGCATTTTGAGGGATCCGCTTTTCTCATCCATGCAATGCCAAT
Source organism: Triticum dicoccoides (assembly GCF_002162155.2). Taxonomy (NCBI): domain Eukaryota; kingdom Viridiplantae; phylum Streptophyta; class Magnoliopsida; order Poales; family Poaceae; genus Triticum; species Triticum dicoccoides. The sequence goes on along the minus strand of NC_041381.1, from coordinate 523,189,706 downwards.
CATTGAGCTTTCCTCAAATATTTATCTTGAAATAGCATTAGCTTAATGAGCTATATGTTCTTAGGAATTACCAAAACCACCCATGGATAGTTGCACTTTCACTCGTACACAACATTGCATACATGATAGATCCTATGACTGAAGCATAGGGAATGACTTTCATTTTCTCTCTATCTTCTGTAGTGGTCAGGCATTGAGTGTGAATCATCTTCACACCTTGTAACACAGGCAAGAACCCTTTCTTTGACTGATCCATTTTAAACTTCTTCAAAACTTTATCAAGGTATGTGCTTTGTGAAAGTCCAATTAAGTGTCTTGATCTATCTCTATAGATCTTGATGCCCAATATGTAAACAGCTTCACCGAGGTCTTTCATAGAAAAACTCTTATTCAGGTATCCCTTTATGCTATCCAGAAATTCTATATCATTTCCAATCAACAATATGTCATCCACATATAATATCAGAAATGCTACAGAGCTCCCACTCACTGTCTTGTAAATACAAGATTCTCCAAAACTCTGTATAAAACCATATGCTTTGATCACACTATCAAAGCGTTTATTCCAACTCCGAGAGGCTTGCACCAGTCCATAAATGGATCGCTGGAGCTTGCACACTTTGTTAGCACCTTTTGGATCGACAAAACCTTCTAGTTGCATCATATACAACTCTTCTTCTAGAAATCCATTCAGGAATGCAGTTTTGACGTCCATTTGCCAAATTTCATAATCATAAAATGCGGCAATCACTAACATGATTCGAATAGACTTAAGCATCGCTACGGGTGAGAAAGTCTCATCGTAGTCAACTCCTTGAACTTGTCGAAAACCTTTTGCAACAAGTCAAGCTTTGTAAACAGTAACATTACCGTCTGTGTCGGTCTTCTTCTTAAAGATCCATTTATTTTCTATGGCTTGCCGATCATTGGGCAAGTCCACCAAAGTCCATACTTTGTTCTTATATATGGATCCCATCTCAGATTTCATGGCCTCAAGCCATTTCATGGAATCTGGGCTCATCATCGCTTCCTCATTGTTTGTAGGTTCATCATGGTCTAGTAACATGACTTCTAGAACACGATTACCATACCACTCTGGTGTGGATCTTACTCTAGAAGACCTACGAGGTTCGGTAGTAACTTGATCTGAAGTTTCATGATCATCATCATTAACTTCCTCACTAACTGGTGTAGAAATCACTGGAACTGATTTCTGTGATGAACTACTTTCCAATAAGGGAGAAGGTACAATTACCTCATCAAGTTCTACTTTCCTCCCACTCACTTCTTTCGAGAGAAACTCCTTCTCTAGAAAGGATCCATTCTTAGCAACAAAGATTTTTCCTTCGGATCTGTGATAGAAGGTGTACCCAACAATTTCCTTTGAGTATCCTATGAAGACGCACTTCTCCGATTTGGGTTGGATCTTATCAGGTTGAAGCTTTTTCACATAAGCATCGCAACCCCAAACTTTAAGAAACGACAACTTTGGTTTCTTGCCAAACCACAGTTCATAAGGCGTCGTCTCAACGGATTTTGATGGTGCCCTATTTAAAGTGAAGGCAGCCGTCTCTAAAGCATAACCCCAAAATGATAGCGCTAAATCAGTAACAGACATCATAGATCGCACCATGTCCAATAAAGTGCGGTTACGACGTTCGGACACACCATTTCGCTGTGGTGTTCCAGGTGGCGTTAGTTGTGAAACTATCCCATGTTGTTTCAAATGAAGACCAAACTCGTAACTCAAATATTCTCCTCCATGATCAGATCGTAGAAACTTTGTTTTCTTGTTACAATGATTTTCCACTTCACTCTAAAATTCTTTGAACTTTTCAAATGTTTTGGACTTATGCTTCATCAAGTAGATATAACCATATCTTCTCAAATCATCTGTGAAGGTAAGAAAATAACGATACCCGCCACGAGCCTCAACACTCATTGGACCGCATATATCGGTATGTATTATTTCCAACAAGCTACTCGTTCCATTGTTCTGGAGAACGGATTTTTAGTCATCTTGCCCATAAGGCACGGTTCGCAAGCACCAAGTGATTCATAATCAAGTGATTCCAAAAGTCCATCAACATGGAGTTTCTTCATGCGCTTTACACTAATATGACCCAAACGGTAGTGCCACAAATAAGTCGCACTATCATTATCAACTTTGCATCTTTTGGCTTCAATATTATGAATATGTGTATCATCACTATCGAGATTTAACAAAAATAGACCACTCAGCAAGAGTGCATGACCATAAAAGATATTACTCATATAAATAGAACAACCATTATTCGCTGACTTAAATGAATAATCGTCTCGCATCAAACAAGATCCAGATATAATGTTCATGCTCAATGCTGGCACTAAATAACAATTATTCAGGTCTAAAACTAATCCCGATGATAGATGTAGAGGTAGCGTACCGACATCGATCACATCGACCATGGAACCATTTCCCACGCACATCGTCACCTCGTCCTTAGCCAATCTTCATTTAATTCGTAGCCCCTGTTTTGAGTTGCAAATATGAGCAACAGAACCAGTATCAAATACCCAGGCGCTACTACGAGCATTAGTGAGGTACACATCAATAACATGTATATCAAATATACCTTTCACTTTGCCATCCTTATTATCCACCAAATACTTGGGGCAGTTCCGCTTCCAGTGACCAGTCCCTTTGCAGTAGAAGCACACAGTTTCAGGCTTAGGTCCAGACATGGGTTCTTCTCTTGAGCAACAACCTTTTTGCCGTTCTTCTTGAAGTTCCCCTTCTTCCCTTTACCATTTTTCTTGAAACTAGTGGTCTTGTTGACCATCAACACTTAATGCTCCTTCTTGATTTCTACCTCCACAGCCTTTAGCATTGCGAAGAGCTTGGGAATAGTCTTGTTCATCCCTTGCACATTGTAGTTCATCATGAAGCCTTTATAGCTTGGTGGCAGTGATTGAAGAACTCTGTCAATGACACTATCATTAGGAAGATTAACTCCCAGCTGAGTCAAGTGGTTATGGTACCCAGACATTCTGAGTATGTGTTGACTGACAGAACTATTCTCCTCCATTTTGCAGCTGTAGAACTTGTTGGAGACTTCATATCTCTCAACTTGGGCATTTGCTTGAAATATTAACTTTAACTCCTGGAACATCTCATATGCTCCATGACGTTCAAAACGCCTTTGAAGTCCCGATTCTAAGCCGTAAAGCATGGCACACTGAACTATCGAGTAGTCATCAACTTTGCTCTGCTAGACATTCTTAACGTCATTAGTAGCATCTGCAGCAGGCCTGGCACCTAGCGGTGCTTCCATGACATAATACTTCTGTGCAGCAATGAGGATAATCCTCAAGTTATGGACCCAGTCTGTGTAGTTCTTGCCATAATCTTTCAACTTAGCTTTCTCTAGGAACGCATTAAAATTCAAAGGAACTGTAGCACATGCCATTGATCTACAATAACATAGACATGCAAAATAACTATCAGGACTAGGTTCATGATAAATTCACTACAAAATAAGATACATCCGTGACATTTTGGGCCGAAGGATTTTTTTTCTGTCATACATATGAGACTTCTATGACAATAATTGTGAAAAAACCCGGTATCAGCATAGATGTGGTGGGCTCCTACTTCTATGACAAAAAATCATGACAGAAAATGGGCCTTTTGTCCTGGGCGAGCCGGAGAAGTAGCTGCATGACATTCTTTGGGCCGTCCATGATGGAAAAAACCGTGGTAGAAGCGAGGGCGAGGAAAATTTTGGGGAGTTCACGGTTACGGTGGCAGGTCAGGGGCCGAGCGATGCGCATTTCTCTCATACACGTACGCGCGTGTGTGCGAGGCATTGGCTCTAACTGAACCCGAGCGAGGCGTTGGGCTCTAACTGCACCTGAGCGATTGCACTGTAGGCTACACATTACTGAACCTGAGCGATTGATCGATGGCTGTTAACTGAACCCGATCGAGCGATTCCTTCGCTACTACTGCTAACTGAAGCCGATC
>NC_041381.1:523165715-523185564 GCF_002162155.2 Triticum dicoccoides | reverse complement strand
GTTGCCTCTGGATGAAGATGACCCTGTGGTGTGGAGGGCTGGATGAACAGTAGACGGTGGAGGGGTGCCCGTGGAGGGGTGGTTGAACAGGACCCCGTGGTGTGGTGGAGGGCTGGATGAACAGTAGACGGTGGAGGGGTGCCTGTGGAGGGGTGGTTGAACAGTAGCCGATGGAGTAGCGCGCGGTGGAGGCTGGATGAACAGGAGCCCGTGGATGAACAGTCGCAGCTAAAGGCTGGAGGAGGTTGATGGTGGATGAACAGTAGCCCGTGGAGGCCGAAGGAGGTCGACAGTGGAGATGAACAGTATCCCGTGGAGTCCCGTTTTGCAGTACGCCACACCCCTCCCGATGAACAGGACCCCTGTTTCGACCGTAGCGCTCCAACACAAGTCCGTTTCGTCCGTTTTGCGGTACGCCACACCCCTCCCGATCAGCAGGACCCCCGTTTCGACCGTAGGAGGTTCGTTTCGTCCGTTTTGCCGTACGCCACACCCCTCCCAATCAACAGGACCCCCGTTTCGACCGTAGGAGGTCTGTTTCCTTCGTTTTGCGGTACGCCACACCCCTCCCGATCAACAGGACCCCCGTTTTGACTGTAGGAGGTCTGTTTCCTCCGTTTTGCGGTACGCCATACTCCTCCCGATCAACAGGACCCCATTCCGAACGTAGGAGGTCCGTTTGCTCCGTTCTGCGGTATGCCAGGCCTCGTTTCCATCGCCTGTTCCATCCAAGCCCTCCCGATGAACACGACCACGCATTCCGTTCCGACCCAGCCGGTTGGCTCCCCATGAACACGACGACGATGTTGTTTCTCCGTTCCGACCCAGCCATGTATGTATGCGCGAGTAGGCGATCGAGACCCTGCCCGTATGTACGTACGTGGCCATATTTTCTTTCTTGCACCCTGGCCAATGTACATACGTGTACATGCTACGCGCCTCTACTACGACACGTGCACGCCTCTACTATGACATGTGCGCGCCTCTACATCAACCAGTATATATGTACGTACATGTTCGCGACCAGAATGAAAACGCTACGTACGCTTCGACCAGGTGGGTCCCGACTGTCAGGCACTTCCTTGCGTGCGAAGATGTAGCTGGTGGGTCCCAGCAGTCAGGGGGGAGAATCATTTTTTTTTTGCCCGGACGCACTTCCTTGCGTGCGAAGATGTAGCTGGTGGGTCCCAGCCGTCAGGGGAAACGTTTTTTTCACGAAATACGGTGGCCCGTCCGGTGGGTCCCTGCTATCAGGTGGATGAATAATTATTTTCCGCGTAATAAGGAGGCACTTCCTTGCTGCAGCCATGGACCCAGCTGTCAGCCTCTCCACGTACAGTCCACGTCCGATGGAAGTCGTTCCTTGACCATGTTGACCACGCCGCGCCGAGAGCACTAGGGCGGTGGACGACGGCGAGGCCTAGGAAGGGAACGACGGGGAGCCGAGGAAGACGCGGCAGTGGAAGCTGTGTGAGGCTGCCATCGCCGCAGGGCCTGGCCAGCGATGAGAATAGTAGGGGGTGGTGAGGCCTCCGCGGCAGCACATCCGTCCACGAGAGGCAGGAGCATGCGGCACGACCGGCGCTGCTTTGGGCGGCTGGAGCAAGAAGACCAGAGGTTGAAGAAGCACTACGGACGTGGGATGGACATCGTACGGTCACTGGAGCTAGAATCGTTTATATTGACTAAGTTGACAAAGCCCTCCGTCCCCGTCAACTTAGTGGTCCCACAGGTCAGCCTCCGACCAAGGTGGGTCCCAGCTAGCAGGGGGGTATTCATTTTTTCGTGCATAATAAGGAGGCACTTCCTTGCGTGCGAAGATATAGCTGGTGGGTCCGACATGTCAGCGGGGGGAATGTTTTTTTCGCGAAATACAGAGGCCCTTCCGGTGGGTCCCAACTGTCAGGTGGAGGAATCATTATTTTGCGCGTACAGTCCACGGCTGATGGATGTCGTTCGTTGACCATGTTGACCAGGCCGCGCCGAGAGCACCATGGCGGTGGACGACGGCGAGGCCTAGGAAGGGGACGACACGGAGCCGGGGAAGACTCGGCAATGGTTGCCCACGCGGTGGGGAGTACGAGGGTTTACTGGTCCGGCTGCTGTTGCCAGAAAATAACAGGAGGTGTGGGTGAGTAGAGGAATGGCCTGGCCAGCAATGAAGTAGGGTGGGGCGGTGCGGCCTGTGCGGCAGCACAGCCGGCCACGGGAGGCGGGAGAAGGCAGCCCCACCGGAGCTGGTTTGGGTGGCTGGAGCAAGAAGATCAGATATTGAAGAAGCAGTACGGCCGTTGGATTAACATGCAACGGTCACTGCTATTAGAATCGTTTGTGGACTAAGTTGACAAAGCCAAAGTACACGTCAACCTAGTAGACCCACAAGTCAGCCTCCAAATCTGTTCCAAACAGCATACAGCCCGAAATTTCTAGCCATATTCAAATTAATTTTAAATCTAAATATACCTTAATTTAAATTCAATGAAATTTTACCTGCACAAAAACAATGAAATTTAAAATATCAAAATCTGAAAGAAAACAGTATTTTGGAACTAATTGCATGTTTGCTATATTTTTTCATTTTACAACCCATTTATTATTACTTATAGCCCATTTCTTATTACTTATATCCCATTTCTTATTACTTATAGCCATTTTCTGGGCAAAATGCATCCCTCCTCGTCTTGAAAGATTTCCGGCCCAGCAGGGCGTAGAAAAGCAAGCAGGCCTATATTGGTTATTCTGCAAAAAACAAAATAGCTGGCTAGCCATTTTCAGAAAGGGAAAAAACAAACTGGGCTGGTCATGTGCTAAATAGATGAAATAAAAGCCTGGGCTAGACGGTCCACAGGCCCCGCACAACCCAGTTGATACCCTTCTCCGTCCCAAAAAACAAAATTAATGCGCTCGCTGCTGGGTCCCTACTGTCATCCTCACCATGTACATTCATCTCCTTATTCCACTCGGTTGTTTACCATGTTGACAACACCGGAGAGCGGCATTGCAGCGAGCGAACCAAGGCGGAGGACGATGGTGAGGCCTCGGACGGGAACGAACAGGAGCCGGGGGAGATCACAACCAGCCGTGGGAGGCGGGAGCAGGCGGTCCCGCCGGCGCTGGTTTGGCTTTGGCGGCTCGAGGAAGAAGAGACTGAAGAAACGCGACAGACGTTGAATCTCAATCCAACGGTAAAGGTTGGCACAATCGTTTGTTGATTAAGCGGACACCAAGTAGCATACTTTTTTATATATAGGAAGAAAACTGTGAGGAAAATGCGTTCATCTGCCGTCCTCCTCACAGGGAACGTTCGCCACATAAGTGACTAGCACCCTTGGTTTTCAACCGAGAGGTCTTGGCTTCGAGTCCCAGGAACTCTCAATTTTGTCCTCCTTCCTTCCTTGCAAAAAAAGGGAAAGAAAATCAAAGACTTGGGAAGGCGTACAGAACAAGCTAGTGTACCAGTAAACAGACATTGCCGAGTTTTAGAAAAAAGAAAGACGTGCTCCTGTAGCTGGTTCGAATCCAAACCTAGACTATGACTATATATGGTGCTATGCTACTCTGCAAGTAATGAAACTGACATATCCAACGTTCGCTTCTCCTCTTCTCTACTTACTCTGCCTAGCATCAGAAGCTCTGGCCGCAGCAACCATGTCCGCTGGCTGCTCGTCCACCTGCTCTTTTCAGCAGGCAACAACCAGATATGCGCCAACTCGCCACCCGTACCATCGCCTGTGGGTCTCATCACACCCCCGCCGGCACACGCACCGCAGCCGATTGCTCATCGCAACCCGCTGTCGTTGGTGTGGTGCCACTGCTGCAAATCACGCAGAGTCATCCGTCGTGTCTCAACCACAATCCGGAACCCTAGCCGAGTCTTCTACAAATGCCCGAATCATGGGGTAATAATATGTTTAAGTGTTGTTCTGCTGCTTTCAGTTGCTGATTTTTTTAATAGTTTGGTTGATGATCTTCCAATTTGATTCGTGCAAAAAAGGGAAGATTCGTGTGATTTGTATTTCTGGGAAGTTGCTGATGTGGGGGAATGCAACTACACTAATTATTTGGTTAGCCGAGGAATCCCAATACCAGCAGGTTGGGGTGTTGGACAAGTAACTGAAGGAACGACAGAAGAGGAAGATACAGAGCAGAAGGTTAAAGATGCAGTTCCTCTGATCATGGCCAAGCAACAGCTGCTGAACGGCCTTGACAGCAATGAGGACATGAAAGAGCTTGTGAAGATAATGAGCAAAATCGATGTGCTCTGTAGGATGATTGTCTCTTTATTTGCAGTGTATGTAGCCCTCGTGATGTATTCAGTGGCTACGATGTGACGACCGGTTTTCCAGGTACTAATTTCCAAAAAATGGCCCTTGTGCTCACCAGCCCCAGGATTACTGTTAGCTGATGAGGCACCAACTTGATACAGAAATTCCAAGCAAAAATACAAAATCTGCAGTACAGGACCATTCTGGTCTATGAGTACAACAAATGGTTTCTAGTGGTAGATGGCGGAAGCAGTTTGTGGATCCTCAGTGTCTATGGGACTCCATTTCCCACAGGAATAGCTGACCAGGATAACTCCTATCTTCGCGAGGCTGCTATCACCATTGCTTAGGTTCCGGGGCTGTCATCACGGTCGCTCCTCTCCGTGCAAGAAATCTGGCCAAGACAATAGCCAGGGACAAGCCAGTGAGTACTTTGAATGTACTTGCAAACATTATGAACACAGGTATAATATAACAATCGATAAAAATGCTCAAAAAAATATTTTATGATCACAACGTCGGTCATAAAAATAAAATCCTTGATGCATGCAAGCAGTTATTAATATGTAACAATTAATACGTAATGACAGAGTAGGAATAAAATGCACCATTCGGATGTCTGAAGCGACATCTCGTATTGATGGTAAAAAAAACATGCCTCAGTCGGGCGTCTGAGCAACACCACATAAAGGGCTTATAAAGTAAATAAATAACAAGCATGCCACAGTCGGGCGTCTCAGCGACACCACATAAAGGGCTTATAAGGTAAATAAATAACAAGCATGCCACAGTCGGGCGTCTCAGCGACACCACATAAAGGGCTTATAAAGTAAATAAATAACAAGCATGCCACAGTCAGGCGTCTCAGCGACACCACATAAAGGGCTTATAAAGCAAATAAATAACAAGCATGCCACAGTCGGGCGTCTCAGCGACACCACATAAAGGGCTTATAAACAATCACACTGAATATCCAGGAGGTAGAACCATCCCAGGGATATTCGATAATGCCAATAATATAATGGGTTAGTCCACAATAAAATAATAATCATAATCATCACAAGTCTCAAGTCGTGATCCCAGTTCTAGTTTAATAGTTTCTCCTCCAAAGACTGACACTAAGACCGACACTTGACCAATCCCAGACTGTAATCCTTAACCATGCACACGGCTATTCGAATAGGTTTAATCTCTGCAGAGGGTGTACTCTTTACCCACGAGTAACGGATTCCTTTAGTCTATCAAGACTAATTCCGTCTACGGCCTTTTAGTTGAAAACACACCTAACTTGCACACACCAGCTTAACTTACCGGTGTCTGGAATCACCCACGACACTTGTTAAGCAAAACTCTAAGTGGGGAGGCTACAACCTCGCGTAGCATGGGATCAAATTTATATCACGCGCTCTAAGGGGTCGCCTCCCCTCTCGGTCTCAACCGGAAACACCCATGCCCCCGGACCAGGTGGCTTGCCTACCAGCTACAACCGGTATCTTCCACTATGGCCTCTCTGTACGGTGTGTGCTAGAAAGGGGTTGACGACTTACTGAACCGTACACACTTGTCTCGACGAGGAACTAGGGACAAGCTCGGGTCTACCCAAGACAGAGACTTTCCCGTTTTCCTTCCGGTAGGCACGAAAGGCATACAAGGACGATCATTATCACAAGCATGTCCATTTCCAACAGCAAGGAAATTTCCAATAAGCATTCATGCAAATGATCACTTCACCACATAAAATAACGAGTTCTACGTATTGAGGTGGTGTCATAATCATGTCAAACAATGCATGCAAAATATTATGCCTGGGTTCAGAATGCTTGCCTTCAAGGTGTGGAAAGGCAGGGTGCACTCCAAAACTTTTGAAAGCTTTCTCCTCTCTCCAAAAATCCTATTTAAAATATTTTTGAATCAATATATAGTTTCAAAAACAGTACCAAAAAGTTGTCTGGATTTTTTTGAAATAAATCTTAAAATAAACAAGACAAAATTTAAGGAAGGTAGGAAAAAGAATCAATTCATTGGGAGTTATATTTAAAAAGTTATGGACAGTCAAAGTTGTGGTCAAAATCTGCTTTAAAAAATAAAAAAGAATAAAAAGAAAACGCTTCGAACAGGTATACGTCGAATACGTACTTTGCCTTTACGCCTTCACTTAACCCACATGGACCGGTGCAGTGGGTCACTGACAGTGGGCCAGGGGGACCCACTGGTCAGGTTTGACTGGTCTTCTCCCTCCTCTTCCTCTGCCCCGAGCGGAGGCGGGACTCCGGCAATGCTCGCCAGCGAACGGCGGCACCGTTCGGGAAATGGAGGTTACCCGTGGGCTCAGGGGGTCGAGGCGGTCCCTCCGGTAGTCGTTACGGTCCCCAAGAGGGACGGAGCTGCCAGCGGCGAGCTCCGCAGCGGACTGTGGCCGTCGGGCAGAGTGGTTTTTCTCCTGCGGCGAGTCCCGATCAAAATTGAGCAGGGGGATGGACTCACGAGGGGGAGAGGGAGCTCCTGGTGAAGAGAGTGGAGAGGGGGAGGCCCTGGTGGCGCCGGAGTGACAGGGACAGTGGCGGCGGCTGTGATTGCCAGAGATGAGGAAGACGACCCCTCTGGTCTTCCTACTGCTACGAGCGGATCGGTGAGGGAGTGAGAGAGGTTGCTTGAGGCCTGGACGAGGTCGGGGGTCCTATTTATAGCGCATCCATGGCGGTTCCGTGGCCAAGGATAAGGGAGCCGGTGAACCGCCGCTCTGTAGCGGTCAGGGCGACATGGTGGCGACGAGAGCTAGAGGACGCTCTTGTGGATGACTCTGAGCTGCTCCAGGGGCAGGTGGCGAGCGGGAGAGGCTCGGGTGGCACCGACCTGAGCAGGGCCTGTCGGGCGGCCGTGGTGGCTAGCTTCTGGCTTGCCGGAGACGTGGCGAGGGGCTGCTTGGCGTGTTCTAGTGAGAGGGAGAGTGCATGGCGTGGCACTGTAGTGTGGGCAAAACCATGGGCGCGACGCGGCGGCTCGGGCGCGGCACGTGCAAAACGCGTGCTCTGCTCGCACCCAGAGCACACACGGGACGTGCTCGACAAAATGCCAAGGCATGCTAGAGGTCTCGGGTGAGGTTGGGGTTTAACAGACCTAGGTTAAGGTCATCTAGAGGCTTAGTGGACAGTTAGTTTTCCCAGAGGTGCAAGGTCTCAGTGCAAAACAAAGATCATGCCAAAATTGATCATGCCCATAAGGTGTTCGTCATAATGTCAGGGGCACCTAGGCATTTCTTGGAGTGGCCAAATTCTCCAGGCTAGTGTCTCTTTGGGTGCAAAAGAGAGTGGTAAGGTCATTTGGGCAAAAGAAGAAAGTTGCTAGTGCAAGTTTTGCAAATCTTCAGATTTGGACAGAAAGAACAGGGCATGATTGCAAGAACTAGAATTGCTCCAATGAGTCCAACCTCTTGGACTTAAGGTTTTAGCAGGGAGGGCTACAAGTAGGAAAAGAAATCAGAGCAACAGGAGCAAGTCAAAATATAGCTGTAGTACAATTCATCAAGTTGGACCAGAATGAAGATGAGGATGGTTCACTCAAATCTTTCAAAGGACATCACTGGGTTTTTGCAAAAAGTTAATTAATATACTCCTGTTGACATCCCAAAATTTTGGTAGAAGTTTTAAAGAAATATTTAAATAGGTTGTAGTGCAAAACTGCCCACTGGACCAGATTTGAAAACTTGTTGTAGAACTCAAAATATTCAATGAATGAAATATATTTTTGCATAAAAGTGTTTTAAAAACATCACATGACATCTCCAATTTTTGGTGGAATTTTTGAATGAATTTATCAAAGGGTTGCAATGCAAATGGAATCCTAAACTTATGAAAAACCAAATTAGAGAAATAAAGCTCAGGGGAAAAATGATTATATAAATAATCCTACTGATAAAAGAATTGTTTTATTGAGAGGGTAAAAGAGTCCAATAAAATTGGGAAGTTTTTTCACTTGAGGTAAAAACTCCATAAAAATAAAGGGAAGAAAGGTTCTGAAATCAAGAGAAAATCCAGAAAACAAAAGTTTAAGTTTCCTGGCAAAATTTTAATTAATTAAAACAAGGTTAAAAATTTTGGGGTGTTACAACACTACCCCCCTTAAGAAAAAAATCTCGTCCTCAAGATTTGCTAAGAGCTGTTTTGAAAAACAAATACTCCAAGGTTACATGTTTTTGCAAGCAGTGTATGTGTTCGAGCAGTTGTGAGTCTGCTGCCGTGGTGCTCTGAGAATAAAAGTAATCCATGTCGTGAGAAGATACACGATGCCGCAACTCAGGGAAAAGAAATCTCACTCCAGGATTATTATTATTTTCGCGAGAGAAAACAGTAATATATTAGAGTCAAACCGTAACAGAACTACTCATATTAATAGAAACTAAATAATTGACTCGCCGCGCAAACTCGGGGTACCACGCATAAGTTACAACTCATAAATAAATTTTGCAAGAATAAACACAGCAGCGACGTCTATAATGCAAACGGTAGCTGGACGGGGTCCCGAGAAAACGTCTCTGGTACTGGGATGCACTCCTCTTCTATCGGGGAAAGCGGATTGATCAGCCAATGAATGTGTCTCTCCTGGTCGGGCCTCAGTGGTCTGCCGATGGCGATCTGAGGATTTAAATCCGCGAGACTCTGGAGATATCCCATTACTCGCTGGGTCAAACATTCTTGAGCGATGACGTACTGGACAAGGTTGGCCAGTACTAGGTCTCTCTCAATCCGTCCACCGGGAAAAGATGTAACTACTCCAGGTGCTGCACGACTCGGAAAGTAATAATATCCTCTTTCACTGGCATAGGGTACCGCGAATCAAAACCGGGCAAGTGCTTCGTGTGCAACCGCTTCTATGGCCATTAGTGGAGTCGGCATAGATTTCCCCAAGAAGGAAACTTCCGTTGGGTCTTGGTTTGGATTTACGGGAGGGATGTGTACTACTGCCCAATATTTCGAGGTGGATGGGGTGATTCTCGATCTGAACAGCTCGTACTGAGGTGGCTGGGTAGAACCCATGGTACTGCAGGTAAAGTCCCACAATATTTTGACAAAACTACCCGGGGTTGCATCTGGGGTTCTCAGATAAATACTAGGGCTTGTCATGGCAAGAAATGGTTGTGAGGGTGGTGCACAAGGTGAGGGGTGCTTGGCAAGGTCACGAGGTGGCCTTTTTATATAGCATCCGGGCTGGTTATTTACCGTGGTGAAAGGTAATAAATTTGCTAGTTTAGCTCCAAGGGTCGGGGTCAAAGCCACAGGTACACATATCTCACAAAAGGGACGTGTTACTGTGGGTGTCGTCGGGGTTGGTTGTTGGCAGTTGTGCTTGGAATAAAAAAAGCAATTGTAGGCTGACACAACTATGCAAGGTTACTATTAAAACAAAGGCACAACAACAGGCCGCGTTTATTTACAAGGTCACACGATTACAAAGCGAGGATACACTGAGACTCGGCACTACTCGGGTGACTTAGTCTACCTCGTTAATATCCAAGCGGGCTTGCCTTGTGGATGTCAAGGCTTCTCCACGGGTCTCACCGTCGGGATTACCTGGAGGCGGTTGAGGGACTGCAGGGTCGGGGTAGCGATGATGACTATCGCGGGGATTGTTGGCCACAATCCCGTTGGAGTGTGCTCCCAAAAGGCGACGAAGCACTTTTGGGGTCATCAAAGTATCTTGGTTGATGGCTGGGGCTGATCTCAAGGTCTTGATTGGTTGTCCGAACAGCATGACTGGGCTGTCGGCGTCGGGCTCGTCTTCTCCTCTCGCCGGGGCTCGACGAACCAGTTCTCCACGAGCTGCGATCAGATCAATGGTGATTTGATCGAACAGTTCCTCTAGTGCACCTACATAGCGCACTAGGTGCAACAACGCAGGATCCGTCTCGTGATCTCCGTTGGCAACCTGGGGTGGGTTACCATACCCTTCACGTCTGGGGTAGTAGTAGAACGAGCGACAGTTAACTCTGGGCGACAACTACCGGAGTTGAACTATAGCCTCTCGAGCAGTTAGCTGGATGGCTTCTGGCTCGAAGGAAGTTGTCCTTCCGGTGAACCTGTAGGGGCGTTCTGGTGACAGATCCCTACCATAGATGTGCATAGTGGCCCAGAATTGACGGCTCTCACCGCTCATGGATCCTTGGTACACAACATATTCTGGGGGCTCTTCTAACGCATAGGCACGACGGGTGAGGTTTGCGAGTATGGTCACAAAACCTCCAAGGTTGGTTGCTGTGGTCTCATTGTGCACGACGGGGCCAGGCATTATGGCTCGGTTTGGGGTAGAGGCTGTGTTGTGCTGGGTTGAGGCGAGCGTGCCCTTTTTATAGAAAAAGGGGATGAAGTATTCCTTCGCACGCTTGCGAATGAGACATTATAGGCATCGTCACTGGTGCGTGATCGACATGCTAGGTTGATAGGTTGGGCACCGACTGCCAAAAGTGTCGGGGTCACTGTGTGCCTATCTTGCACGAGAAGCTTGGCTGGGTTTTGGTTAAGGTCTGGTGGTTTGGCCTACCTAGGTTTTTTTTCGACCTGGCTAAGATAGGATTAGCCAATGGTCAGCCTGGCTCTGATACCAAGTTTGTGACGACCGGTTTTCCGGGTACTAATTTCCAGAAAATGGCCCTTGTGCTCACCAGCCCCAGGATTACTGTTAGCTGATGAGGCACCAACTTGATACAGAAATTCCAAGCAAAAATACAAAATCTGCAGTACAAGACCATTCTGGTCTGTGAGTACAACAAATGGTTTCTAGTGGTAGATGGCGGAAGCGGTTTGTGGATCCTTAGTGTCTATGGGACTCCATTTCCCATAGGAATAGCTGACCAGGATAACTCCTATCTTCGCGAGGCTGCTATCACCATTGCTTAGGTTCCGGGGCTGTCATCACGGTCGCTCCTCTCCGCGCAAGAAATTTGGCCAAGACAATAGCCAGGGACAAGCCAGTGAGTACTTTGAATGTACTCGCAAACATTATGAACACATGTATAATATAACAATCGATAAACATGCTCAAAATAATATTCTATGATCACAACGTCAGTCATAAAAATAAAATCCTTGATGCATGCAAGCAGGTTATTAATATGTAACAATGAATACGTAATGACAGAGTAGGAACAAAATGCACCATTCGGATGTCTGAAGCGACATCTCGAATTGATGGTAAAAAAAACATGCCTCAGTCGGGCATTTGAGCGACACCACATAAAGGGCTTATAAATTAAATAAATAACAAGCATGCCACAGTCGGGCGTCTCAGCGACACCACATAAAGGGCTTATAAGCTAAATAAATAACAAGCATGCCACAGTCGGGCGTCTCAGCGACACCACATAAAGGGCTTATAAAGTAAATAAATAACAAGCATGCCACAGTCGGGCGTCTCAGCGACACCACATAAAGGGCTTATAAAGCAAATAAATAACAAGCATGCCACAGTCGGGCGTCTCAGTGACACCACATAAAGGGCTTATAAATAATCACACTAAATATCTAGGAGGTAGAACCATCCCAGGGATATTTGATAATGCCAATAACATAACGGGTTAGTCCACAACAAAATAATAATCATAATCATCACAAGTCTCAAGTCCTGATCCCAGTTCTGGTTTAACAGTTTCTCCTCCAAAGACTGACACTAAGACCGACACTTGACCAATCCCAGACTGTAATCCTTAACCATGGACACGGCTATTCGAATAGGTTTAATCTCTGCAGAGGGTGTACTCTTTACCCATGAGTAACGGATTCCTTTAGTCTATCGAGACTAATTCCGTCTACAGCCTTTTAGTTGAAAACACACCTAACTTGCACACACCAGCTTAACTTACCGGTGTCTAGAATCACCCACGACACTTGTTAAGCAAAACTCTAAGTGGGGAGTCTATAACCTCGCGTAGCATGGGATCAAATTTATATCGCACGCTCTAAGGGGTGGCCTCCTCTCTCGGTCTCAACCGGAAACACCCATGCCCCCGGACTAGGTGGCCTGCCTACCAGCTATAACTAGTATCTTCCACCATGGCCTCTCTGTACGGTGTGTGCTAGAAAGGGGTTGACGACTTACTGAACCGTACCCTACTTGTTGTAGAGACAAGTGGTAGTACGAAACAAGTATGGGGGTTACTGGAACAAGACTCGATCTATGGTCGACTCAGGAGGTTTTAAGTATTCCCTCCATGATTAGCATAACTAATATATTTCATCCAATAGACAGAATCACCACTCATCATACCCCTCATGCCATGCCGGACACACTCGTCTCGACGAGGAACTAGGGACAAGCTCGGGTCTACCCAAGACAGAGACTTTCCCGTTTTCCTTCCGGTAGGCACGAAAGGCATACGAGGACGATCATTATCACAAGCATGTCCATTTCCAACAGCAAAGAAATTTCCAATAAGCATTCATGCAAATGATCACATCACCACATAAAATAACGAGTTCTACGTATTGAGGTGGTGTCATAATCGTGTCAAACAATGCATGCAAAATATTATGCCTGGGTTCAGAATGCTTGGCTTCAAGGTGTGGAAAGGCAGGGTGCACTCCAAAACTTTTGAAAGCTTTCTCCTCTCTCCAAAAATCCTATTTAAAATATTTTTGAATCAATATATAGTTTCAAAAACAGTACCAAAAAGTTGTCTGGATTTTTTTGAAATAAATCTTAAAATAAACTAGACAAAATTTAAGGAAGGTAGGAAAAAGAATCAATTCATTTGGAGTTATATTTAAAAAGTTATGGACACTCAAAGTTGTGGTCAAAATCTGTTTTAAAAAATAAAACAGAATAAAAAGAAAATGCTTCGAACAGGTATACGTCGAATACGTACTTTGCCCTTTACACCTTCACTTAACCCACGTGGACCGGTGCAGTGGGTCACTAACAGTGGGCCCGGGGGACCCACTGGTCAGGTTTGACTGGTCTTCTCCCTCCTCTTCCTCTGCCCCGAGTGGAGGCGGGACTCCGGCGATGCTCGCCGGCAAACGGCGGCACCGTTCGGGAAACGGAGGTTACTCGTGGGCTCAAGGGGTTGAGGCGGTCCCTCGGGTAGTCGTTACGGTCCCCGGGATGGACGGAGCTGCCGTCGGCGAGCTCCGCAGCAGACTGTGGCTGTCGGGCAGAGTGGTTTTTCTCCTGCGGCGAGTCCCGATCAAAATTGAGCAGGGGGATGGACTCACAAGGGGGAGAGGGAGCTCCTGGTGAAGAGAGTGGAGAGGGGGAGGCCCTGGTGGCGCCGGAGTGACCGGGACAGTGGCGGCGGCTGTGATTGCCAGAGATGAGGAAGACGACCCCTCTGGTCTTCCTACTGCTACGAGCGGATCGGTGAGGGAGTGAGAGAGGTTGCTTGAGGCCTGGACGAGCTCGGGGGGTCCTATTTATAGCGCATCCATGGCGGTTCCACGGCCGAGGATAAGGGCGCCAGCGAACCGCCGCTCTGTAGTGGTCAGGGCGACGTGGCGGCGACGAGAGCTAGAGGACGCTCTTGTGGATGAGTCTGTGCTGCTCCAGGGGCAGGTGGCGAGCGAGAGAGGCTCGGGTGGCGCCGACCTGAGGAGGGGCTGTCGGGCGGCCGTGGCGGCTAGCTCCTGGCTTGCCGGAGACATGGCGAGGGGCTGCTTGGCATGTTCTAGTGAGAGGGAGAGTGCGTGGCGCGTCACTGTAGTGTGGGCAAAACCAGGGGCGCGACGCGGCGGCTCGGGTGCGGCACGTGCAAAACGCGTGCTCTGCTCGCGCCCAGAGCATGCACGGGACGTGCTCGACAAAATGCCAGGGCATGCTAGAGGTCTCGGGTGAGGTTGGGGTTTAATAGACCTAGGTTAAAGTCATCTAGAGGCTTAGTGGACAGGTTAGTTTTCCCAGAGGTGCAAGGTCTCAGTGCAAAACAAAGATCATGCCAAAAATGATCATGCCCATAAGGTGTTCGTCATAATGTCAGGGGCACCTAGGCATTTCTTGGAGTGGCCAAATTCTCCAGGCTAGTGTCTCTTTGGGTGCAAAAGAGAGTGGTAAGGTCATTTGGGCAAAAGAAGAAACTTGCTAGTGCAAGTTTTGCAAATCTTCAGATTTGGACAGAAAGAACAAGGCATGATTGCAAGAACTAGAATTGCTCCAATGAGTCCAACCTCTTGGACTTAAGGTTTTAGTAGGGAGGGCTACAAGTAGGAAAAGAAATCACAGCAACAGGAGCAAGTCAAAATATAGCTGTAGTACAATTCATCAAGTTGGACCAGAATGAAGATGAGGATGGTTCACTCATATCTTTCAAAGGACATCACTGGGTTTTTGCAAAAAGTTAATTAATATACTCCTGTTGACATCCCAAAATTTTGGTAGAAGTTTTAAAGAAATATTTAAATAGGTTGTAGTGCAAAACTGCCCACTGGACCAGATTTGAAACCTTGGTGTAGAACTCAAAATATTCAATGAATGAAATATATTTTTGCATAGAAGTGTTTTAAAAACATACATGACATCTCCAATTTTTGGTGGAATTTTTGAATGAATTTATCAAAGGGTTGCAGTGCAAATGGAATCCTAAACTTATGAAAAACCAAACTAGAGAAATAAAGCTCAGGGGGAAAATGATTATATAAATAATCCTACTGATAAAAGAATTGTTTTATTGAGAGGGTAAAAGAGTCCAATAAAATTGGGAAGTTTTTTCACTTGAGGTAAAAACTCCATAAAAATAAAGGGAAGAAAGGTTCTGAAATCAAAAGAAAATCCAGAAAACAAAAGTTTAAGTTGCCTGGCAAAATTTTAATTAATTAAAACAAGGTTAAATTTTTTGGGGTGTTACATACAACATGAGCACTTTGCTGAAACTAGTAATGAATGAAACTTGTGTAGCAGGCTGGGCATAGTGTTGTGAACATCTAATGATTTCTATTAACGGAAATCAGGGGGTATCCCCTTTTGCTCATATAAATAAATAAATAGCAGAGGCCCTGTCGGGTCAGCTTTGTTCTCATTCGAAGACGTCGAGCAAATTGCAGTCCAACAACAAACTATGTCATCAAATTCAAGCTTCACAGCCAAATATGAGTACAACTAAACAACAATGTCATCATGTTTTAGTTGTCATACAATCACCAAACACAAATCAGCATACGTAACAAGTGATGTTCTCACAGCAAAATACTAAACAACATGTTCATCAGGTTTCAGTTGTCATAGCAAACACAATTTCACATAGTAGATAAAAACCGTCTTCTGACAGGAAAATACGACAAAAGCAATGTAATCATCATCCGTAGCAGTAGCGTCAACATCTTCGCCATGTGTATCAGTCTGAATCATAATTCCCCATGGTGTCATCTTCTTCTTTGTCCTCAACGTCCTCGAACATTGGCTTCTTCTTGATCAACTCTTGTATGTCCACAACACGACAGGCAATCTTTTCGCCGGTGTCATTCACGTGATGGTTCTCAAAGATATTAGGAACATCTGTGTTATCTTGTACATCAGGAGCAGTGTAAGCATCATCTTGTTGTGCAACTTCATTAAACGAATTCCTCTGCTCAAACCTTTGCAATACTCTCCAATCATCGCTACGTGCAAATATGTCTTCCAAGAAAAATATCTGTGTTGCTTGATTTGCCAAAATAAAAGGCTCGTTGGTCTGGTACGCCGCCTTGACATTGCTGGATTTGAAATAATCATCAGCTCTGGGTTTTGCGATCCTGGAAAACAAGTTATACCAACGACAGCACAATAGAACCACACACCGATGATCCTCGAAACTGGAGATATACTGCAACTGAACAATGTCTGTTATGTTAGCATACATTTCAGTTGTCTCTTTGTCATACGTATCCGTGCTCATGATGGCACTATTTTGTGTCTTCCTGCCTTCGTCTCGTGCAAGGGTGTTGTAGCGTACATCTCCAACAATGCAAGATTCATAATGTCTTATCCGAGTATCAGGACCCATTGCTAGTGAGTAAAGGGCATCATCAACTGCTTGCCCATCCTCCCGCATATTCCTAACCTATGGTTAGAAAATAGACAAGTTGATCATCTTATGTACTCAATATATTAAAAAAACTAACAGTGCACTTCAAAAGCTTACATGGTTCTTGAACCATTTCGCAAATCCTGCCATAACCAGTTTGTCAATGTTTCTTAGATTTTGCGGCAGTAACTCCTCTTTGTAGATGCTGCACAACATAGTGATCACGTCAAACATCTACATATATAAGAATGTGCTGCAAGTTTAGTAGATTATGATGTATAAGCTGCAGTACTGCACTTACTTGATATAAGGTAGTATCTCAGGACAGTTATTCAACACATACCAAACCATTTTGTCCAAATCTTTAGATTTGTCCTCTTGTCGACTCTTCCCTGTAACTCAAACAGAATAATCAAAAACAATGAGCCCGGGATTGTCTTCACCCACCTCTTTGCTAAGTTGATCAGCTGTTTTAATGTATTTTGAGCAGAATGTCAACGCTTTTGTAGCAATGTAGGCCTCTGCAATGGAACCCTCGGGTCTAGATCTATTCCTAACATAGCCCTTGAAAGTGCCTAGCCGCCTTTCAATAGGGTACATCCAGCCATACTGTACTGGACCTCTAAGTAGTGCCTCATCAGGTAGATGAACAGCCAAATGCACCATCACATCAAAGAAGGCTGGATGATATATCTTCTCAAGGTCGCATAGGATAGTTGGTATCTTGTCTCTAAGACGCTCCAAAGCATCTATCCTGATATTTCTACTGCAGAGTTCCCTGAAGTATTGTCCCAACTCTGCAACTGCTCTGTATAAGTCAGGGCGGCCCAATCCTCTAAGGATAACAGGTAAAACCCTTTGAAGTAGGACGTGGCAGTCATGAGTTTTCAACCCTTGTACCTTGTTTCCATCTGTATTGACTCTCCTTTCAGGGTTGGAAGCAAATCCATGTGGGAATCTCACACGTGACAGGACCTCGCAGAATTCTTTTCTTTTTACCTTGTCCAAGACGTACACAGCTGGTGCCATATCCCGTGGTTTACCTTCATCTTGCACCTGCAAATCCTTTCTGATACCCAGGTGTGTCAAATCAATCCTAGATTTTAAGGTATCTATCGTCTTGCCTTCAATGTTAAGAAGTGTGCCGATAATGCTGTCACATATATTTTTCTCGATGTCCATCACATCAAGATTATGCCGCAGATCCAAATCTTTCCAATACTCCAAGTCCCACAAAGTGGACCCGCAGGTAAACAATAATCTCTCTTCTACCCTGCCACCTTCCTTTTCCCGCTACCATTACCAGGATGGTTTCCTGGTGTAATATGCCTAACCTTCTCTAATTCCACTTGCAACTCATCGGCGGTGAGCCTCTTTGGCGCATCATGATTTCATGCTTTGCATTGAACACATGTCTTCGGTATTTTCTAGGATGCGGCTTGTCCTTGGCAAGGAAACAGCGGTGTCCAATGTAACAGATCTTGCTAAGTATTGCGTATGACAGCGGATTCCTGTCACAGCGAACACATGCATTGTAACCATGTGTCGTTCGCCCTGACATAGTGCCCAAAGCCGGATAATCATGGATGCACCAAATTATAACAGCATGCAGAAAGAAATCAGCTGATGGGCTGCTATATAGGTCTCGAGTGAGAACACCCTTCCATAGCTGTTGAAGTTCCTCCACAAGAGGCTCCATGAACAAATTAAAATCCTTTCCAGGACTTTTTGGACCTGGGATGAGCAAGGCCATCATGTAGTTTGATTCTTTGGTGCAGACATTTGGAGGCATGTTGTAAGGGATAACAAGCACTTGCCACATGCTATATGTGGCGCTCTGGTGGACAAATGGGTTAAATCCATCTGAAGCTAAGCCAAGTCTAATGTTTCTCGGGTCAGCAGCAAATTATTTGTGTTTATCTTTGAAGCTTTTCCACTCACTACCATGAGATGGATGGCTCATTACATTCTGATCTCTATACTCCTGGTTCCTAGAATGCCATAGTACATCCTCTCTTGTTTCAGCATCATGAAACAACCTCTGCAATCTTGGTGTAATTGGAAAATGTCTAAGAACATTATGAGGAATCCTCTTCACATCATTGCCATCTTTCCATCTTGATGATTTGCATTTCGGGCATTCACTTAAGTTGGCATAATCCTTTCGGAACGGAACACAATTATTCTTACAAACATGGATCATATCATATCCAATTCCAACTGCACGAAGGAAATTCTTCATTTTACTGTAGGTGTGTGGCAGCTCAGATGCATCTGGGAAAGATTTGCAGAAAGCAGCCAACTTCGCATCAAATGATTTATTGGTCATCCGCTCAAATGTCTTGACCTGAAGAAAGGTGACCATAGCTGAGAATACTGACAGCTTATTTCCTGGGGTGATAGCAACGTTGCATTGTTCCAACATGCGGGCCCACCATTTTTCTTCTACAGGTGAAAGTTCACGGAATGCACGAGCATTTCGTAGCATTGTTTCAATGTTGGTCAAACTCACTGGCTCCGCCACCACCACCTCCTCCTCC
This sequence comes from Triticum dicoccoides, assembly GCF_002162155.2. Taxonomy (NCBI): domain Eukaryota; kingdom Viridiplantae; phylum Streptophyta; class Magnoliopsida; order Poales; family Poaceae; genus Triticum; species Triticum dicoccoides. The sequence continues at coordinate 523,166,779 of NC_041381.1, read as the reverse complement.
TCTTCCACCTGAGCATCAGGCAGATCAAGATGGCGATCTGCTGCTTCCACGTAGTCAATAACATTGATGTTCACAGCTTCACCATGATGAACCCACCTATATGTGACCGACATCCCATACAAGTGTAGATGATTTTGCATAGTTGACTGGGGTCTTGTAACTGAATTCATACAACTGCTACACGGGCAGAGCACATCTGATTTCGGACCACCGTACTCAGCTCTAATAAAGTTCATGAAGTTTTCAACCCCCTCGACATATGCAGCGGAGAATCTTCGAGCAGAAGTTATCCAAGTCATGTAACATCTGTTAGACATACAAATTAGTTCTTCTACTAGATATTACAGGAAAAACATATATGCTTTTTTATGAAGTCCAAAAAAAAAATACCTAGGTCGACATCTAAAGCTATGGCAAGATATTTGGACGAGCAGATCTAAGTAACAAAATATATATAAAGCTAATTCAGCAAACAAATTTGAGTGCTAAATTATGGCAGGTTGTTTCAGCAGTCAATGAGGCCAAGCACACAGCCATCAAACTATCGAAGGCCATCGTAGCAACAAAGATCGAGTATAAAATGGTGTAGAGCTATTTCACCTAACAGATTGGCTACTAGACCATGGCAATCTACGTCACAATAAATATATGGTAGGATATTTTAGCAACTAATCGGCCTTGGCATGCCATCTCAGCTAAGCAGATTGAGTGCAGAACAGGGCAAGGAAGCTTCTTAAGCAGAGCATATTGATAGTAAACTACTTCGGCAAACAGTGATATTAACAGCGTATATCAGCTAACATTCAATGCTACACCGACATGAACGGGGCCTCAGTCTAGAATGCGCGTACCGTGGGAGAAGCTGACCGTCGTGCATCTCCACACGAATGTCGCTAGCGGTGGCGGCGCTGACCGCCGTGCGCCTCCACAAGAACGTAGCCAGAGGTGGCAGCGCGGCTTGAGGACGGCAGTCTACGAGAGCGTACTATGGGAGCGAGAAGATCGCCGTGCGTTCCCTCGACGAACCACAGCGCTGACGTATCGGTGCAGCGGGGAGGGCGGCT
>NC_041381.1:523112884-523165255 GCF_002162155.2 Triticum dicoccoides | reverse complement strand
ATGGTCGGTTTCTCCAATTGCAGTCCCACGTGTCAGTGAAGAGGCAAGCCGAAGCGTGTTCCGTTTGCGTGAGCCGTGTGCAGGACCGAACGTGTGGGGGGTGCAATGCGACCGCGACAGGAGTGTTGTGAGTGTACTTCCTTTTTTCCTTTTAAACTAGGTGCTTCGCCCCCTCAAAAAAAAATTTGTTGCTTCGCGCGATCCATCGATACTACTACTAGTAATCCGGTAATCCCGACTAAAACGGCACGGCCGGGTCTTTTCCCACGCGATATGCTAGGAGGTTGGCTTAGTTGGGTTTTTTAGGACGAGTAATGCTACACCTACGTAATCCCAGTTACGTAATTAACGTAATGTGAAACATGTGAGCTGTTGATTGTAGATTGGGGGGAGGGAAGGGCCCACCACCATGAAAATCAGGGGAGGAGAGAGAGAGGCAATTTACGTTAACCCTTTCGTAGGTTCCCGTAGATGTAGAAAGATGTGAAACGCGTGAATGTGTAGTGGATGTACTATTGGAGTGCCTAAGATAATTTGTGTATGTATAGACCCTATGTGATTATTTTACTTCGCATGTTAGATTTTTTTCGGTTCAATAATAAGCAGATTTGGTGATGATGGTGTGCCTGTCATCCTGCAATATAGGCCGTCAGATCTATATCTAATGGATAGGAAGGAAACTATGACAATTTACCCACACTTGTCTCCACATTTGCAGTTAAGGCTTTCCCTTGTTCATCCTTTTCTCTCACAAGATCTTGATCTTCCGTGCAATGCATGGGCATCTTGCTAGTACTCCTACAATATGTATATTATTGTGAAAGTTCATATACACCGGCCGAGATTAATGCAAACACGGCAGATTTTCATTACATTTCGAACTTTTATAGGACAGAAAAATAAAAGAAACCCGAAACTAAACCTATTCTACGTTCTCCATCTGCGATCTCTATGTACGGGGGCGGGGTTCAAGACCAGTGAAGTGAAGGTGCGGTCTCCGGCGAGGAAGAGTAGAACACGGGATACGGACTGGCCAGCTGGCACACCATGCCCTGCCGCCTCCCATGCCCTACTCATCCTCGGAGGAGTCCCCGACCTTGGCAGTGCCGGACGTTGGACGGCGGCAAGTAGGACGCGTGGCTGACGGTGCTCCCGTCGTCGGCCGCCAGCGTGGCCACCGCTTGTGCAGTCGCGTCCGCGTCCGGCTATGCCGCTATTGCATCGCGAGAGGCGACTTGAGCGAGGGCAGCGACCTCTAGCTTCATCCCCGAAGACAAGCTCTCCCGCAGAGCGTTCACACTTGCAGTCATGGCGGATGTGGTGCTAGGTAGGAGGATGATGCACTATGGTGTGGAGGTTAGCTGGGCGTTGCCGCTTTAAGTAGCGCATTCCGGTTTAAATCATGGACAACCAATACCTCAACCAAAATTTTGGCTACCCAATGCTTTGATGGGGCAACCTTGGGCACAAACCAAACATACCGTTGGTCGTGCCACAGCACTAACGCCACCCTCGGCACACCGAAACCGACCATGTCTAGCAATGATATGAGTGTGTCACTCACCGTGGTCATCGTGTCCAGAGGCGGTACTAGAGCTGCGCCCGGTTGTTGGCCCCAACGACCCACATGAACGGTTATCAGTGGCGAGGAGGTCGTGGGCCATCTCCTCCATTGGACTAGTCTGCGCTACGTCGTCCCGACGGGTGTGCCCCACATGTCGGTTTCCCTGTTTTCCCGGCCATATTCGAGCGTCAGTGATCCGCGTTGCGCATTAGGCCTTTCACTATGTAGGCCAAGCGAGACAACTTATTGTTTATTTGAGCCGTTCAAGTATAATCATGTGGTGTTTGCTTATTTCTCATTCCTCTCCAACCCTCTTCTCCATCGATCATGTCGCCCTCCAGTCGAGTCCATCCTCCCGCATGCCTCATTTGAACATTCCGCCGAGTATCATTCGCATGTACCCACCCTAGTCCTCTTTCAATAGATCTCCGGACACCGAGATGAAATCGAGAGGGAACGAGTGGGGGCACGTGATACCTAAGGCAGATTCAAAATTTTGAACCGGTGATCATAGCATCCGCAAATCATATATAAAGGGTATTCAATGTTCATTTCGTTTTTGAACGTACAATATACTCCCTCCTATCCTTTCTAGTTTACATATAAGTTTTATGTGTAGTCAAAGTATCTCTACTTTGATCAAAAAAGTATCAACATTCAACAACGCCCAATCAATATTGTTAGATTCGTACGTACTCCTAGATTTGTACTCGAGATGGTTTCCAATTTGACTATTGACAAGATTAATAGTACATGAGATGTATAATGTGAAAATTATATTATTGGAAACTCCTTTCACATACGAATTTGACTGTATGCTTTGTGTAAGTGGCATGTCATATATTATTACTCTAACATTTGGTCAAAGTTAGCCTCGAAAAATGCATTAGACCCTGTATGCTTTGTGTAAGTTGCACGTCATATATTATTACTCTAACATTTGTGTAAGTTGCATGTCATATATTATTACTCTAACATTTGGTCAAAGTAGTATAGTGGAAGTGGATCCTCTGACGTAGGTATCCCTGCCTTACCCTCCCTTTTAGTCACTTACTGGCGGACCCCATGCTTGCTAGGCCCCGCATGTCAGTTACTCAATGGGTTCGGCCACGTCAGGGGATCCTCATCCGTAGTATACTCCCTCTATTTTTATTTACTCTGCAAAAAACGGAGGGAGTGGTGGTATAATAAATGACGCGGGCGGGGGAGGGGGAGGGATGTCGGTTTGCTCTCAACTGCGGTCCCACAAGCGAGCGAAAACACAAGATGAAGCGTGTACCATTCAGTGAGCGACGTGGAGGGTCCAGCGTGCCGGGCTGCAACACGAACGCGACAAGAGCGATGTATAGTCAAAACCGATTGATCGGTCGTCACCGGAACCACTATTCACACCAGAACCTTCGTTGCTCGGCCTACGCCAGCCACTGCCCTAAAACCACACCAAATCTCCAGCCCATTCCCCCACCTTTCGATCCCCTATCCCGCATCAAGCGTCCCCTAGTTCGCCGGAAAGCCATGGCGCGCCGCAAGATCACTTACTACAAGATGCTGAAGCCAGAGCGCCGCGCAGAAATCGCGGCGGCGGTCGGTGCCACAGACCTTCGTTCCCAAGCTTGCTTTGCAGTGGGCTAATCCCCGAGTTCTCTGGAGCCAAGCTACAAGGAGGAGGAAGCCGATCCAATGTTCATGGCGGAGGTTGTGGCGCAGAAGGCCCCCGATGGGTATGAGATGATGGATGTCGACTTCGTGTCGGCGTCCGAGTCCCCCATGGTGCAGGCGGACCAGCGGTTCAACATGGCGATACTAAAGGAGGACCGGGAGGCAGAGGCTCAACTCGACGCAAAGCGCGCGCATGCCGCTGCCATCGAGGCTCTCCTGCAGGCGGAACCGGATGTCGTGGATGTGAACCGGGCGGCGGAGGCTCAACTTGAGGCGGAGCGCACGGATGCTACTGCCATCGAGGCCCTCCTACAGGCGGAACCAGACGTCCTGGACATGAACCGGGCGGCACAGGCTCGACTTGATGTAGAGAGCGCGGATGCCTCTCTCATCGACGCCCTCCAGCAGGCGGAACCGGACGTCCTAGACTAGAACCGGGCGGCGGAGGCTCGACTCGACGCGGAGCGCGCGGATGCCGCTGCCATCGAGGCCCTCCTGCAGGCGGAACCGGACGTCCTCGACTTGAACCGGGCTATGCTCTCGTCCGTGCAGAGCCCCCGCACGCTCCACTTGAACGAGTAGCTGGAGGCCAAGGACAACCACGGTGCGGAGACACACGTCGGCAGTGACGGCTGGTTCGTGCCGGCAGCCAAAGACGACGATGCCGTCTCTTTCCACGAGCAGTGATAGTTTTTCTTTATGTTGTTGTTTTTATGGATCTTTTGCTGTGTAAAAACATATATTTGTTATGCAAGTCACCTGACTTGGGTTAGTCTACCATTTCAGGCGGTTGGATGAATATCCTACGTCTCCTAACCCTTCTTTCCTTCTTCCTCACCTCTTCTTCTTCCCCAACAGACCACCGCACGGGCCGTACGGATACTCCCCAACATGCGGTTGGATAAACATACTCTATGAACGAAAATTATGTGTCAGCGATATGATTGCTGAGTTTGGTTTGTTCACATGCGACAACACATGTTAGTGAGGGTGCGTTCCCTTGGTTGGGTTTGCGGCGTGCAGGAGCGACTGTGTGAGGGTGCGGTGCAACCACGGCATGCAGGATCGACCGTGTGAGGGTGTGGTGCGACCGCGACAGCCGTGCGCTAGTGTACCTCCTTCTCATTTTGAAAACTTTAGGCAAGCTTGGCAAAAATGTGTGGTGAAGTTTGGCAATGCCAGGCCTAGACCCAAACAGGATAAGTACGTATGTACTAGGAGTACTAGTGTTAAAAGAGAAAGGCGGGGTTTTCCTTCGCGGGATTTAATCGATACAAATCCTCGTTTCACGTGTCAATTAATGCGTATTTTTTTCTCCAAAGACCAAAGAGCTAACCATCTCACTCCTCATCGCTTGATTAATGCAGCGCCATGCAAACCAACCTTCTCACTTCCACATGCATGCAGGGGATATTAATGTCCTTGGTTGCTAACACCATCAATTTTGCCTCGATTAGTGTTAGTGGCCCTTTGCAAATTGTAATTTTGATATACTGGCCTTGTGTACAAAAAATGGAGGTAGTAACTATATTTGACTTCCTTCCCCATTGCGGTGACGTCGACGATATCTTTTTTTTGTGGTTTGGCGAAGTGCGTTCGACGGAGAACACCATTGAGGGAGACCACGGTAAGTCATTCGCAAGTGCCGCCTACAAGCCGAGACAACTGCCTTATTTGCATCCAGGAAGTCCTTTACTAGTACTACTAGGAGAGTACCAGTGCGGTGAGATGGTTTCTCGAAGAAGACGATGGAGAAGCGGAGTCAGCGAAGAGTGAAATGATGGTTGCTTTGTCCGTGCTTTTGTGATTTGACGCCTCACTGCTTTGTGATTTGTGATAGAAAGGACATGGGAGTAGACTCTGTGCTCTATACTGTACTACATGCGTCCAAGCATGGGAGAAAGAGGAGATACATTGCATTTTTCTATTCCTTCAATCAATCAATCAGGGAGCTTCGGTTCCATCTTTTTGGCTTTGGCAACACCGTCCACAATGGTTCCCACGATGCCAAAAGCTATTTTCACATTTGGTTACACATTGTGGATGCCCTTAACCGTACCACTTGGTTTTGCTCCTGTGTGCTATCTATACAAATCTCAATTATATTGATCTAAAAAATTATAGAATCAAGATTAGTAAAAAGGAGGTGATTTTGCCACGCGGATGGCGGGGGAGGTTTCTTATTTGAGCAATGCTACATTCATGTAATGGTTTACGTAAAGTTATGAACTAATGTGATGTGGGACTATTTGATTGGATTAAAGGAGAGGATTAGGCCCACCCCACCTGAAAATCAGGGGGGCATATATAGATTAGATGGAAAGTATATGTAGCAGCTACGTAGCCCTTTGTAAGTCTAGGATTAGGCTTCTTATTTTCGGAGGACGTTGTCCTGGCGGTTTGCTAACATGCAGTCCCACGTGTCAGTGCTTTACCAAGCCGATCCGCGTCCCACATGAGGCAGAAAAATGGCAGAAGTAACACGTGGTTAAGTTGAAGAAGATGAGGGAGAAGCGGATTTAGCAATGAGTGAAATGATGGTTGCTTCGTCCCTCCAACTTCTTTTTTAGCATTATTACTTTGTCCCTCCAACTTAACTGCGGGAAAGGTGTAGCTTTGTGATTTGACGCCTCATTGCTCATTACTACGCCGCCGCCATGACTGGGGTGCTTCACCCCGGCTGCTCTGCACTGTATTCCGGTATGGCACGTGGACCCGGTAGCTTGATGTCCCACATGTCGGCGAAAGGGACTAGAAGATTTATGAAAGCGATCGCTCCACTCTTACGACGGAGGAGTAGATGACACGACGGCCCAGTGAACTATCACTGGTACTGTATAGTACTACAGTTTTGCTGTTTCGCACGATCCATCAATACAAACCCGATTAAACAGGAAAGGGCGGGATTTTTCCCGCGCGGTAGATGATATTGGCCATACATTTCAAAGGCAATTTTAATGTATGCAAACTGAATAATTATAAGTAACAATATGATATCTAGTAAAACTAAAAACACATATGATTTATTGTGTTAGAGTGTAGTAGTAGTGCTGTATTGCATAGTTGTTAGATGTAACATGCGAGAATGTGTAGAGATGTAGTTTTGGAGGGCCTACAGAGAGAAAAGCGTAATACGGTCACCGAACTTCAGAATAAGCTGATTACGGTCACTATATACGTTTTGCGGTGATTACACGGTCACTTGCTCACAGTTCAGCATCAGATTGCACTCTGTTGACCGGCCAAATAGTCTGCGTGGTGCCATGTTGACTAGTTAAATTGACCATGTTCCTTGTGGGTCCCACCTGTCAGTCCGCATAGGGAAAAGGTCAAATAAACACAAATTTACGCAGGCGCGACAAGGCTCCAAGCCGTGCGCGGGAATCACCTGGTTGTGTATGTGTCTGTCAGGGCCTGATGTGTGCGCATGCACGTGTAGGTTGAGCACTTGAGCGTGAGAGTGTGTGTTGGTCGTGTGGTGTATTGGTGTGTGCATGCGTGCGTGCGTGTGTGCGTGTGAGTGTTGCGTGCGTGCGTGGCTGCGTGTGTACATGCGAGTGTTGCGTGCGTGCATGGGTGCATGTGTTTGTGTGAGTGTTGCGTGGATGCAGTTCGCCTGCATGGGTGCGTGTGTGTATAATCACCACACCAGCTCCTGTGTGTTAAAACAGACGGCTCAGCATACCAATACAAGGCCACCTTGTCTGATGTGCCCGCGGTCATGACTTCGAACCACCGTCCAAATATTTTTTTTGTCGTTTGTTTTCATTCTTACTAGCAAGATGCCCGTGCATTGCACGTAACATCAAGATGCATTTGTATGACTTGTTTATCTTGTGAGAGAAAGGATGAACGAGGGAAGGCCTTATTTGCAAATGTGGAGAGGTGTGTGGGTACCTTTTTGCAAAATTGCCATAGTTTCTTTCCTATCTGTCAGATATAAATCAGACGGCCTATATTGCCGGATGGCAGGCACACCATCATCACCAACTCTGTTTTTTATAAGAGGGTATTTTATGTATTTTATAAGAGTGTAGATGTAGAGTAGATACAAGTCGACAGGTGGGCACGATGGTAGTGAGATAATGTGATGCAACACTAGAGGTGCCATGTGGAGCATTTAACTGGTCAACTAGTCATGTCATGAGCAAATACAGAGTTGTACGGTGAGCCCGGGACTGTATAATAACCACTAAACGTAAATGGTGACCGTAATGAGTGGATTCTGAAGTCCAATGTGCGTATCGTGCTTTCGCTTCAAATACAATGATCGTCATTGCATATATCGCGAGAGAAAGATGAAACATGCGTGAATTTTTTGGGGGCTTACTTTTAGAGGACCTGGAGATAGTTTTGTGTGCATACGTGAAAGGGGCGTACAGGGGGGTATGCGATGGAGAGAGAGATGCTCTTCATTTCTCTTTATTATGACTAACTTTGTATATAGTATAAAAATATACAAATTCACAGTGCGGAATAAATATCATTGTGGGCACCATGCAATGCAAATTAGTGTTCGTACTCCTCCATATAACTTTGTAATATTGTATATATGTAGAAACTGTAAAATAATTTTTTGGCCACACTTTATTCAAAAGAAATGTTGTATGCGAAATAAACGTGAAGAGAGGGCTTTTTAGATCAATGGGGTACGTGATGTAACATGTGTGAATGTGTAGTTGATGCATTTGGCGGGTCCTAGAGAGGTATGTGTGTGTATTGCGTATTCGAGAGAGGCATGGATAGAGGGGCCGACGGGGGGGCGTGGGATAGATAGCACGAGAAATGAGAGTGGTCTATATATAGAGAGAGACGAATATGACATCACGATAAGAGATTCCATTCCCTTGAGTGTGTATATGCAAGGGGGGAGGGAATAGAGGCACTAGGAGAAATTTTTTGTGTGTGTGGTGTTTGTGTTCATATGTGTGGGTGTGAGAAGATAATGAGACGTGGGGGCAGAGGGTGTGTCACCGTGTGAGGTCCGGTGGGTCGAGGTGAGGCCCTTCGTTCGGTTCCGTCCCGCGCCACATTGGTCGGCCCGTGACGCATTTAGGAAGACCCATGGATGACTAGTCGTACAAGACAAAGATAGCAGAATTGTGAAGGACTCTGTGTCCACTGACAAAGCCAGCTAGGATTTGTAACCCTAGGTTCTCGGACTAAGGTAACCCCTTTATCTCTAATATTACTATTCATCCAACCTAACTTTAAGGGGCATCCTACAGAATGCTCTGCTAGAATCACACTCGTCGATTAGGAAGAGAGGTGTGAGACAATGCGTGAGAGACATGCGTAAAGATAATGTGCGTACATGAGACACGTAGGCAGGTCCATGTATATAGAAAGGGTCAATGAGGATTGTGTGTGTGTATGTTTGCGAGAGGACGAGTGCTTGTGATAAAGGTTAGTGAAAACAATTGTAAATGGTTACGAGAGGGAGGGAGGGTTATATCTAGAGCATGCGTGCGAGAAAGACACCTTGGGAGAGAGTGTGTGAGCATGTGTGAGAGACCACTGATGGAGAGTGAAACTACACGTAAAAGACTGCTCTACACATTGATTAAAGATATAAATTGTATCCAAATATTAGGATGGGATCATGATATTTGCAATTCGCGTAACGAGCGGTCATTGATCCATTAGACATCTAGATTCTATCGAATTTGAGCATGTCTATGTTATTATTTGACACAATTGATCCACATAGTTAGTATTTTGAACTCCAGACAATGCATCGCTTTAGCAATCGAATATAAACGTGAGTATAGTTCATGTTGTGTGTGTAAAGCACATTATACATACCAAAGTTACACAATGGACATTATAAATAGCTACCTATGAACTAGCATACATTTGAATTCAACTTAAGGTGGTTTAAAAAATCGAATTCAACATGAAGTCCATTCAATTATTTGAATTTGATATCATGGCATTTGTAAACCATACCTAAATTATGGGGGCACCAATCTTTGCTCTGATTTTGTACATAATAGCATATGTAGTCATGTACAAAATAGATTCAAATTTAGCTCCTCCATTCCAAAATAATCGTAGTTATAGGATTTTCAAGTGTCAAAATTTCAAAAAGAAGCGGATAATTTAATGAGATTTTCAAACATACAAGGTCAAATATAACGTTGTCTATTTAGGTCAATCCTCATAGTTCAAGAGTACTCTAAACATGAATGCTTGTGTTTCAAAATTTCGAACGAAGCGCCAAAAGAGCCTCTACTTGCCCGAAACCGCGTGAGACCAATGTTTGGCAGTACAAAGAAATTACTTTTCTAATAACTCCGACCCGTGAAACCTACCGGCCCGACGTCCAAAGGTCTAAACCGGGGTAGGTTTGTAGCTTCATCTAGACGCCACGCAACCGCCTCCGAAAAATATTCATACACAATGGCCGCCTAAGCACACATGCGCGCGGTCGAAATCGCTCCCGCCCACTATTTGGGACACCTGGGATTACCATCCTACCCCCGACCCGCGGTAGGTCCGAAATTTAAGAGGGGGGCAAAGTTTGTACTTTCCCCAAATTTCAAACAAGCGCGTCCCATCTTCTGTTCAAAAAAGCCAAAAACAACGCGCCCCAGACCGAAACATGGTTCCCCCACCCGTCTGATTCCCCGTTCGTACTCCGTGGGCGCCAAAACTACCTCTCCACCAGCCGCAAATCCCCGGCGTCCTCTGTCCGCCACCCCATCCCACCCATCAACCGCCGCCCTCCTCCATCACGCCGGAGCCGATACCCCGACGTCGTCGTCCACCGCAACCTCAACCGCAACGCCCTCCACGGCTAGTAGTTGAAGCCGAGGCCGAGCCGTCCGTACCCGAGCCAGTTCAACCACGCTGTCTTGCGCCTCACCGCTGCCGCTCTAACTTCGCCACCCTCCATCGCACCGGAGCTGTTCCTGCTATGCCATCTTTCGCCGCCTCGGATCTACTTCCCCTCCGCCGACATACGGCCACGGCAACACAGTCAACAATTTGGCCATGGGTTCATCCAAGCCTGCACCCTCCAGAACATCGGTTTCCCCGGTAAAAAGAAGAAGATCGGCGCGACATGTTGAGGTGACCACACCGGCAACTGAAAAAGGTACTCCTCTTCCCTTATTCGTGCAAATCTTACTTCTCTGCTTGCACGGTATTCATACCACAGAAGACACTAGTTGACCGCTTCTTATTGATACTAGATGTTCCTAGTAACTCGCGATGCACAAGGTTTCTCCTCATATACTATTTCACCTTAGCTAGAGGTCCGCCGCCCCCCTGAATTTCAATTTCTGGCCAGTTGATTCCCAATTAACGGAAGCATTCCCCGGCGTAACAGGCGCTAGTACGCCTATTATGCCGGGGAAGCAGTGCCTTGGTGTTTATCTTGGGGGCGTGTGTGGCCTAGAGCTACTGGCGCCCGATCTGGAGGTCGGTCGGGATTAAACGGATGGTCTGGGGGCGCTGGCAAGCACGGCGGTGGTGTGAGGTCGATGGGAGGGCGGGGCGGCGGAGGCAGGGGTCTGGGCCGATGGTCGCTGGCGGTTCGAGAAAGATCGTCAACAGTGACTGGCGGGAGGTAGACGAAGGCCATCTGCCCGTTCCTTATAGATCGGAGGTTCATTAAAAAATTGACTGGCCTATTTATTTTCAGTCGACTGTTATCTTAGATATGACCACATGTGGTGCTGCGCTGGAGGAGTACCTGCATTTCCTGTGCTCATATATTACAAAATCATACGGAGTAGAATCTAATTTTGTTTGCCATGCAATGTTGTAGAGCTATCATATGTCTCCTGTCATTTATTTTTCAGCCACCTGCTATCTGCTACTTTTACAGTGCACTAGTTCTGGACACACTTCACCCATACTCTCACTATTGTGTTCTTATGCAAGGGTATTTCAGAGTCTGCCTTGAGAGAAGCAGCAAAGAAAAGAGAGAAGTCGCGCCAGCTTTCTTCGCGGGTAGGCAAGACATGTTACAACGCTATAAAGGGTGCAGTGTCAGCAGATGGAGACGGTAAACGTAGCTCTGGAGTTGATGACCTTGCTCGCAATGAACCACCATCCCAGGTGCTTGCTTTAAATTCGCGGTGTCATATGTGGTTGCATGTTCCATATGGTGTCTAGCTTGTATTCGAAAGGCCGAAGTCGGTAAGATAAGGAAAGATATTTTTTTTACATGAACCACCATCCCATGAGCACCAGAAGACAAATAGCTAGTCAGGGCACTGGTCGAGCCAGTGACAAGCCCAGCTAAGATAGGCATCACCTGGAAGCCAACTAAAAAGCTGCGATAGTGGCGAAGCAACCCGCCTCCCACCAGGCTCTCAGGTCCTAGATGATCATGCTCACCACTCCAGCCGGATGTCTAGCTTGTATTGCTTCCAATTTGGTTAAATTGCATCTGCTTAGCTTACACATTATACCTTTGAATATGACATGCCTTTCTGTTTTTGGTACATACTAGTACATCTATGTATTAACCATGTTCTTACATCAAACTAATGTTCTTGTGTATCCCTCATCAATCACTTATGACGAGGCAGGCAGGCAAGGGGACTACTCCTCATTTAAAGAATGCAGCGTCAGCCTCCCGACATGATTCTCAAGAAACAGAAATGCTAGATGAAGATAGTGAACGTAGCTCTGTAGTTGATTACAGCATTTCCCCTACACTAGCATCGCAGGTGCTTGCTCTAACTTGGCTGCGTGATATGTGGTTGCATGTTGCATATGGTGTCTAGATTGTAAATCTTCCAATCTGGTTAAACTGCATGTGCTAGTCTGCTTAGCTTATACATTATACCTGTTAATGTGACATGCCTTCCTGTATTTAGTACATAGTACATCTGTCTATTAAGCATGTCCTTACATAAAACTATTTTTTTTGTATCCCGCATCAATCAATATGACGAGACACCTTTAGTATATTCAGTGTGATATTAGTTGCATCTTTCATATGATTTATAGCATGCGCTGCTTCTAAGTTGTTGAAATTCCATTTATGATGGGATGCTTTTAACTTGGCAGAGTCATATTGGTTACATCTTTCATGTGGTGTCTAGCTTGCATTGCTTCTTATTTGCTGGAATGGTTTCTGCTTAGTTTACACAAACAGTTGTGAACATGCCATGTCGTCCTGTTTTTCGTACATATTCCATCCTGGTATCATGTGTTTGCCTTACATCAAAGTAGTGATTGTCAGTATCATGCATGAATGAGTTCTGAAGAGAGAATTTTATTGCTTTTTCTTGTCGGTTTTACTTGACAATTCAAAATCAATAAAGCGAAAGGAAGTTAGCAAGGCAGCGGATAAGGTGCTCCTTCCGAACGGAGGGCCTCTACAGTTTCTACTCCTCCACACCCCCAAGATGATTTCCAAGACAACACATGCATAGACACTCAACAAAGTTGTGTTTATGACGAGCACATCTCCCCTAGTGCAGCATCACCGGTGCTCCCTCTAACTTGGCACTGTTATATGTGGTTGCATGCTATGTGTGATGTCTAGCTTGTATTGCTTCTAATTTTGTTGAATTCCATCTGCTTACTTTACACATTATACTTGAATAAGACACATGTTCCTGTTTCTAGAACATACAATATTTGTCTATCACACCATGTTCTTACATCAAATTACTACTGTTGTGTAACCTGCAACAATCACTTATCATAAGACACGTTTGACTTTGGAGTGTGATATAGGTTACATCTCACATTCTTTTCTAGCTTGTATTACTAATTTGTTGAAATGGCACTTATGACGAGACAATTTTAACTTGGTAGAGTGATATTCGTTGCATCTTTCATATGGTGTCTAGCTTTCATTGCTTCTAATTTGTTGAAATGCCTTCTCCTTAGTTTACACATCATAAGCTGTGAATATGCAATGGTACTAATGACGAGAGACCTCTAACATGGTAGTGTGATGTTGTTTGCATCTTGCATATGATTTATTTCTTGTATAGCTTCACATTTGTTTAAACACCATTTATGATGAGACACTATTAACTTGGCAGAGCGATATTTGTAGCATCTTTCATATGGTGTCTACCTTCCATTGCATTGCTTCTAATTTGGTGAAATGTCTTCTTCTTAGTTTACACATCATAGTTCTGGTTATCTCTTCCGTCCTGTTTTTCATACATATTACATCCTCATATCATGTGGTTATCTAACATCAAAGTTCAGTTCGTCTGATCATGCATCAATTTTTTCTGAAGAACTAAATTGTTATTCGTTTTTCTTGTCGGCTTGACTTAACATGGCACAGAGAAAGAGGAAGAAACACAGAATGGCAGGGAATGAGAAGCGGATGAATCCTGCAGATTCTGCTGGTACTGATGGTGCAATAGAAGGTCAAAGTCCAGCGGAAAATTCTACAAACACAGCATCCCATGCTACACGAGTTGCAAAAAAAGACAAACAGAAACAAATAACTGCCACCAAACAAGCAGAGACAGCCCTAGTTCTTGCAACACCTACCACAGTACTACCAGCTGCACGACTTACTCGTGCGTCAACTGAGCTAGCAGCACGTTCCCAAGCTCCCTTGCCACCTGACACTACTTCCCAAGCACTCTTGACACAAGATGAGTTTGCAATATCAGATGAACATTGTGAGCTTCAACAGCAAGAAGGTAGTTGCTGGAGTCAAGTTACAGTTGCATGCTTCTTTATATGTAGTCTCATAGTTTGATGTACACTAACACTTCCTATGTTCGTTGTTGGACTAGCACCTTGGTGCAAGAGGAAACAAACATCAGGGATAATGCTCGATAGGTTAACTAAATCTAGAGGAGGAAGAATGGAGATCCATTTTGAGGCAGGTTTAAAAAGGCCACGTGATGCTACAGAGTCAGCCAAGTTAGTATCAGAGGCAGCGGTTGCCATTAGGTGTCATGTACGTATCCTCCCAACATGGATTCACTACAGAAATGACAAAGACGAAACCCAGTTAAACACCTTCCTCGACCATTTATATGTAAGTATGGTTATGTATGGAAACTAGCAATATCGTCTTGCTCTGTCCCATACTTTCTAGGTTGCTGATAATGAGACTCCCATAATTTTCAACAGATGAGGTTCAAGTTGGATAGCCAAGATGATGCAACCAGACAAGCTTGCACCCATGTTTTCAAGTCTGCTCTACGACAGTATCGGTATAACTTGAGGAAAACTCACTTTGAAGGCAAGGCTAATAGTGAACTTTCCCAAACATCTCCAGTGGAAAATATATCGGAGGAAGACTGGAGGGGCCTTGTTAAACACTAGTCTGATCCAAAGTATCAGGTACATTATATATATGTGATCAGATCACATGTTGAAGTCCTATTTACGCATGTGCCACACAAATCTATCTTCTTTTAGGTGAACTGTTCAAAGAACAAGGCCAACCATACAAAAGTGAAATTCCAATAGACGACATGATCTCGTATCTATATTGCACACTGCGAGGCTCTTGTAATTAGCTGTTGTTTCACTCTTTTCGCTGTACCATATTATCAGATCTATATTGACTTGTTCGAAATGCAGAGGAAAGCCCGCAAGGACCAAAAAGTACCTGAACCAAATGCTGTGGAATCTTCAAGGACTGTCACACCAGCAAGAAGAAGGGCATGACTATGCCAGTCAAAGCCGCTATTGTAAGTCCTTAATCCTCATGCCTTTTAACTACTACTTACTCTGACTTCTGCCTTGAACTGCATGGTTTGCAGCCAATGTCTATTACTCTTTTCAATTTTATACACAATTGTCTTAGCGTATCGTTGCACCTTACAAGGTTTAAAAGAGAGGAGTGATGTTCCTTTGATCTTGACCCGAAATCTAGTTCCGTGCTAGACTTGCCCACACAGCGTTACAATTGCCTGTTTGTCTGTTCTCAGTTGTTTTGTGATATGAATGATGTCATACTATGCTTACCATATTATAAACTCCGTCTCTTTATCCTTAGCCCCCAATACAATGTGAAGAAATAGACAATACATTAGCGATGGTACATGGTCATATGTTTGGACCTGGTTTTATTATGTACTTTGCAATAAAATACAACTAATATTTTACATGGGTTCACCAGAATACGTTCTGTATATAGACCAAAGATATTTTGTTTGGTTTTGCTACCTCCTTAATATCTTCTATTCTGGTACTACTAATGTAAAACATCAACTTTTCAGCGAGCTATGGAAAAAATGGTGGAACCGCCACCTTCTGAAGGTGGCGAGGCAACTATAACCGCAATGTCAGCTCTTGCTGCAGTGGGTCAATACCTGTCCACTAACAGTGCCAAAAGCATGTTCCTGCGTAATATTAGGTTGGTTGTTAAGGCAATATCATCCAAACTGCCTCATGATCAAGATATGCAAGCTCAAAGCAATGCTGTATCTGCGCTCCAGACACAAGTCGATTCCCTAACAGAGACCCTTTGTGAAACAAGGAGAAACATTGCTCAATGTCGTCAAGATATGCATGGTTTTGAAACCAGACTATCAGACATTTGCTATGTTGTTCAGGAGCCTAGGGCAAATGAAGGCAAGTGTTATGGTGCTCTATCGGACAATACAGCATGAAAACGTAATAGTCAGGTCAAATGAACTGAGCTTCTGAACTTCTAGTGGTGCATTTATCTGCTAGACTGTTAAGTTTTATGCCAACCTTCCTTTTGTTATATAGTTGTAATTTGTTTTGGTGCGATACAAAATTTATTCTTAACGTGCAGCCATCGGCTGAAGAAAACAGCAAGCCATTTTTGTATAGTGTAGGGTGTTCCCTATATTTGCACTGGTGGCGATCTTTGATGCCGAGTGGATGTAATATGTGCAATCGCCTTAATAGCCTAGCGTTAGTTTCGGCCTTATTTATTTCCTAGTCTTCTTTTTCCCTGGTTTGCTAGTGGCCGCAACTACCATGGGCCATATACGGGCCGTAGGATCCATGGGTCTCCTATGGGCCGTCGATAAATGGGTCTGTAGTCGGTGGGCCTCGGGCCGTCGATAAATGGGCCTGTAATCGGTGGTCCTCGGGCCGTCAGATAAATGGGTCTACATGGGCTGTAATCAGGCGTAATTGGTATTTGCCCAGCATGGTAACGGGCCGTTAACAGGCCGTAGGACAACAAAGGCTTAATTCTGTCACAGGCATAATGGGTCATTAATGGGCCAGAATATAAGACGGGCTGGAAACGGCGCAATGGGTTAACAGGCCAGAAATGGGCCGACTCTTGCCATGGGCCGAATTTGGCCCATTAGGGTAACAGGCCAGTAACGGGCCGACTCTTGCCATGGGCCGAATTTGGCCCATTAGGGGAACAAGCCAGTAACGAGACGACTGTTGCCATGGGCTGAATTTGGCCCATTAGGGGAATAGGCCAGTAACAGGCCGGAAGTAATCGAGGGCCGAAAAGGAGCCCAAGAATGTATGGGCCGTCAATAGGCCGAAATCTAACACGGGCTGGAAACGGCCCATGTAAATCATGGGCCGTTAATGGGTACAAAGAAAATTACTGTTCATTATGGGCTAGAGTCACCATGGGCCTATAAAGGGTCGAAAGATACGAAGGCCTCATATGGGTCGAAAGACGTCATGGGCCATACATGGGCTGAAAGTGAAATGGGTTGGTGTTATATTCGACAGCCCACATGACATTGTTGGGCCGATTTCCTTTAGGGCCTAACGGGCCGTGAGTTAACGGGCTGTAAAATGGGCTATTTGCAAAGAGACCGTTAACAGGCTTTTCATGGGCCAGACTGTTAACTTTTGACCAAGTCAAACGGGCTGGCTTTGTAAGCTAAATGGGCTAGTGGTGGGCTGTGGCACGTGTCGACATATCATAGTCGCCTATCTGACCCATTGACAAGCTGACACGTGTTTCGTCCGGCCAATAAGAATTTTACACGTGGAAATTTCCCATTGGTCGGGGCTGTTAAGGGTTATCGGATCCAAAACCCGACCCGATAGCTTAACGGCATTCCGTTACGGTGGATTCCACGTGTCGGTCACCCTTGACGAAAGCACTTCTATGACGCGCGATTTATCGTCATGGAGGTGGACACTTCCGTGATGATAATTTTGGTAATGTCATGGAACACTTCTATGACAGCACAGGTATGACTATCTTGACTCTGTCATAAAATCGTCATGGATGTACATGCATGACAAAAAACGCGACCTACTGTGACAAACACGTATCATCACGGAAGTGTATTTTTTGTAGTGATTAAAGTTCAATTAATCATATTACTTAAGAACTCCCACTTAGATAGACATCCCTCTAGTCATCTAAGTGATCACGTGATCCAAATCAACTAAACATGTCCGATCATCACGTGAGATGGAGTAGTTTTCAATGGTGAACATCACTATGTTGATCATATCTACTATATGATTCACGTTCGACCTTTCGGTCTCAGTGTTCCGAGGCCATATCTGCATATGCTAGGCTTGTCAAGTTTAACCCGAGTATTCTACATGTGCAAAACTGGCTTGCACCTGTTGTATGTGAGCGTAGAGCTTATCACACCCGATCATCACGTGGTGTCTCGGCACGACGAACTGTAGCAACGGTGCATACTCAGGGAGAACACTTATACCTTGAAATTTAGTAAGGGGTCATCTTATAATGCTATCGCCGTACTAAGCAAAATAAGATGCATAAAAGATAAACATCACATGCAATCAAAATATGTGACATGATATGGCCATCATCATCTTATGCTCATGATCTCCATCACCAAAGCATCGTCATGATCTCCATCGTCACTGGTGCAACACCTTGATCTCCATCGTAGCATCATTGTCGTCTCGCCAACTATTGTTACTACGACTATCGCTACCGCTTAGTGATAAAGTAAAACAATTACATGGCGATTGCATTGCATACAATAAAGCGACAACCATATGGCTTCTGCCAGTTGTCGATAACTTTGTTACAAAACATGATCATCTCATACAATAATTTATATCGCATCATGCCTTGACCATATCATATCACAGCAAGCCCTGCAAAAACAAGTTAGACGTCCTCTACTTTGTTGTTGCAAGTTTTAGGTGGCTACTATGGGATTCTAGCAAGAACCGTTCTTACCTACGCATCAAAACCACAACGATTTTTTGTCAAGTGTGTTATTTTAACCTTCAACAAGCAACGGTTGTAGTCAAACTCGATTCAACTAAAGTTGGAGAAACAGACACCCGCCCGCCACCTATGTGCATAAGCACGTCGGTAGAACCAGTCTCATGAACGCGGTCATGTAATGTCGGTCCGGGCCGCTTCATCCAACAATACCGCCGAATCAAAGTAAGACGTTGGTGGTAAGCAGTATGACTATTATCGCCCACAACTCACTTATGTTCTACTCGTGCATATAACATCTACGCATAGACCTGGCTCGGATGCCACTGTTGGGGAACGCAGTAATTTCAAAAAAAAATCCTAGGATCACGCAAGATCTATATAGGTGAGGCATAGCAACGAGGGGGAGAGTGTGTCGACGTACCCTCGTAGACCGAAAGCGGAAGCGTTATGTAACGCGGTTGATGTAGTCGAACGTCTTCGCGGTCCAACCGATCAAGTACCGAACGCACGACACCTCCGCGATCTGCACACGTTCAACTCGGTGATGTCCCTCGAACTCTAGATCCAGCTGAGGCCGAGGGAGAGTTTTGTCAGCACGACGGCGTGGTGACGGTGACAATGAAGTTACCGACGCAGGGCTTCGCCTAAGCACTACGACGATATGACCGAGGTGGAAAACTGTGGAGCGGGGCACTGCACACGGCTAAAGATCAACTTGTGAGTCTATGGGGTACCCCCTCCCCCATATATAAAGGAGGAGAGGGGAGGCCGGCCGGCCCTCCTTGGCACCCCCCAAGAGGGGAATCCTACTAGGACTCCAAGTCCTAGTAGGTTTCCACCAAAAAGGAGAGAAGGGAAGGAAGGAGAGGGAGATGGAGAAGGAAAGGGGGCGCCGCCCCCCTCTTCCTAGTCCAATTCGGACTCAATGGGGAGGGGGCGCACGGACTGCCTTGGCTGCCCCTCTCTCTCTCCACTAAGGCCCATCGAGGCCCATTAGTTCCCCCGGTGGTTCCGATAACCCTCCGGCACTCCGGTTTTATCCGAAACTTCTCCGGAACACTTCCGGTGTCCGAACATAGCCATCCAATATATCAATCTTTATGTCTCGACCATTTAGGGACTCCTCGTCATGTCCATGATCACATCTGGGACTCCGAACAACCTTCTTTGCATCAAATCACATAAACTCATAATACCAATCGTCATCGAACGTTAAGTGTACGGACCCTACGGGTTCGAGAACTATGTAGACATGACCGAGACTCATCTCCAGTCAATAACCAATAGCAGAACCTGGATGCTGATATTGGTTCCTACATATTCTACGATGATCTTTATCGGTCAAACCGCATAACAACATACGTTGTTCCCTTTGTCATTAGTATGTCACTTGCCCGAGATTTGATCGTCGGTATCATCATACCTAGTTCAATCTTGTTACTGGCAAGTCTCTTTACTCGTTCCGTAATACTTCATCCTGCAACTTACTCTTAGTCACAATGCTTGCCAGGCTTATAGTGATGAGTATTATCGAGAGGGCCCAGAGATACCTCTCCTAAACACAGAGTGACAAATCCTAATCTCGATCTATGCCAACCCAACAAACACCTTAGGAGACACCTGTAGAGCACCTTTATAATCACCCATTTACATTGTGACATTTGGTAGCACACAAAGTGTTCCTCCGGTATTCGGGAGTTGCATAATCTCATAGTCTGAGGAACTTGTATAAGTTATGAAGAAAGCAGTAGCAATGAAACTGAAACGATCATAATGCTAAGCTAATGGATGGGTCATGTCCATCACATCATTCTCCTAATGATGTGATCTCGTTCATCAAATGACAACACTTGTCTATGGTTAGGAAACATAATCATCTTTTGATTAACCAGCTAGTTAAGTAGAGGCATACTAGGGACTATATGTTTTGTCTATGTATTCACACATGCACTAAGTTTCTGGTTAATACAATTCTAGCATGAATAATAAACATTTATCATTAAATAAGGAAATAAATAATAACTTTATTATTGCCTCTAGGGCATATTTCCTTCATTTATATCATATTGTTTGAGTTTATCCCTCTACATCATGTCATCTTGCTTAATGTGTTACTCTGTTCTTATGAAATTAATACTCTAGATGCATGCTGGATAGCGGTTGATGTGTGGAGTAATAGTAGTAGATGCAGAATCGTTTTGGTCTACTTGACATGGATGTGATGCCTATATTCACGATCATTGCCTTAGATATCTTCATAATTATGCGCTTTTCTATCAGTTGCTCGGCAGTAATTTGTTCACCCACCATAATACATGCTATCTTGAGAGAAGCCAGTAGTGAAAACTATGGCCCCCAGGTCTCTTTCCTATTATATTACATCTCTTTTCTATTTTATCGCATCTCGTTTACTATTTTGCAATCTTTACTTTCCAATCTATACAACAAAAATACCAAAAATATTTATTTTACTATCTCTATTAGATCTCACTTTTGTGAGTGACCGCGTGTGAAGGGATTGACAACCCCTTTATCGCGTTGGTTGCAAGGTTCTTGATTGTTTGTGCAGGTACTAGGTGACTTGTGCATCGTCTCCTATTGGATTGATACCTTGGTTCTCAAAACTGAGGGAAATACTTATGGTACTTTGCTGCATCACCCTTTTCTCTTCAAGTGAAAACCAATGCATGCTCAAGAGGTAGCAAGAAGAATTTCTGGCGCCGTTGCCGGGGAGATCTACGCCAAGTCAAGACATACCAAGTACCCATCATAAACTCTTCTCCCTCGCATTACATTATTTGCCATTCGCCTCTCATTTTCCTCTCCCCCACTTCTAAAATGATTTTCGAAAACGTTTGCCTTTTCTTCGCCCTTCTTCCCCCTGCCTCTCCTCTTTTGCCCATGTCTAGCTCTTCTTCCCCTTCATTATCTTCTGATTTTGAAGTTCTTCACTTCAAACAAAAACAAGGAGAAAATTTTAAAGATGCTTGGTATAGGATAACATAATCTTATCATAATTGCACCATGCTAGGAGATTTTAAAATCCTACTCCATAATTTTTACGTTGGATTGATCTTGCCTCATAGGCAACTCTTGGATTTCGCCTCCAAAGGAAATTTATCGAAATTGATCCCAACATCGCTTATGAAATCTTGGAAGGAGTAGTTGGTATATCACCTCCACCTTCGGGTTTACCCCAAACCCACAAGGGAGCTCAAACTTTTGAAAAACTTTGTGAGGTAGTTAAATTTTTGCAAAAAACGCTCGAACCTCTCAAAAATGTTAGTGGGAATATCCACCGTATGAACATGTTGATCACTCTCTGTAATAAATGGTTGGATGCTTTAGATCTAACAATTTCTGAATATGAGGGAAAGCCTAAAGAACTTCCCAGACCAGAACAAAATTCCCTCAAAAGAGTAAAAACCAAAGATGGAAATACTTAGATCAATTCGTGTTTTTATGCCTAGCTAGGGGCGTTAAACGATAGCGCTTGTTGGGAGGCAACCAAATTTTATTTTTGTTCTTTGCTTTTTGCTCCTGTTTAGTAATAAATAATTCATCTAGATTCTATTTAGATGTGGTTTTATGTTTTAATTAGTGTTTGTGCCAAGTAGAACCTTTGGAAGACTTGGGTGAAGTCTTTGCGATCTTGCTGTAAAAAACAAAAACTCTTGCGCTCACGAGAATAGCTGTCATTTTTTTTACTAGAGAGTGCTTTTAGGTTGATTATTTTGCAGATGATTAATAGACAAATTCCTCACGTCCACCAATGTATTTCAGAATTTTTAGAGTTACGTAAGTATTCGAAAGTTACAGATTGCTACAGACTGTTCTGTTTTTGACAGATTCTGTTTTTCATATGTTGTTTGCTTATTTTGATGAATCTATGAGTAGTATCGGGGGGTATGAACCATAGAGAAGTTGGAATACAGTAGGTCTAACACCAATATAAATAAAGAATGAGTTCATTACAGTACCTTAAAGTGGTGGTTTATTTTCTTATACTAATGGAGCTCATGAGATTTTTTGTTAAAGTTTTGTTTTGTGAAGTTTTCAAGTTTTTGGGTAAAGATTTGATGGATTTTGGAATAAGGAGTGGCAAGAGCCTAAGCTTGGGGATGCCCAAGGCACCCCAAGGTAAAACTCAAGGACAACCAAAAGCCCTAAGCTTGGAGATGCCCCGGAAGGCATCCCCTCTTTCGTTTTCATCTATCGGTAACTTTACTCGAGGCTATATTTTTATTCACCACATGATATGTGTTTTGCTTGGAGTGTCTTGTATGATTTGAGTCTTTGATTTTTAGTTTACCACAATCATTCTTGCTGTACACACCTTTTGGGAGAGACACGCATGAATCGGAATTTGTTAGAATACTCTATGTGCTTCACTTATATCTTTTGAGCTAGACAATATTGCTCTAGTGCTTCACTTATATCTTTTTAGAGCACGGTGGTGGTTTTATTTTATAGAAATTATTGATCTCTCATGCTTCACTTATATTATTTTGAGAGTCTTTTATAACAACATGGTAATTTGCTTTGGCTATAAAACTAGTCCTAATATAATGGGCATCCAAGATGGGTATAATAAAAACTTTCATATAAAGTGCGTTGAATACTATGAGAAGTTTGATTCTTGATGATTGTTTTGAGATATGAGGATGGTGATATCAGAGTCATGCTAGTAGAGTAATTGTGAATTTGAGAAATACTTGTGTTGAGGTTTGCAAGTCCCGTAGCATGCACGTATGGTAATCGTTGTGTAACAAATTTGAAGCATGAGGTGTTTCTTTGATTGTCTTCCTTATGTGTGGAGGTAGGGATCGCGCGATGGTTAACTCCTACCAACCCTTCCCCTGGGAGCATGCGCTTAGTGCTTGGTTTTGGTTACTTGTAGATTTTTGCAATAAGTATGTGAGTTCTTTATGACTAATGTTGAGTCCATGGATTACACGCACTCTCACCCTTCCATCATTGCTAGCCTCTCTAGTACCGCGCAACTTTCGCCGGTACCATAAACCCACCATTTACTTTCATCAAAACAACCACCATACCTACCTATTATGGCATTTCCATAGCCATACCGAGATATATTGCCATGCAACTTTCCACCGTTCCGTTCATTATGACACGCTCCATCATTGTCATATCACCTTGCATGATCATGTAGTTGACATCGTATTTGTGGCAGAGCCACCATTCATAAAAAAACTCATACATGTCACTCTTGATTCATTACACATCCCGGTACACCGCCGGAGGCATGCATGTAGAGTCATATTTTGTTCTAAGTATCGAGTTGTAATCCTTGAGTTGTAAATAAATAGAAGTGTGATCATCATCATTATTAGAGCATTGTCCCGTGTGAGGAAATAAAAAAAGGGCCAAAGAAGCCAATGAAAAAAAATAGGCCAAAGAAGCCAAGTGAAAAAAAAAGAGAGAAAAAGAGAGAAGGGACAATGCTACTATCTTTTTTTCCACACTTGTGCTTCAAAGTAGCACCATGATCTTCATGATAGAGAGACTCTTATTTTGTCACTTTCATATACTAGTGGGAATTTTTGTATAGAACTTGGCTTGTATATTCCAACAATGGGCTTCCTCAAAATTCCCTAGGTCTTCGTGAGCAAGCAAGTTGGATGCACACTCACTTAGTTTCTTTTGTTGAGCTTTCATACATTTATGGCTCTAGTGCATCCGTTGCATGACAATCCCTACTCACTCACATTGATATCTATTGATGGGCATCTCCATAGCCCATTAATATGCCTAGTTGATGTGAGACCATCTTCCTCCTTTTTGTCTTCTCCACAACCACCATTCTATTCCACCTATAGTGCTATATCCATGGCTCACGCTCACGTATTGCGTGAAAGTTGAAAAAGTTTGAGAATACTAAAGTATGAAACGACTGCTTGGCTGAAACCTGGGTTGTGCATGATTTGAACATTTTTGTGTGACGAAGATGGAGCATAGCCAAACTATATGATTTTGTAGGGATGAACTTTCTTTGGCCATGTTATTTTGAGAAGACATGATTGCTTTGTTAGAATGCTTGAAGTATTATTATTTTTATGTCAATATTAAACTTTTGTCTTGAATCTTTTGGATCTGAACATTCATGCCACAATAAAGAAAATTACATTGATTATTATGTTAGGTAGCATTTCACATCAAAAGTTCCTATTTTTATCATTTACCTACTCGAGGACGAGCAAGAATTAAGCTTGGGGATGTTTGATAGGTCTCCAACGTATCTATAATTTTTTATTGTTCCATGCTATTATATTATGTGTTTTGGATGTTTAATGGGCTTTAATATGCTCTTTTATATTATTTTTGGGACTAACCTATTAACCGGAGGCCCAGTGCCAGCTTCTGTTTTTTTGCCTATTTTAGAGTTTTGCAGAAAACGAATACCAAACGGAGTCCAAACGGAATGAAACCTTCGCGATGATCTTTCTTGGACCGAAAGCAATCCATAAGACTTGGAGTTGAAGTCTGGAACGCCACAAAGCGGCCACGAGGCAGGAGGGCACGCCCAGGGGGTAGGAGCGCCCCCACCCTCGTGGGCCCCTCGTAGCTCCATCGACATACTTCTTTCGCCTATATATACTCTTATACCCTAGAAACATCAGGGGGAGCCACGAAACCACTTTTCCACTGTCGCAACCTTCTATACCCGTGAGATCCCATCTTGGGGCCTTTTCCGGCGATCTACCGGAGGGGGAATCAATCACGGAGGGCTTCTACATCAACACCATTGCCTCTCCGATGAAGCGTGAGTAGTTTACCATAGATTTTCGGGTCCATAGTTATTAGCTAGATGGCTTCTTCTCTCTCTTTTATTCTTAATACAAAGTTTTCCTCAATGTTCTTGGAGATCTATTTGATGTAATAACCTTTTGCGGTGTGTTTGCCGAGATCCGATGAATTGTGGATTTATGAACAAGATTATCTATTAATATTATTTGGTTCTTCTCTGAATTCTTATATGCATGATTTGATATCTTTGCAAGTCTCTTCGAATTATCGGTTTAGTTTGGCCTACTAGATTGATCTTTCTTGCAATGGAAGAAGTGCTTAGCTTCGGGTTCAATCTTGCAGTGTCCTTTCCCATTGACAGTAGGGGCATCAAGGCACATATTGTATTGTTGCCATCGAGGATAAAAAGATGGGGTTTATATCATATTGCTTGAGGTTATCCCTCTACATCATGTCATCTTGCTTAATGCGTTACTCCGTTCTTATGAACTTAATACTCTAGATGCATGCTGGATAGTGGTCGATGTGTGGAGTAATAGTAGTAGATGTAGAATCGTTTCGGTCTACTTGACATGGACGTGATGCCTATATTCATGATCATTGTTGGAAATATGCCCTAGAGGCAATGATAAATTAGTTATTATTATTATATTTCCTTGTTCATGATAATCGTTTATTGTCCATGCTATAATTGTATTGAAAGGAAACTCAGATACATGTGTGGATACATAGACAACACCATGTCCCTAGTAAGCTTCTAGTTGACTAGCTCGTTGATCAATAGATGGTTACGGTTTCCTGACCATGGACATTGGATGTCGTTGATAACGGGATCACATCATTGGGAGAATGATGTGATGGACAAGACCCAATCCTAAGCCTAGCACAAAGATCGTAATTCATATGCTAAAGCTTTTCTAATGTCAAGTATCATTTCCTTAGACCATGAGATTGTGCAACTCCCGGATACCGTAGGAATGCTTTGGGTGTACCAAACATCACAATGTAACTGGGTGGCTATAAAGGTGCACTACAGGTATCTCCGAAAGTGTCTGTTGGGTTGGCACGAATCAAGACTGGGATTTGTCACTCCATGTAAACGGAGAGGTATCTCTGGGCCCACTCGGTAGGACATCATCATAATGTGCACAATGTGACCAAGGGGTTGATCACAGGATGACGTGTTACGGAATGAGTAAAGAGACTTGCCGGTAACGAGATTGAACAAGGTATCGGTATACCGACGATCGAATCTCGGGCAAGTATAATACCGCTAGACAAAGGGAATTGTATACGGGATCGATTGAGTCCTTGACATCGTGGTTCATCCGATGAGATCATCGTGGAACATGTGGGAGACAACATGGGTATCTAGATCCCGCTGTTGGTTATTGACCGGAGAACGTCTCGGTCATGTCTGCATGATTCCCGAACCCGTAGGGTCTACACACTTAAGGTTCGATGATGCTAGGGTTATAAAGGAAGTTTGTATGTGGTTACCAAATGTTTTTTGGAGTCCCGGATGAGATCCCGGACGTCACGAGGAGTTCCGGAATGGTCCGGAGGTAAAGAATAATATATAGGAAGTGAGGTTTTGGCCACCGGAAGTGTTTCGGGGGTCACCGGTAATGTATTGGGACCACCGGAAGGGTTCCGGGGTCCACCGGGAGGGGCCACCAGCCCCGGAGGCTTGCATGGGCCTAGTGTGGAAAGGGACCAGCCCCGGAGTGGGCTGGTGCGCCTCCCACCAAGGCCCAACGCGTAGCTAGGAGGGGAGAGGGGAAACCCTAGGCGCAGATGGGCCTAAAGGCCCACCCTAGGGCGCGCCCCCTCTCTCCCCCTCTTGGCCGCCCCCTCCAAGTCCCATCTAGGGCTGCCGCACCCCTAGGGTGGGAACCCTAGATGGGGGTGCAGCCACCTCCCCTCCTCCTATAAATAGTGGGGGTTTTGGGGCTGCCAGAGACACGAGAACCTCTCCCTCAAGGCGCAGCCCTACCTCTCTCTCTCCTCGTATCCCGCGGTGCTTGGCGAAGCCCTGCAGGATTGCCACGCTCCTCCATCACTACCACAACGTTGTGCTGCTGCTGGATGGAGTCTGCCTCAACCTCTCCCTCTCTCCTTGCTGGATCAAGGCATGGGAGACGTCACCGGGCTGTACGTGTGTTGAACGCGGATGTGCTGTCCGTTCCGCACTAGGATCTCCGGTGATTTGGATCACGATGAGTACGACTCCTTCAACCCCGTTCTCTTGAACGCTTCCGCTTAGCGATCTACAAGGGTATGTAGATGCACTCTCCTTCCCCTCGTTGGTGGTTTCTCCATAGATAGATCTTGATGACACGTAGGAAAATTTTGAATTTCTGCTACGTTCCCCAACAGTGGTATCAGAGCTAGGTCTATTGCGTAGATTCTTTGCACGAGTAGAACACAAAGCAGTTGTGGGCGTTGATTTTGTTCAATATGCTTACCGTTACTAGTCCAATCTTGTTTCGGCGGTATTGTGGGATGAAGCGGCCCGGACCGACCTTACACGTACACTTACGTGAGACAGGTTCCACCGACTGACATGCACTTGGTGCATAAGGTGGCTAGCGGGTGCCAGTCTCTCCCACTTTAGTCGGAACGGATTCAATGAAAAGGGTCCTTATGAAGGGTAAATAGCAATTGGCATATCACGTTGTGGTTTTTGCGTAGGCAAGAAACGTTCTTGCTAGAAACCCATAGCAGCCACATAAAACATGCAAACAACAATTAGAGGACGTCTAACTTGTTTTTGCAGGGTATGCTATGTGATGTGATATGGCCAAGAAGAATGTGATGAATGATATGTGATGTATGAGATTGATCATGTTCTTGTAATAGGAATCACGACTTGCATGTCGATGAGTATGACAACCGGCAGGAGCCATAGGAGTTGTATTTATTTATTGTATGACCTGCGTGTCACTGAACAACGCCATGTAATTACTTTACTTTATTGCTAACCGGTAGCCATAGTAGTAGAAGTAATAGTTGGCGAGACAACTTCATGAAGCCACGATGATGGAGATCATGATGATGGAGATCATGGTGTCATGCCGATGACGACGATGATCATGGAGCCCCGAAGATGGAGATCAAAAGGAGCAAAATGATATTGGCCATATCATGTCACTATTTGATTGCATGTGATGTTTATCATGTTTATGCATCTTATTTGCTTAAAACGACGGTAGTAAATAAGATGATCCCTTATTAAAATTTCAAGAAAGTGTTCCCCCTAACTGTGCACCGTTGCGAAAGTTCGTCGTTTCGAAGCACCACGTGATGATCGGGTGTGATAGATTCTTATGTTCACATACAACGGGTGTAAGCCAGATTTACACACGCGAAACACTTAGGTTAACTTGACGAGCCTAGCATGTACAGACATGGCCTCGAAACACAAGAGACCGAACGGTCGAGCATGAGTCGTATAGTAGATATGATCAACATGAAGATGTTCACCGATGATGACTAGTCCGTCTCACGTGATGATCGGACACGGCCTAGTTGACTTGGATCATGTAATCACTTAGATGACTAGAGGGATGTCTATCTGAGTGGGAGTTCATAAGATGAACTTAATTATCCTGAACATAGTCAAAAGACCCTTTGCAAATTATGTCGTAAGCTCGCGCTTTAGTTCCATTGTTTAGATATGTTCCTAGAGAAAATATAGTTGAAAGTTGACAGTAGCGATTATGCGGACAGTAGAAAGCTTATGTCCTTAATGCACCGCTCAATGTGCTGAACCCCAAACGTCGTTTGTGGATGTTGCGAACATCGGACATACACGTTGTGATAACTACGTGATAGTTCAATTAAACGGTTTAGAGTTGAGGCACCAAAGACGTTTTTCGAAACATCACGGAACATATGAGATGTTTCGAGGGCTGAAATTGGGATTTCAGGCTCGTGCCCACGTCAAGAGGTATGAAACCTCCGACGATTTTCTTAGCCGACAAACTAAGGTTGAAAAGCTCAATCGTTGAGCTTGTGCTCGGATTGTCTGAGTGCAACAATCACTTGAATCGAGTGGGAGTTTATCTTCCAGATGAGATAGTGATGTTTCTCCAAAGTCATTGCCACCAAGCTGCTAGAGCTTCGTGATGAACTATAACAAATCAGGGATAGATATGATGATCCTTGAGATATTCACGATGTTTGACACCGCGAAAGTAGAAATCAAGAAGGAGCATCAATTGTTGATGATTGGTGAAACCACTAGTTTCAAGAAGGGCAAGGGAAAGAAGGGGCACTTCATGAAACGGCAAATCAGTTGCTGCTCCAGTGAAGAAAACCCAAAGATGAACCCAAACCCGAGACTAAGTGCTTCTGTAATAAGGGGAACAACCACTGGAGCAGAATTACCCTAGATACTTGGTAGATAAGAAGGCTGGCAAGGTCGATAGAAGTATATTGGATATACATTATGTTAATGCGTACTTTACTAGTACTCCTAGTAGCACCAGGGTATTAGATACCGGTTCGGTTGCTAAGTGTTAGTAACTCGAAATAAAAGCTACGGAATAAACGGAGACTAGCTAAAGGTGAGCTGACGATATGTGTTGGAAGTGTTTCCAAGGTTGATGTGATCAAGCGTCGCACACTCCCTCTACCATCAAGATTAGTATTAAACCTGAATAATTGTCGTTTGGTGTTTGCGTTGAGCATAGACATGATTGGATTATGTCTATCGCAATACGGTTATTCATTTAAGGAGAATAATGGTTACTCTAATTTTTTGAATAATACCTTCAATGGTCTTGCACCTAAAGGAATGGTTTATTGAATCTCGATCGTAGTGATACACATTTTCATGCCAAAAGATATAAGATAGTAATGATAGTACCACTTACTTGTGGCACTGCCATGTAAGTCATATTGGTGTAAAACGCATGAAGAAGCTCCATGTTGATGGATCTTTGGACTCACTCATTTTTTGAAAAGTTTGAGACATGCGAACCATGCCTATTGGTGTATACGCATGAAGAAACTCCATGTAGATGGATCGTTTGGACTCACTTGATTTTGAATCACTTGAGATATGCAAATCATACCACATGGGCAAGATGACTGAAAAGCCTCGTTTTCAGTAAGATGGAACAAGATAGCAACTTGTTGGAAGTAACACACTTTGATGTGTGCAGTCCAATGAGTGCTGAGGCATGCACTGAATATCGTTATGTTCTTACTTCACAGATGATTTGAGTAGATGTTGAGTATATTTACTTGATGAAACACAAGTCTGAATTATTGAATGGTTCAAGTAATTTCAGAGTGAAGTTGAAGATCATCGTGATAAGAGGATAAAATGTCTATGATATGATCATAGAGATGAGTATCTGAGTTACGAACTTTGGCACGCAATTAAGACATTGTGGAAATTGTTTCACAATTAATACCGCCTGGAACACCATAGTGTGATGGTGTGTCCGAACATCATAGTTGCACCCTATTGGATATGGTGCGTACCATGATGTCTCTTATCGAATTACCACTATCGTTCATGGGTTAGGCATTAGAGACAACCGCACTCACTTTAATAGGGCACCACGTAATTCCGTTGAGACGACACCGTTTGAACTATGGTTTGGAGAAACCTAAGTTGTCGTTTCTTAAAAGTTTGGGGCTGCGACGCTTATGTGAAAAGTTTCAGGTTGATAAGCTCGAACCCAAAGCGGATAAAATGCATCTTCATAGGACACCCAAAACAGTTGGGTATACCTCCTAATTCAGATCCGAAAGCAATAGGGATTGTTTCTTGAATCGGGTCCTTTCTCGAGGAAAGGTTTGTCTCGAGAATTGAGTGGGAGGATGGTGGAGACTTGATGAGGTTATTGAACCATCACTTCAACCAGTGTGTAGCAGGGCACAGGAAGTTGTTCCTATGGCACCTACATCAATTGAAGTGGAAGCTTATGATAGTGATCATGAAGTTTCGGATCAAGTCACTACCGTACCTCGTAGGGTGACAAGGATGCGTACTGCTTCAGAGTGGTACAGTAATCCTGTCTTGAAGGTCATGTTGCTAGACAACAATGAACCTACGAGCTATGGAGAAGCGATGGTGGGCCCAAATTCCGACAAATGGTTAGAAGCCATGAAATCCGAGATAGGATCCATGTATCAGAACAAAGCATGGACTTTGGTGGACTTGCCCGATGATCGGCAAGCCATTGAGATAAATGGATCTTTAAGAAGAAGACGGACGTGGACGGTAATGTTACCATCTATGAAGCTCGACTTGTGGCGAAGAGTTTTTCACAAGTTCAAGGAGTTGACTACGATGAGATTTTCTCATCTGTAGCGATGCTTAAGTCCGTCGGAATCATGTTAGCATTAGCTGCATTTATGAAATCTAGCAAATGGATGTCAAAACGAGTTCCCTTACCAGTTTTCGTAAGGAAAGGTTGTATGTGATACAATCAGAAAGGTTTTGTCGATCCTAAGGATGCTAAAAGGTATGCTAGCTCCAGCGATCCTTCCATGGACTGGAGTAAGCATCTCGGAGTTGGAATATGCACTTTGATAAGATGATCAAAGATTTTGGGTTTATACAAAGTTTACGAGAAACTTGTATTTCCAAAGAAGTGAGTGGGAGCACTATAGAATTTCTGATGAGTATATGTTGTTGACATATTGTTGACCAGAAATGATGTAGAATTTCTGGAAAGCATATAGGGTTATTTGAAAGGTGTTTTTCAATAGAAAACCTGGATTAAGCTGCTTGAACATTGAGCATCAAGATCTATGAGGATAGATCAAAAAACGCTTAATGGTACTTTCAAATGAGCATATACCTTGACATGATCTTGAAGGTGTTCAGATGGATCAGTCAAAGAAGGAGTTCTTGCCTGATTTGTAAGGTATGAAGTTAAGACTTAAAGCTCGACCATGGCAGAAAAGAGAGAAAGGACGAAGGTCGTCCCCTATGCCTTAGACGTAGGCTCTACAGTATGCTATGCTGTGTACCGCACCTGATGCGTGCCTTGCTACATATCTGGCAAGAGGGTACAAAGGTGATCAAGGAGTGGATCACCAGATAGCGGTCAAAATTATCCTTAGAGGAATAAGGATATGTTTCTCGATTATGGAGGTGATAAAGAGTTCGGCGTAAAGGGTTACGTCGATGCAAGCTTTAACACCTATCCTAATGACTCTGAGTAGCAAACCGGATACGCATAGTGGAGCAACCATTTGAAATAACTCCAAGTGGAGCGTGGAAGCAGCATTTACATTATGACCTAGAGATTTGCGAAGTACATACGGATCTGAATGTTGCAGACCCGTTGACTAAAACCTCTCTCACAAGCAAAACATGATCAAACCTCAGAACTCATTGAGACTTAATCACATGGTGATGTGAACTAGTTTAAGACACTAGTAAACTCTTTGGATGTTGGTCACATGGCGATGTGACCTATCAGTGTTAATCACATGGCGATGTGAACTAGATTATTGACTCTAGTGCAAGTGGGAGACTGTTGGAAATATGCCCTAGAGGCAATGATAAATTAGTTATTATTATTATATTTCCTTGTTCATGATAATCGTTTATTGTCCATGCTATAATTGTATTGAAAGGAAACTCAGATACATGTGTGGATACATAGACAACACCATGTCCCTAGTAAGCTTCTAGTTGACTAGCTCATTGATCAATAGATGGTTACGGTTTCCTGACCATGGACATTGGATGTCGTTGATAACGGGATCACATCATTGGGAGAATGATGTGATGGACAAGACCCAATTCTAAGCCTAGCACAAAGATCATAGTTCATATGCTAAAGCTTTTCTAATGTCAAGTATCATTTCCTTAGACCATGAGATTGTGCAACTCCCGGATACCGTAGGAATGCTTTGGGTGTACCAAACATCACAACGTAACTGGGTGGCTATAAAGGTGCACTACAGGTATCTCTGAAAGTGTCTGTTGGGTTGGCACGAATCGAGACTGGGATTTGTCACTCCATGTAAACGGAGAGGTATCTCTGGGCCCACTCGGTAGGACATCATCATAATGTGCACAATGTGACCAAGGGGTTGATCACGGGATGATGTGTTACGGAACGAGTAAAGAGACTTGCCGGTAACGAGATTGAACAAGGTATCGGTATACCGACGATCGAATCTCGGGCAAGTACAATACCGCTAGACAAAGGGAATTGTATACGGGATCGATTGAGTCCTTGACATCGTGGTTCATCCGATGAGATCATCGTGGAACATGTGGGAGCCAACATGGGTATCCAGATCCCGCTGTTGGTTATTGACTGGAGAACGTCTCGATCATGTCTGCATGATTCCCGAACCCGTAGGGTCTACACACTTAAGGTTCGATGACGCTAGGGTTATAAAGGAAGTTTGTATGTGGTTACCGAATGTTGTTCGGAGTCCCGGATGAGATCCTGGACGTCACGAGGAGTTCCGGAATGGTCCGGAGGTAAAGAATAATATATAGGAAGTGAGGTTTTGGCCACCGGAAGTGTTTCGGGGGTCACCGATAATGTATCGGGACCACCGGAAGGGTTTCGGGGTCCACCTGGAGGGGCCACCAGCCCCGGAGGCTTGCATGGGCCTAGTGTGGAAAGGGACCAGCCCGAGAGTGGGCTGGTGCGCCTCCCACCAAGGCCCAAGGCGCAGCTAGGAGGGGAGAGGGGAAACCCTAGGCGCAGATGGGCCTAAAGGCCCACCCTAGGGCGCGCCCCCTCTCTCCCCCTCTTGGCCGCCCCCTCCAAGTCCCATCTAGGGCTGCCGCACCCCTAGGGTGGGAACCCTAGATGGGGGCGCAGCCACCTCCCCTCCTCCTATAAATAGTGGGGGTTTTGGGGCTGCCAGAGACACGAGAACCTCTCCCTCAAGGCGCAGCCCTACCTCTCTCTCTCCTCGTCTCCCGCGGTGCTTGGCGAAGCCCTGCAGGATTGCCATGCTCCTCCATCACCACCACGCCGTTGTGCTGCTGCTGGATGGAGTCTTCCTCAACCTCTCCCTCTCTCCTTGCTGGATCAAGGCATGGGAGACGTCACCGGGCTGTACGTGTGTTGAACGCGGAGGTGCCGTCCGTTCGGCACTAGGATCTCCGGTGATTTGGATCACGACGAGTACGACTCCTTCAACCCCGTTCTCTTGAACGCTTCCGCTTAGCGATCTACAAGGGTATGTAGATGCACTTTCCTTCCCCTCGTTGCTGGTTTCTCCATAGATAGATCTTGATGACACGTAGGAAAATTTTGAATTTCTTCTACGTTCCCCAACAATCATTGCCTTAGATATCTTCATAATTATGCGCTTTTCTATCAATTGCTCGACAGTAATTTGTTCACCCACCGTAATACATGCTATCTTGAGAGAAGCCACTAGTGAAACCTATGGCCCCCGGGTCTCTTTCCTATTATATTACATCTCTTTTCTATTTTATCGCATCTCGTTTACTATTTTGCAATCTTTACTTTCCAATCTATACAAAAAAAATGCCAAAAATATTTACTTTACTATCTCTATTAGATCTCACTTTTGCGAGTGATCGTGAAGGGATTGACGACCTCTTTATCGCGTTGGTTGCTAGGTTCTTGATTGTTTGTGCAGGTACTAGGTGACTTGTGCGTCGTCTCCTACTGGATTGATACATTGGTTCTCAAAACTGAGGGAAATATTTACGCTACTTTGTTGCATCACCCTTTCCTCTTCAAGGGAAAACCAACGGATGCTCAAGAGGTAGCACAACCTTGCCTATCCCACCATGGCTTACGCCCACAAAGGACTAGCCTCACTAGGGATAGATCTTCACGGACGAAGTAGGTGATCTCCCTACCCTTAAAAACTTATTGGTTTCTCCACATGATTTGAAGACTCCCAAGCACACCTAGCCAATTTAGGTGGCACAACCCTCAAAAAGGTAATAGGTGGGGTTGTTGATGTTGAACTCCTTGCTCTCGTGCTTTAAAAGATAATCTCCTCATCACTGAAACACTCTCTCACAGATTGTGCCTTTGGGTTAGGAGAGGGTTTGGGTGGAAAGTAATGAGGTGACTAAAAATCAAAGGTTATATGGTTCGAGTGGAATCCTTTTGATCTCAACACAAGGATCGGGAGCTCTCTCTCAGAAATATGGATATGGAATGTGTATGCTTCGCTCTGGTTGATCTCTGATAGTGGTGGAGTGGGTCGGGTACATATTGACATCACCAAAAATCCAATCGCCGCACACCTTTATGCACTACTCGGTGGGACCGAAACTACTCGGTGAGACCGATCGGTACAAAATGTTTGGACTTTAGCATTTTGGTGAGACCGGGTGAAAACGTCGGTGGCTCCGAGTTGTGATGACCTAATCACTTTCCCCACTTCGGTGTTAGCAACTGAAACCGTTAGAAAATTTTGAATGAATTTCAGTTGGCAACAGAAGGTTGGCAAGTGTTCTTCGTTGGAACTGGAGTTCTAGGGTTTAGGAAATGGCTTATCATGAATGGCTCTATGACTCAGGGTGTATCTGTTTCGGTGAGTCCGAGTTTCACTTAAGGTTTGTGACACAGTGGAATATGAGAATTTGAATGAGGCTTTTGGAGATTGATCTCTAAGCACTTGAGCAGTGCATCCATTATCATCAACCCCATCCCCCTTTTGATACTATTGGCATACATATGGACTAAATGTAATCTTGGATCACTTAAACATAAAATGAAGTCTTGAGGTTTGCCCAAAACTTGTCCTTAGTATCTTCAGGGGTCCGCATTCACTTCCCAAAATTGTCCCTAGGTTGAACTTATCCTGAAATATACTCAAGGAAAACATTAGTTCACCAATATGTATGCTGAAATGAATTACCAAAACCACAAGGGAGTGGATGTGCCGCGAGTGGCCACCTCGACGATGCAATTTTAAAAAAGGTATGTCTCTATTTCTCTTTTTTTATACCATCACCATTCACTTTGTATCAATGGCCAACAATTAGATCAATGATACAAGACATAGTTTTACTACATGAATTCATGTTGTTTGTCCAATAAATGTGTGATTTAGTGTTACATAAAATAGTGACAATTATATTCACATGTAAAAGCATTGTGATTTTATAATCATTGACTATTGTATAGAATTTACACATAAAGTAAGTATGTTTTTTTGGGAAGAAAGGGTGTAATAATGCATTAGTTACTTGTGTGGGAAGTACATACGTTTTTCATCAATATTCACAAAAGATGTTCATAGTAGAACTTAAAATGACACATCAAGATTATAATCAGTTCAGAACGACTTCATGTCCACCCGAGTTCGGTTGACGCTTTCAAAAAGTATTAAAAAACTAAGAAGAAATTAGCACATAAATATAACATGAATTTGGTATGTCACAAAAATTCATCATAGCTCGAAAAACAAAATTGGCAATTTTTTTAATGAAAAGCGGCGATGAGCCAAACATAAAAGCCCATGCATTAGGTACTATTCATTATAGAATTTTTCAATTAAATTTCAAGGCCGCGATAACCACCCAGCCACCTCCTTCGGACGTGACTGATTACCTTCTTTTTGGTTGATTTACTTACTGTTTTTTCTAATGACTTTGTTTGGTTTTTCTTTTTACGTTTCCCCCTTTTTATTATTGTTTATTCTTACTCTTTTTGACAAATGATAAATGTAAAATTGATGAACTATTTACAATTCATGAACTTTTTTCAAGTTTGTGAACTTTTTTCAAAATTGATGAACTATTTTTTTCAAATTAGTGAACTATTTTTAAAAATCTGAGAACTTTTTAAAAAATTTTGAACCTCTTTTTCAGTCACCGTGAACTTTTTTCAAAATTTATGAACCCCTTTTCCATTTCGTGATTTTTTTTTGTATTCACAATGTATTTTCGATTTTAAAAAAAATGTCAACGGTAGTGAAACAGGGCCGCCCTGTTTGTAGGGTTCCGAGTAGTCCACTCCCATGTCTGGGCGCATGGAGACCCCTTTTTCCATTCGTGTTTTTTGATTTTATTTTAACTTCTAAATATGCCCGGGTTTTGAAAATAAACCGTTCTCCTGAATTTTAATTTTTTTATCGATTTTAAAATTTAATTATTTGAAAATTGTTCTAGGATTTTAAAAAATTGATTTTAAAAATGATTATGAATTTTGAAAGAACGATATTATTATTCACGAATGTAAAAATGTTCCTAATTTATAAAAATTGTGCATTAAAAAGACAGATTCAAAAAATGTTCATGAATTTAAAAAGACATATTCAAAAAATGTTCATGACTTTAAAAATGTGAGTTCAATTTTTTGATGAATTTCAGAAAATGTTCGCGAGTTGAAAAAATGTTCATGAATTAAAAAAAAGGTTCATGAATTCATGACTTTGATTTTGAAAAGCTTCATGAATTCATGATCTTGAAAAAAAATCGCCAATTCAAATAAAATTGTGAATTCATGATTTTGTAAAAAATCACGGATTTGAATAAATGTTTGTGAATTCAAAAGATATTCATAGTTTCAAATTGTTTTCATGAATTTGGAAAATATGCACGCGAGATAGAAAACATAAATGAAAAAACCAGAAAAAAGAAACAAGAGAATAACACATAAAACCCGTCCTAGGAAGGTTCAAATCTCCCGTAGAAGCCTACTTGGCTTGGCCCAATATAAAAACGTAGCAATCGCAAGTCGTATGCTATTGGTCGCTACCCAGCGATCTGCACGATAAATAGTAAGCGCCTAAAATATCTCCACTGGTGTTGCGAATTGTGATTTGTATTTTTGCGACGTAGCATTAGATACCAGTATTATCTATGCCATTGTATTTCTTTCGGTTTTTTACCCCTAAAAAATTCTCATTTTTTTTTAATAAACCGGTGCACACAAAGTCCCGGTCCACCAGATAACAACAGCTTTGATACCCACCAATCCTGCAGCATGCACGTAGACTCATTATGGCTCCTTCGGTCCACATGATTTTAAAATGCAGGAATAGAAAAAACATATGAACAGTGATATTGCTATTCAGTAGTACTAGTATGTCTCTGAAATGTGACTAGCAGCAGGCACCATTGAGTGCTGACGCGACTGAGCACCATCTACGCCTTTTACATCATTGTGCTCTCTAAACTTTTCCGCGCAACTTTCCTGGCAATAATTGGGTCCATTGATAGAGTGGTCAGGAACTGACAGTCCTTCTCAGGCTCAGACCAGATGCATGACATGCCATCGGATCACCATAATCTGTTTGCTGGCTGGGAGATGCCATCAGAGATTCAGAGTTGGACAAGAGTCAGAGAGATGGTGCCCAACACTCACCCAATCCTGTGTGCCATGGCAATCAACATCAGCGCTCGTCTAGAGTCCACCATTCAACTCCCATCTGATGTGTTTGCGCACCCTAATCATGCAGCATTTGGACTTGTATGTGTTCGTGAACTGTTCATGATCATGTCGGCAGTAATATTGTTCGGTTCAAGAATTGCCACGACAAAAGCGCATCGGCAGAAATTCTTCAGATAAACACAAGAAGAAGAAAATTTCTGAGATAAAACACATGTAAAAGAAGCTAGGATTGAACATAAACATGGTGGGTTCATTATATCTGTCTGATCCAGTTACACAGATGATTCGACAAATTTCGAGCACTATGTATTACCAAAAACTCTTGATTATTCCGCAAGCTCGCCAGGTCCAACGAAGGTGGGAAATGGAGATGGGAGGAAGAGATTGCTTCTGGGAAGAACTCTATACATGTGCACTCAAAGCATCCTTATTCCAGGAAGCTGCCTTCAGTATGAACTTGCAGGACTTCAGTTGCTGGGCTTCTGCTCTGCACCTGATGATGCCTGAAAAGGGTAAAGAAGTAACGCATTCAGATATGGTTGGTATGAAATTCAGGTCGCTCAACAGCAATGCCAATTAAATGATGTGAAAAATCCAGAAAAAGAGCGAATGCTCTTGTCGCGTGCTAGGATTGACAGCTCTGAAAATGAATACTTACCCCAACTGATGTGACGAAACTGCAGACTGCACATTTGACGGACCTCGCGCCATACTGGTACATGAGCAGCATTCGGCAACTCCCGCAGTTTACATGCGCAACCTGATTCGCTGCGGCCAAGCACAAGATAGAATTTGTCATTCAGAGTATTTGAGACTTGATGAGCACACATCAACTCTATGCACTCATCCTTCTGAGTTCTTAGAACCTGTGGAGCATCTTCAGAAGTCAGGACCCAATGCTTAGTGGTATCTTTCAATCTTTGTGTTTGTGAATCGTTCAGTAGTAACTGTAGGACATGTTTGTCAGACTTATGGTAAAACTAGGAGAGATATTCATCAAACTTTTGGTAGATCCGGGAGATCCTTGTCAAACCTTTTGTTTTCTGCATCACAACAAATGCATACATCCTACTGTCCAATTTTGATGAGTGCGACTTCAGGATAAGCCAATTTTACGATGTTAACGGTTATCGACTGATTGCTAGAGCTTTTCCAACCTCAGAATACATTCTGCTCAGAAGGAGGGTTTTGCATACACGAATCAATGTCAACATCGTTTCGAAAAGGGAATCAAAACCAGCAGCATATACCACTTGCAACCCAGGAAGAGAGAGAGAAATAAAAGCTTTGGTCGATATACCTTCCATTGCCAGGTTGACAGTGTGGCAGCAAGAACACTGTACACTTGTGGCGCCGCGTATGTACATGAGAAGAGTGTGGCATCCCCCGCAAACTAGCTGCGCCATCTCAGTCCCTACACCGAATCAGGGTGGAAAATATATTCAGAGAACTGCACTTGAGGATAGTTTCCAGCTAATGTAACTTGTCACAGTCGATTAGAATGCACACTACTGTCTTCTATACTAGTAATAATGTTGTAAATATGGAACTCAATGTTGAGCTGCCACATTACTTACAAATCTTTGATGAGCAAAATGAGATTGATGTGCATACCGGGAGCCGGAACAGCGGTCACGGTACTGCAAACTGCGCAGCAGACCGACGTTGCGCCGGCAGGATACATGAGCAGATTCCGGCACCCGGAGCAGACAAGTTGGCTTTGAGCCCCTGAAATTGCACGAGCATGAAACCATAGTTATGAAATTTCAGTGGCTGAAGCTCACCTACTAGTAACCAAAAGTTACATCCCAGAAAAGCATTGCAACGGCAAAATCAGCAGAGAAACATCTATGCCTTAGTTGATAGTGTATCTTGGGCTTAATCTGTTCTACCAGAACTTCGGAGACAAAAATAGCAGATGAAAAATCAGCTCCTATATACTTTTTAGTCCAGAAATCATGAAGAAGCCAGAACGTTATGCCGTTAACATCTTGGTTTTCTGGGTAGCTAAGAAACATCAATCAAATAATAGTTTCTCAAAAACCAAAAAAGGGGAACATCAAAGGATTGCCAAAGCCGTCTCCGTTCTTGCAGTACCCAGCCGGCGACCATACCTGCATTGGGAGCCGGTGGTGTGAAGGGCACAGGAGGGGTTGGGTAAGGGGCAAGAGGAACCGGCATTGCCGTGCCCGCGGCTGCCTGAACCGGCGTCGCCGTTGCTGCCGACTGGACTTCGCACGCTCCGGTGGGAATCGAGGGCTGGGAACAGGTTGCCCTCCCCTACATGAAACCCTGCAGAAAGCGTAGGAGATTCTGGTGAGAACGCTTCAACTTTACAGGGAAAAGGCGTACTAGGACTAGGAATCATCAAGATCATAGCAAGGCAGAGTACAGTTGAGGCGCTTATGTATGCCTGACGGCAAATCGAGCGTCAAGCAAGGAATCAGACAGACGGAGAGTCGCCTTCACGCACTCGTCGCGGGGCGCCGAATCACCTGCTCGTTGCTGGACTGTGCTATGCCGCCACCGACGCTCGTCGCCGCCGTCGAGCACGAGGAAGAAGGCGGCTCGCGCTTGCCCGGTTCAGAAGAAGAGACGGATCCGCATGGCGCCACCCCGGGCAGACGAACGCCTCCGGCTCGGCTCGCGTTGCTTCGCTCGATCTGGTGCAGATTTCGAGACGAATAAGTTTGCTCAGTATAACAACATGAGTTGGAGGGAATGCGGCAGATAAGGTATAAAGCACGATACCGCTGTGGTCGAGAACGTGGGCTCTCTCTCTCTCTCATCCGCCTATGCCATGTGAGCCCCGTCCGAACTCATTATGCTATCATGTTTCGTGTAATTTTCGTTTTTAGAAATCACCGTGAACAATTATTTACGTAGTAGTACATGTTATTTTAGAACAAAAATAAGCAAGAAATTTGAGATAAACATGTTTATCTCTTCCAAGATCATGCCGGGTACTCTATTGAGAGTTCTTGTGTTTCCTCATTTCCCGTCTAACAAATGGGCTGGCTGTGAAAATTTGTGTGTTTTTCATGTGAACTTTTATCATATTTCTATGTTTTTTTGTTGTTCCCGACCCCGCGTTTCCAAACTGGCCTAAGAGGAGGGGCATCACCAAGCACCGATGCTTATGGCCCAATCCTATGATTAGTTGGTGCATGCATAAAAGCAAGGGACTCATCAGTTGGCACATTTTCTCCCTCTATATCTCTCTCTTTCTATCATTTTCTCCCTCACACGGTGTGGGAGTTGAGGTTGACGTATTTAAGGGAGAAGAAGAAAGAGAGCTAATGATAGGCGGCCAAAAAGGTATATCCAAAAGTTGTTCACGGCTTACAATGACTTTTCTTTTTGTGAATTCAAAGACAATTTTTTGCTTTAATATTTTCCCATGGTTATCTCCAAATTTCTAGGAAAAGGACCACCCAAGTTGATAGTTTTTTTCACAAAATTCCATGACGCTAAATTAAGAATATATTTGTTAATATATCATTGATCCATCGGTACACACAAATTACCTCAAGATCTTTGAAATATGACCTTGTTTGTATGGCATCGAAGCAGTCCCCAATTTGCGCTTCCCGACATCCTAGTCATACATGATGCAATCAATTCCCCCAAATTTAGGATGCATCTCTAAGTAGGTATCAAGCAACATGAGAATGATACCAATCAATTCATCATGTGTTATGTCCATGGTTTTTCAATCTTTGACATGACAAAACGAAGCGACGACTAAAGAAAGATAAGCACGCCATAGTTGACACACTGATTTGTTTTCACATTAGTTCTCTGGCAGCGCAAAGATTTAATCAAACCTAGGCCAATATATGGGATAAGAGAACTACTCGATAGTTCGTGAAATTCCTTCGAACGGATGAGGCATGTAAACTTACATGTAGTTAAAATATTTAACTTAGACAATTCGACTTCTGTTCTCTACACAAATAAGGATGGACATAGTACATAAGGTACACCGAAGCAGTTACTCACATATTCGCATTATATCTCGCCACGTCATATACACGTAAAAACCAGAGTTTGTGGTCCCATCACCAAACTACAAATGAGCAAAGAAATGTGAGGCGACTACCCAGTGAGATAAGATGAGAACCAATCAATGATGCATTATTTCACGTTTCAGATTGAGGAAACAGTTAACTGCGAAGATGTCCAGAAGGGACCAGACTCGTACACACAATCCTGCTCCACGCACGTTGTCACACAGTAAAAGTGACCATCTATGACGAGTGCTGCATCATAGTGACCTCTAGTATAGCTAATGCATGTGTCACAATAATGAAGTAGACAAACAATTTGACGAGAAAAAATGGAGTAGACAAACTGAAACACACATAACTGACTTGATTTGTCATCTAGGAGTATATCGTGGAGCATCATTACAAACATGTATGCTTCTTACTTTATAATAAAATAAAATTAAGTTTGAAGCACTTTGTTTGTACACACAACATGAAGTGCAAGCTTACACATGTTTCAAAAGAGCAGAAATAATCTGGAATTGTTTATGACCAACTCTAGTTTTCAAGCTACATCACAAGATTAATGTGCGCTACAGGAATTCGTTACGCCCTATCAGCAAACTTGCTTCTTTTCGAGCACAAAACCTTGTAGACATGCAACAACTGCGTCAAAACTTACACAAATTACGGTGAGCGATCATGGATGCACACACGACAGTGATTTGGCAACACTGGCCTTCTAATTGTAATCCTTAGAAACGACTAGGAACACAAAGTACTTAACTAGATTCAACACATACAACCTACAAATTTACGTATAAGAAAACACACCCCAGAGATTGTGCCAAGAATAGGCAAGTTGGCCCAGCTAGCTACGGTTGGTTGAACATTGTGGCTGGGACCAAGTTGACGTATGTTGCAGGGTAGAGGTCGACGAGTGCCTCTCATGTCCTTTTGCTGCGGTGACTGACAAATAATGGATGAGTGGCTGACAATAGGCACGTCCCCACTTGGTAGATCCCCATGATCTCTTGGACTCCCACATACAGACAATTCATCTGTGTTTATCATATACTTACATCATTTCTACATCGTGAAATCTTAATCTTATCCTTTGCCCCACCAGGAAATAAAGAGCAAAAGACCACACACATCAAAGAAAACCATAGACACCATTGATGAGTTTTGTACCGTGTGT
This sequence comes from Triticum dicoccoides, assembly GCF_002162155.2. Classification (NCBI taxonomy): domain Eukaryota; kingdom Viridiplantae; phylum Streptophyta; class Magnoliopsida; order Poales; family Poaceae; genus Triticum; species Triticum dicoccoides. The sequence goes on along the minus strand of NC_041381.1, from coordinate 523,121,673 downwards.
CCTATTAATATCTAAATGCATGCAAATAGATTAATTCATCTTGTAAAAAGATGGCAATCCTTAGTTAGAAATAGAATGCGTACATATCGGTTGTGGACTCTACCGCAGACATATTGACTATGTCTCCTGCTTCTTTAGGGTCATGTGAAGATTGAAAGCAATTTAAGCTAGAATTGCTAGTACAGTAAAAGTAGAGGTTAGGAAGATTGATATACCTCAGCCAACCACTTCCAGAGTGAATAGTAGGATAGGGCAGCCAAACCCATAGCTTTCCCATCAAGCACCAAATAAGAGATGTTTGCATGATGTCAATACGCAATAGCCAGCCAGGAAAATTTAGTATTAGGTTCATCCCAGTGAAAGTATGAGATCAAACTAACTAGTGACACATGGTGCTAAGTACCGAGTAGCAATTTAGTCAGTTTAAGTAAAACTCATTGGGTTCATGTCCACTTGAACCCAACACTTACATTCCAGGTTAGCCACTGATGTAATACCAGAGTCATATGCATGGACAATACAGCCTGTAGACTTGAATTGCACTAAAAGCCCAGATCTGGACCTGACTCACCAACCTCCAGCCACCAGCCAGAAATGGAGCACCACAAGCTTGCCTGCGAAAACAGTGTGGGCGAAGGACGACAGGCATCAAGAACACACACAGAGTCATCATGCTCGTGATCATCGTCTGTCAATTAGGATGACTGAGATAAGAACGGTCGCCCGTCAATTATGATCGATCGAGTTCAGAGTGCTAAATTTTTGGGGTACTAATCTGCTGCTTAAGTTGCTGCCATGTTGTCTCAGGCGTCATTCGGGGGAGAAGAGCTTGGGGAGAGCAACATACTGATTAGTCTTCGCTTCACCATCTCATAGCGGTGAGAAATATCCTAACACGACTGTCAGCCGTCACCATCTCGGGGATAGAAGCGGCGGATTAGGATCACGGATCACGGATCACCTCATCTACCTGCTAATCCTCCTAACTTTTCATATTATAACACAACATCTGGAGGTTCATGAGAAGTAATAAATCGATTTGCACCACTGCGATAGAAATATATGATTGTTGAAATACTTACATAAGCATAACTGCATAAGCAAAAGACCACTTTCTGCCTTCCCGAGGGTTCTAGTATCCTATCTCCGTCTTTATGATAACCTGTTCCAGGCAATTCTGGCAATCCATTCAGTTTAAATATATGGTGAGATGATGTAAATACCATGTAATAAGGAAATCTTATACCTGAAAATGGTTACATTGTCACACTGGTAAGGTCTGAGACCATATATTGCAGATGTCAATTTAACCCACATATATTTTTACTGAGATATCAAAACCGTTCTGAAATAATCTGAATCCTGTAGACTTGAATCGCACTAAAAGCCCAGATCTGAACCTGCCTCACCAACCTCCAGCAACCAGCCAGAAATGGAGCACCACAAGCTCCACTGAGAAAACAGTATGGGCGAAGGACGACAGGCATCAAGCACACACACAAGAGAGAGTCATCATGGTCACGATCATCGTCCGTCAATTATGATGACTGAGATAAGAATAGTCGCCCGTCAATTAAAGATCGATTGAGTTAAGAGTGCTCAATTCGTGGGGTACTAATCTGCTGCTTAAGTAGCTGCCATGTTGTCTTAGGTGACATTCGGAAGAGAGGAGCTCGGGGAGAGCGACATACTGATTAGTCTTCGCTCCACCATCTCGCAGCGGCGAGAAATATTCTAACACGACTGTCAGCCGTGGCCATCTCGGGGAAAAAAGCGGTGGATTAGGATCACGGATCACCTCATCTACCTGCTAACCCTCCTCACCTTTTCATATTAGCACAACATCTGGAGATTCATGAGAAATAATAAATCGATTTGCACCACTGCAAGATAAATCTATAATTCGACAGAAATATATGATTGTTGACATACGTACATAAGCATAACTGCATAAGCAAGAGACCACTTTCTGCCTTCCTGAGGGTTCTAGTATCCTATCTTCGTCTTTATGATAACCTGTTCCAGGCAATTCTGGCAATCCATTCAGTTTAAAGAAAATATATGGTGAAATGATGTAACTACCATGTAATAAGGAAATCTTCAAGCTACCTTAGAATGGTTCAATTGCCACATTGATAAGGTCAGACACAATATATTGCAGATGTCAGTTTAACCCATATATATTTTTTATTGAGACATCAAAACCGTTCTGAAATAAAATCTGAATCCTTACAAAGAGTATCGTCATTGCTCTCTTTTTCCATGAATGTAACAAGAATTTCCATCATTTGTCGCATATTTGTTGATTGTTGGAGCAAAATATCATTGGAGACAAATGTCTGAACCTTTCCACCTATTTCTATCCAGCTACAACCAGGCACCTTGTTGCTGCACACGTTTCTCATAAGACTTCTTACCTTTGCAAGCTCACTCCAAGCTCCTGCAGCAGCATAAGCATTAGATATAAGCAGGTAATTTGCTGGCTCGTTTGGCTCCAGACCGAGTAGCCTATCAGCAGCCCACTTTGCCAACTCAATGTTGCCTCGTGTCTTGCAGGCAGCAAGGAAAGCTCCAATTACATCACTGTTTGTTTGGCAGGAGATGTTGAGTAAAATGTTGTAGGCATCCTGAACCCTGCCAGCTCTCCCTAGGAGATCAACCAGACAAGCAAGATGCTGCGGCCATGGATCAATTTGGTAATCCGTCGTCATTAGAAGAAAATACTTTAGGCCATGTTGAATGAGTCCAGCATGGCTGCAGGCAGAAAGAACTCCAAGAAACGCAATGCCGTCAGGCCGCACGCCTTGTTGGAGCATTCTTTCAAACACATGGATTGCATTCTTGGCACACCCAAGGTAGGCGAAAGATGAAACCATGGATGACCATGAAACTATGTCTGGGTTATGGATGGTAGCAAATGTCTGTGTTGCTTGCTGAAGAAAACCATTCTTACCATAGGCCATGACCAGAGCGTTGGCTACTTGCAGAAATCCTTGTAAGCCCCTTTTGAGGGCATAAGCATGAAGCTGGGTAGCCTCATAGGCAGCTGCCATGTTGGCACAGGAACTAAGCAAACTGGCAAGCGTGAGCTCGTCAGGCCGACAACAGCGCCCATCATCATTCCTGAGCATGGACGCGAAAATCTGCAGTGCTTCCTTGCCTCCATCATGGTGGCCATAGCAGACAATGATGGCATTCCAGGATACAGAGTTCCTTAGTAGCATGGCATCAAACACCCGGCGAGCATCAGCGACCAGGCCGCACTTTGCATACATGTCGAGGAGCGCGGTGGCGACGACAAGGTCCAGCTGGAGGCCCAGCCTGAGAACAAGGCCGTGCGCCAGGAGCCCCAGGTACTGGCTGCAGGAAGAAGGAGGAGCGCGGGCGCTCAGTAAGGCACTGAAGGTGAAGCCGTCGCCGGAGAGGCCGGAGCTCCTCCGCATGGAGGCGAAGAGGGCCCATGAGTCGAGGAGCAGACCATGGGAGGAGTAGCAGGAGACCATGACGTTCCAGAGCACGAGGTCCCTGTGCGGCGTTTCGTCGAACACCCTGCGCGCGTGCGTGACGAGGCCGGACTTGGCATAGGCGTCGGCGAGCGCGGTGGCGAGGCGAGTGTCGGAAGCGTGGCCGGACTTCACGAGGAGCGGGTGGACGCGCGCGCAGGCGTGGCGGGCAGTGGCGCCAGCGGTCACGCGGAGGAGAAGACGCAAGAGGAAGCCGCGCGGCCACATCAGACATGCTTTGTCAAAAATTTCTTAGCAACTCCCCACCAAGCACCAAGGCGCCAGCCCTATGTTGAGCAAGCGGAGATGAGATAACGGCCACTGCAGTCTACCGAGCCCGGCAGCCCCCGGAGCTTAGAGCAACTCCAGCCGTTGGCCCCCAAGGAGACCTGAAAATCACCGGCTGGGGTGAGCCGGCGCAAAAATCGGCGCTGGGACGATTGGGTTTTCAGTCACCATTCCTAGGTCGCCCCCCGACGCCGATATCAGCCCATCTGTTTCGTAAAGCGCCCGCTTTTTGGTCCAGTTTCGGTGGCAAATTGGCCTGATATCAACACAAATCGTCCATTGTTCGTCGTGGTTGCGCGCAAATTCAACACAACTATTCTTTTATCACATAGTTCATTACCGAAAATCAATAGAAATCAAATAGTTCAACAATAAATAATTCAATACAAATTAAGTTCAACAAATAAAACTCTTATTTCATCACATGTCAAGCTAGGCGTTGCCCTTGAGCCTTCATAGGTGCTCCATCAGATCGTGCTGCAGTTGTCGATGCACTTATGGGTCTCGGATCTCCTGACGCATATTGAGGAAGACAGTCCAGGTTCCTGATAGCTGGTGATCAACTTGCGCAAGAGGACCCTGCCTGTAATATGGTTCAGTGTTAAATACAGGCTCTTCCTGCTCGCTCTCAATGATCATGTTGTGCAAGATGACACAGCAAGTCATGATCTCCCACATTTGATCTTTCGACCAGGTCTGAGCAGGGTACCGGACAACAGCAAATCGATATTGGAGCACACCAAATGCCCGCTCGACATCCTTCCTGCAAGCCTCTTGAAGCTTCGTAAAGTGGGAGTTCTTGCCCCCTGGCGCAGGGTTTGAGATAGTCTTCACAAATGTAGACCATCTCGATAGATGCCATGTAGTACCCCTTGTTGTAGTGCCGCCCATTGACCTCGAAGTTCACTGAAGAAGAATAACCTTCAACAAGCTTGGCAAAGACAGGGGAGCACTGCAGGATGTTGATATCATTGTGAGTTCCTGGCATCCCAAAGAAAGAGTGCCAAATCCAGGGTGTCGTAGGCGCACAGCCGCCGGTATGCCGCCCTGCGCGGTCGGGGCACCGAAAAACTCGCCCGGAAGGTGGTGACGAGGTTGCCGCGGCGAAACCTTCTCTCCTTTCCAGCGGGGAATGGCCTATCTAGCGGTGCTGGGCGGTGGGCGGCGCCGGGGTCGGCAGGGGTGGTGGCCGAGCGCGCGGGGGTGGGGGCGAATCTGGACAATTTCCTTGACTTTTCGCCTGACAGTGTGGCCCAGGCGTGTTTTTCCCTTCTGCCGGAGCCCCCGAGCGCCCCCAACGCGCTGCGTTCGGCTTGGGATCGCCGGACTCAAAAACGGGCCAAGCCGGCAGATTTGGCGTCTTGGGGGCGCGACTTGGGCATTTTTTCGGCACCGGCGCCCAAAAACTCGCCCTGGGGGCCTGTTGGGGGCGCGGCTGGAGATGCTCTTAGAGCAACTCCAACGCGTCGTCCACGCGTGTTTTGTCCCTTTTTGTTCGTTGGTTGCCCGCTCATCACCTCCTTCTATTTTTGGGTCGGCCGTTCGTCCTCGCGAACGACCTGCAGTGTTTTTCTGCGAACATATGAAAATTTGACCTTAGTTTACAAAACCGAATATCTCAACCAAATAAATATTTCATAGTTTCCAAGCCAAATAAAATTTAAATTGTCTCAAATTCATTTTTAAACAAGGATAGTGGATATATCTATGGTTGCTGGGCACACATATGCTAACCAAATCATCTTGCAGTTGAACGTGAGTTTCCCAATCACGCATTTGATGATGAAATTCGGTGAACTATGCAAATGTTACCGCTCTTTCATGTTCAAGCATAACATTGTCACCCTAAAACTGAAACCCTTGGTCATAGATACGTTTCGGGCGCTCATCCTCTACGATCATATTATGCATGATTACACAAGCAGTCATCACCTGTCACAACTTCTTGATGCTCCAAGTTCTAATAGGATACCAAACGATGCCCCATCGAGAACGCAGAACACCAAAGGCACGCTCCATATCCTTCCTATCACTCTCTTGCTCTTGGGCACATCTCTTTCTCTTCTCTCCTACAGGGTTGGGGATTGTCTTCACAAGAGTAGTCCAATGAGGATAGATACGATCAGCTAGGTAGTATCCTTTGTTGCAGTTGTGGCCACTGATCTTAACATTGACCTCCCGGATGTTGCCTTCTGCAAGCCTTGCAAACACTGGAGAGTGTTGAAGCATGTTGATATCGTTGTGAGATCTGGCCATGCCAAAGAAAGAGTGCCAAATCCATAGATCTTGTGAAGCCACGGCCTCGAGTGTGATGGTGCAAGCTTTAACATGGCCCTATACTGCCCCTGCCAAGCAGAAGGGCAGTTCTTTCACTCCCAGTGCATACAATCTATGCTACCAAGCATCCCCGAAAAGCCTCTGCTGGCACTCATCGCCAACTGGGCTATTTCTACAACATTTGGCTCTCTCAAGTACTCAGGGCCAAACACTGCTATCACAGCCTTGCAAAAACCTATACATGGAGTCTAGGCACGTGGACTCGCTCATTTGGAGATACTCATCAATGAGATCACCAGGAACTCCGTATGCAAGCATCCGAATAGCTGCAGTGTATTTCTGATAAGAGAAGAAGCCAATCTTTTCCAGGACATCCTCCTTGCACTCGAAATACTTATCGTATGCCACCACCCCTTCCCGGATACGGTTGAACACATGTCTAGCCATACAGAAACGACGTCGGAATATGTGATGTTTGAAGAGCGGGCCGGGGGTCTTGAAGTAGTCCTTTAGAGTAGGAAATGTCCACTCTCTCAGTTACGAATCAACGCTGGAGTGTGCCCCAGGATCGAGCCCTGGAACATCGGCCGCTGCCTACAAAGGTGGTCATGGACGACCAACACAGCAGCCACAAGCTCCTCATCATCGGATGAAGAATCATCCAAGTCACAAAAACAATGTGAAAAAAGAACTCGTCAGTGGAGTCCGTTTGTACCTTGCAAGCAAACCGTCAAACAACTTGCGGACGTCGTCGAAGAAGCTAGCCAGTGAAGAGCCTCCTAACTCCCCAGGACCTGGTAGCAGGCCCTGTCGGTGTCCTATGAGCGTGGCGGCATCCGGCGAGTGAGGTCGTCGCGCTTTATCTGCTTCAGGTAGGGTCTGGCACGGGCGAGGTGGTGCTGGCAGCGACGTCGGGGATGCTGCTGTGGTTGTGGGGCGAGGCGGTGGTGGTGGCGATGTAGGAAGGTGGTGTTAGCGGCAATTTCAAAAAAATTCCTACAATCACACAAGATCTATGTAGGTGATGCATAGCAACGAGAGGGGAGAGTGTGTCCACGTACCCTCGTAGACCGAAAGCGGAAGCGTTTCAATAACGCGGTTGATGTAGTCGAACGTCTTCGCGATCCAACCGAACGTACGACACCTCCATGTTCAGCACACGTTCAACTTGATGACGTCCCTCTTGCTCTTGATCCAGTTGAGGACAAGGGTGAGTTCCGTCAGCACGACGGCGCGACGACGGTGATGATGATGCTACCGGCGCAGGGCTTCGCCTAAGCTCTATGACGGCATGATCGAGGTGTGTAACTGTGGAGGGGGGCACCGCACACGATTGTGAGAGAAACTTGTGTGTTCTAGGGTGCCCCACTGCCCCTGTATATAAAGGATCAAGGTGGAGGCCGGCTGGCCCCTAGGGCGCGCCCCAATAGGGAAGTCCTACTAGGACTACTAGTCCTAGTAGGATTCCACCAAGAGGAAGAGATGGGGAAGGAAGGAGAGGGAGAGGGAGAAGGAAAGGGGTGCGCCGCCCCCCTTCCCTAGTCCAATTTAGACCCAAGGGGGAGGGGGCGGGCGACCTGCCCTGGCCGCCCCTCTCTCTCTCCACCAAGGCCCATGAGGCCCATTAGTTCCCCCGTGGGGTTCCGATAACCCTCCGGCACTCCGGTTTTATCTAAAACTTTCCTGGAACACTTCTGGTGTCCGAATATAGCCATCCAATATATCAATCTTTATGTCTTGATCATTTCGAGACTCCTCGTCACGCACGTGATCTCATCCGGGACTCCTAACAAACTTCGGTCATCAAAAACACATAACTCGTAATACATATCGTCATCGAACGTTAAGCGTGCGGACCCTACGGGTTCGAGAACTATGTAGACATGACCGAGACTCATCTCCGGTCAATAACCAATAGAGGAACCTGGATGCTCATATTGGCTCCTACATATTCTACGAAGATCTTTATTGGTCAAACCGCATAACAACATACATTGTCCCCTTTGTCATCGGTATGTTACTTGCCCGAGATTCGATCATCGGTATCATCATACCTAGTTCAATCTCGTTACCGGCAAGTCTCTTTACTTGTTCCGTAATACTTCATCCCGCAACTAACTCATTAGTCACAATGCTTGCAAGGCTTATAGTGATGAGCATTACCGAGAGGGCCCAGAGATACCTCTCCGAAATACGGAGTGACAAATCCTTATCTCGATCTATGCCAACCCAATAAACACCTTCGGAGACACCTGTAGAGCATATTTATAATCACCCATTTACGTTGTGATGTTTGATAGCACACAAGGTGTTCCTCCGGTATTCGGGGGTCGCATAATCTCATAGTCTAAGGAACATGTATAAGTCATGAAGAAAGCAGTAGCAATGAAACTGTAACGATCATAATGCTAAGGTAACAGATGGGTCATGTCCATCACATCATTCTCCTAATGATGTGATCCCATTCATCAAATTACAACACTTGTCTATGGTTAGGAAACATAACCATCTTTGATAAACGAGCTAGTCAAGTAGAGGCATACTAGGGACAATATTTTTTGTCTATGTATTCACACATGTACTAAGTTTCCAATTAATACAATTCTAGCATGAATAATAAACATTTATCATGAAATAAGGAAATAAATAATAACTTTATTATTGCCTCTAGGGAATATTTCCTTTAGTCTCCCACTTGCACTAGAGTCAATAATCTAGATT
>NC_041381.1:523106891-523112372 GCF_002162155.2 Triticum dicoccoides | reverse complement strand
TAAGTCTGACAGTAAAGTGGGGGTAGGTATAGAGAGGCAAGGTCCTAGCTATGGAGAGGTTGTAAACACAAGGGATGTACGAGTTCAGGCCCTTCTCGGAAGAAGTAAAAGCCCTACGTCTCGGAGCCCAGAGGCAGTCGAGTGGATTATATGTATATGAGTTACAGAGTGCCGAACCCTTCTGCCTGTGGAGGGGGGTGGCTTATATAGAGTGCGCCAGGACCCCAGCCAGCCCACGTAATGAAGGGTTTAAGGGACATTAAGTCCGGGGCGTTACTGGTAACGTCCCACATAAAGTGTCTTAACTACCATAAAGTCTACTTAACTACAGGCCGTTGCAGTGCAGAGTGCCTTTTGACCTCCTGGTAGTCGAGTGAGTCTTCGTGGTCGAGTCCTTCAAGTCAGTTGAGTGAGTCCCTCGTTGGTCGACTGGAAGGTGACCTCTTCTAAGGGTGTCCTTGGGCAGGGTATTTAGATCAGGTCTGTGACCCTACCTTAGGTACATGACTCCATCATTAGCCCCCGAATGGATTGAGGCTTCGAGTGAGGAAGGAGCTGATGTTGTTTCCGATTAACCTTTGCACACTGGTCGTGCGTTGTTCTGGACCAAAGAATCTCTTCGTTGATAGTGAGCAACCTGTCTTCAGTCGACTCGATCCATTCTTTTCTTTCGTCGAGTGATCTTTCGGGCTTCGACGATTTCCGAGCGATGGATCGCAGGAAATCCCGCGCCTGACAGATCGATCTGCCGTTCGCGGATTCCGCGGGATGCGAAATTTGGGGAAACGCGCGAAGCGGAGCGGACCGCGGCGTTCGGATGGGACAGGACATAGACGCCTCGATCCCCGCGCCGCTTTCTTCGCCACGTATCCCGCCTGCATAACTGTTCCAGGATATGATTAGATCGACCGGGCCCACCTGTCATCCACTCGGAAGGGACCTTATAAATGCGCCCGGCAAGTGTTTTTTGAATAGTGCCTCAGCATTCTCTTTCTCTGCTCCCTTCGTCTCCGCCCAACGTGCTCGCTCTCGCCTCCGCACAACTTCTCCTCGCGCGTCTCACCGGCAACCATGGCCAAGGAGAAGACGGCGGCGCTGGAACACGCGAAGAAGGCGTCGGCGACGGAGAAGGCGAAGGGGAGATCCACCAGCCGTGGCGGGTCTTCGTCTAGATCCCGCCTGCCGAAAGGCTGGGTCCAGGGAGATTGGATCCAGTCGACCATCAAGGAGAAGGACCTCCTCGACATGGCCAACAAGGGCCTGATCCCTCATGGAGCTGCAAGGCTTCCGGGGAAAGAATGGCAGCCCCAGCCGGAGGAGGGTGAGTGCGTGCTTCTGGCTACCCATGTCGACCGCGGATTTTCTTTGCCGCCGAGTATTTTCTTCCGTGGTTTCTTGAACTTCTTTGGAGCGCAACTCCACCACTTTACCCCAAATTCTGTCGCCTATCTTGCCGCGTTCGTGTCCATGTGTGAGGGTTTTCTGGGCTGTCGACCGCACTGGGGCTTGTTCAAGCATATATTCACGTGTCGCTCTCAGACCGTGAAGAAGGCGAGCCCAGGCGACGAAAGAACCCGAGTTGTCCAAATGTGTGGGGGCCTGGGGATCCAGGTGAGGAATAAGAGCACCTTCCCAGCCATGACTTTTCCCGAGTCAGTCAGAGGCTGGCAGTCGACCTGGTTCTACTGCCAGGATCAGTCAACGCCGGGGCAGTCGAGTGGACTCCCTCAGTTTACCATGGACCGAGTGAACAAGCCCTCCTCTTTGAAGTTGATTCCGGAGGAGAAAGCTGACGTGAAGATGTTGATGGAGCGCGTAGTACAGTTGGTTCGGGAGGGAGTGACGGGCATGGATCTCCTGGAGGTTTTCCTTAGGCGTCGTATCCAGCCCCTTCAGTTCCGGAGCCATTGCATGTGGTTGTACTGTGGGACTGAGGACGAGACTCGGGTCCATCCAGAAGCAGTCGACGATGTCACTCTGGAAAGGTGGATGGCCGCCGTTACCGGAAACAAGGATAACCCACGCGGAGCCAGAAGGATTCCTCCACTCGACCACCACAGTGATCCAAACAAGGTATGCCTGCTCTGCTCCCCACTGTGTTCTTGTCATATTCATTTCTGTTTATTCTGCCAATCGGTCGATTGATCTTTGTCTTGATGTCTATCAGGCCCTCACTGAGCTGTACTCGATGCCCAATGGAGCACAGGCTCCGACTGAGGAGGGTGAAGCGAGTGGGGGCGAGAGCCAGGAGGAGGAGTGGGACTCGGACACTGCCGAGGACGATGATGACAATGACGATGAGGACGGTGATGAAGATGATGCTGAAGACGAGGAAGAAGAGGAGGAGGAGGTCGTACCACCGCGCTCGGAAAGGCGGTCGAAGCTTGTCCACGACCCTGCGACTGAACGTGGCAAGGGGGTTGCGACCGTTGCACAGTCGACCAAGCGCCCTCGGACCACCTCTCCGGCGCCGACTGAAAAGGCGTCGAAGCAGCCAGGGTGGCTCCGTCAAAGCCGACCAAACTCCTGCCGAAGATGAAGGTGTCCATCCCCACCATATCAGGGTAATCGTGCTTCTTAAGTCTTCTTATTTTGTACGAACTTTATCTCTGGCTGGCGCTGGGGTTAGTCGACTGATTCTTTGGAGTTGCAGTGCTGCTACTTCCGAGACCTCAGCCCGGGCTGATGACCATGAGATGGAGGACGCAGCAACCTCAAAACTAGGTACTATACTCTTAACGCCGTTTTTAGTCGACTGACTTATGATCTATAATCCTGATTCTTCTCTGTAGCTCCACCCAATGTTGTTATCACTCTCCCAGATGATGATGAAGATGAGGAACCGCTGAAGCACAGAAGGAGTAGGAAAACGTCTGCCAGCAGGGTGCCCCAGGATGTGACGGCGCCTGAGACTCTGGTTGCAGAGGAGGAGAACACCACTCGACACACTGTGTCCTTCGCAGATCCACTGACGGGTGCTCAGCAGCCCTCCCTCTTCACGACGCACCACGTCCCAGAGGACCAAGCTGGCGCCGCGAAGGAGGCGATACGCCAGGCAGGGATCATGATGGAGCAGTTAAGGACCATCCGGGATGCGAGCCAGGCAGCTTACGACGCCAGTTCCGCCCTTCAAAGCAATGTTCAGGTCAGTCGACCATCGCCTGTTCTCTTAGGATATGCTATCAAAAATTTTTCTTTCCAACATCTACGGTAGTCACCCACTGGGTGTGTCGATTTAGACTCCGTGTTAGCGGGGGCACGCTGAGTGCACCCGCTGGGTGTAGTCCCCAAGGCTAAGGTCGACTGCTAGCAGTCGGCCTTAGGCTTTATAATTTTAGTCTTTCCGTCATTCGACTATGGCGAATGGATTTCGAAAGCCGGTCGACTGGTCGACTCTGTCTTCAATAGGATTAGTGGGGGCACGCTGAGTGCACCCACTGGGTGTAGCCCCCGAGGCTAAGGTCGACTGCTGGCAGTCGTCCTTAGGCTTTATAATTTCAGTCTTTCCGTCATTCGACTATGGCGAATTGATTTCGGAAACCGGTCGACTGGTCGACTCTGTCTTCAATAGGATTAGTGGGGGCACGCTGAGTGCACCCACTGGGTGTAGTCCCCGAGACTGTGGTCGACTGCTTGCAGTCGATTACAGTCTTTTAAAGAATACATCATTTTTCTTGAGGTCGACTGGTCGACTCTATCTTCGATAGGATTAGTGGGGGCACGCTGAGTGCACCCACTGGGTGTAGTCCCCGAGACTACGGTCGAATGCTTGTATTCGGATGTAGTCTTAGAAACGTGTGATTTTTCCTTTTTCACTCGGAAGTGAATTATATTTGACATTTAGTCGATTGGTTCTTAGCAGAACTCCTGTGATCTTGTGGCTCGCTACTCTGAGCTGGAAAACAAGCACATTCAGCTCGAGCTGAATTTGAAGCTGGTTCAGGAGAATCTGACGAAGGCAAAGGAGGAGACCGAAGGTATGTTTGGTGAGACCTTGACGACTGCTTTTTCCCTTCATTTGTTTCAAAATCTGATCTTGCTGTAACTTGCAGGTAAGGTAAGGGAGGCCCAACAGAAAAAAGACCTTGAATTAGCTGAGAAGATCAAGCTTGCTGACGAGAAGTTAGCTTCAGTCACCAAGCTTGAACAAGACAATACCAATCTAAAAGCTGCTCTTGGGATCGCCAACAAGGAAGTCAGTCGACTGAAAACTGATAAAGCTGCCCTGACCGACCAAGTCAGTAAGTTGACTGGGAAGAAAAATGATCTGGAGTCCTTCCTGAGTGGTCTTGCCAAGAAGCTGTTCCTTATGCTTGAAGGTAAACCTCTATGCTCGGTAATCATTTCCAATCGTGGTTTTTCCATTCGACCATCGCCTTGACTCGGTGATCGTCCTTGCAGAATTTTGTCAAAACTTTGAAGAAGAAACTAGCCGGCTGGAACCAAACCTCGACCCCGTCAATTCTCCGGTGAACGACGAAGTTGCCATGAATGTTTTCCGACTGGAGTCCCGTGTTGCAGCTGTCGTGGACTATCTTGCAAGGCTGAAGGTCGCCACATCTCGCATCGACTCGACGCTCTGGCCCGGGAAGACACTTCAGAATGACCTCGAGTCGCTGATGGCTCGCTTGAACACGATCCCTGGTCGAGTGCAGGAGTGGAAAAAGTCCTCGGCTCGGTGCGGTGCAGATGTTGCTCTGTGTCTGGCCCGAGTTCACTGCAAAGATGCGCGAGAAGAGAAGCTGGCGGCCCTCCGGGTGGCCAACACCAAGAAACACGACTTCAGGTCCTTTATGGAAACTTTCCTTGCGGCTGCCACTCGGATCGCGGATGGAATTGATCTTGATGAGTTTGTTGCACCTTCCAGCCCTCCACAGGAGGGGTAAAAAACTTCTTCTAAGCTCGACGCTTTAAATTTGCCTCGGTATGCCGAGTGGAGTTGTAACCGATAAACTTTAACAGGTCTAGTGCCTGAGCACTTTCGGTTCCTTTTGGTATCGATCCCAACTTGAACTTGGTGTTTGAATAAGATTGCTTTTGGCTCGAAAATGTCTTTGCAAGCCCAAAGCAAGATGCTTACTGCAGTCGACTTATTCCTTAGTCCACTTAGGCGAGCACTGGGCTGCAGCTAAGCCCCCGAGTGAGAGGTTTGCTCTTCACTCGGTAGGATTTTGATAACTTAGGCGAGCACAGGGCTGCAGCTAAGCCCCCGAGTGAGAGGTTTGCTCTTCACTCGGTAGGATTTTTATATCTTAGGCGAGCACTGGGCTGCAGCTAAGCCCCCGAGTGAGAGGTTTGCTCTTCACTCGGTGGGATTTTGATAACTTAGGCGAGTACTTAGACTGCAGCTAAGCCTCCGAGTGGAAGTCTGGCTTACCACTCGGTAGGATTTTCATAACTTAGGCGAGTACTTGGACTGCAGCTAAGCCTCCGAGTGAGAGGTTTGCTCTTCACTCGGTAGGATTTCGGTAACTTAGGCGA